>NC_071354.1:186293035-186599910 GCF_943734655.1 Sabethes cyaneus | reverse complement strand
CGAGCAATATTTAATTCTACTATAAAATTCCTGCTCGGCAATAAAGCGCTTCGCAAATTAAGAGTATTCCATGGTTGTTCAACCATTCAAGTCGCCGTGGATAGATTTTACACTGACGAACTAACATGACGTTAGATCTGTATACTTTTGACCTCAAAAAAACTTTAAAGCAAGTGGTTACTTGCTTACAAGCAAGTGATCGCTAACGTCAAACAGAAGAAATTGATAAAAGTAAGGAAGACACAATAAAACAAAATTGAGTTTAATTCATTGGAAACATGTAGAAAGAATTTCGTTAGGTTGGTGAATGGCAGCATAATGCGTAATACAGACCCCATGGTGGTCCTTTAGCCTCTTATCCGGCATCTCCTATCCTTACTTCCTTATGGTACCAGCAGGAATGCGAGCATCCTTAGCAGAGACCGCGGAACCAACCCCGGTGGAAACTAAGGTCGTATATCAACAGGGAAGGAGGCATTGTGTTGTCTCGGCGCAATAATTGGTAGTACCATCACGAAGCTTGGCAGCGTGGTCCTAGTAAGGTAACCTACCTATGTAAGTCTAACACACTACGAACAATCAAGGAAATTTGACTCCAAACATTCGGCATGGACAAAGGCGATGAAATAAGGACATGGAACGTCGAATTTCACCGCTAGAAATGTCGAGAATACAACGTGCCCACACCTTATATTTTCGTGGATTTCAGGGCAGCATACGATACAGTCGAGCGCAAACAGCTATGGCAGATAATGCCCGAGTACAGCTTTCCGGACAAATTGCCGCGGATGATTAAATGTACCCTGTGCGTGTTTCGGGGACAATGGTGTTATCTTAAATATGAAACAAGAAAACCAGTTGATGACCAATTTTTCGAAGAAAACAGAAGGATTACCATGTAGTGCGTAAAAACCTGATTTAATCCACCTATTGGTGAAAGGAACCTTTGTTATACGGTCTTACTTGCTATTTGAGATAGAAATCGACACGTCTTCGGAACATAATTCATCTATTAGTTAACGTTGCATTGTGCGTTGGTTTACATAAAAATTTTGGAAATTGAATAAGCTTACAAAATTTGAACAAAATAGTAGCACTTACAAATTTTGATAGTTCTTTTTCTCATGAAATTGCTGAGTAAGTTGTTACTAATGTAGGTAAGTGCAAGTAAAAGTAAGTTGTAAGAAGAAATATTATTCTTTAACATATACATTGCGTAGTAAAGGTCTAGTTTATAGGTTTTTGAACTATGCATAACTATGCATCAATAAGGTTTTCTTGAAAAAATTTCATCAATTTTTATTAACCTTCGGTTACTCACGCTGTTGTATTCTGAATAACATGTGTAGGTTTTTGAATGCCATATTTACCAATCGGTGTTTAACTAACGTATATTCTTCAAAAAAATGTTCAGCAAAATGTCTGAATTATTCAATACAATAATACTTTAAATTGTTAGGAAAATAGATCAGCATAAACCGAGAGCACAGAAACGAAGCAAGCTGCATGTGAGGTGTACCCAAGTTTGCCACCAGGTATTCCCGAAAATCTGGCGAACACGAATAAAAGTGTCTGGCAAAAATCTGGTGGTAAATTAGTCCGATGGGGAGGCGTTTTCCTGAAAAAATCTTGCTCGTTTTGCTCACCGTAGATGCAAAATTTTGTCCAAGATTAGAAGTGATGACCTTTTTGCAAGACGGAGGATCGAAAATCTGGCACATTGCCAAATATCTGGAAGGTTTTAAGCTTTGTCTGTTGGTCTGGCGCGCAATCAAAAATCTGGCAAAATCCAGATTTATTGGCCCCAAACTGGAATTTTTTTCACGTTACTTCATATGGAAAAATGATGTCTGTATGTAGCAAAACTATCAGCAAATGTAAAATGTTTAAAATGTATCCGTCAGTTGGTAGTCGAGTAATTCGGGGTTAAAATCAGGGTATTTTTATAATCAAAGTTCTACAGTTCCTAAACAAGCCAACATAGAGGTATACTATTTTCAGCAAAGTTGTGTATTTTTACTATTTGTATAACTTTGTAACACATGAAAAAGTCATAGAACAATTACAAAAAGAGCTAAAATAGAAAAACTGATTTTACAAATACAGAAACAATAAATAAGATTTCTCTGTCTTCGCTTCTATCTCAGGTTACAGTCTTCAGCAAAATTACTTGTAATAATAGGCTCTAAAACTTTGCAGAACATATCAATGTGTTATATTGAAACTGAAAAAAAAATTTTTTTTCACTTTTAGGGGGATTAATCCAAATTTAAATTGCACCAGATGATAGAGCATTCAATTTCAAGAAACTCTTCCGAAGGTTCGATAAACTTAAAAACAAGTTTTCCTAGTCAAAACTCTAGTGCGCACGTTTTCTTTGGTTTTGGGCTATTGTGCGCGCGAGTAACTGTGTTGCAAAAGTTGGCGCGAGCGTTCGAGGATTGATATCTTTTGACCGGTAAAACCAATTCTTATGAAATTTTGCATATATATTCGTAGTGTCAAAACCTCTCGTTTGATATTAAAATAATTGAAATTAGGTAAATTATCTTGGTTAAAATCATTATAAATTATTGTTAATTTTGGTGTGGTGTATACGATTGCTCATAACTTTCAAATTAAACGTCCAATCCAAAAACCATTCAATAGTGATCTATCCGGCTATATTACCTGCCAAATAAAACTTATAGCGCATAAATCGGTTTGGCCATCTCTGAGAAACAGGCGATCATTTGAACCTTATCAAAAATGGTTTTTTAAGGCTAACTTTTAAACTGCTTGTCCGTTTTCAATAAAACTTGGTAAAAAGTTTAATAACAGCAAGAGCTTTCGTTTGGTACTAAGTTCGTTAAAATTGGTTGCGTGGTTCCGGAGAAAACCGTGTCACGTAGTTTTCACATTTTTGCTTATAACTTTTAAACGAAACGTCGGACCGTAAAGAAACTCAATAGTGATATACTAGGTCAGCGGTTCCCAAATGGGGGTTCGCGAACCCCCAGGGGTACGCCAAAACTTTAGTTCGCTTCAGAATAGTATAGGGAAATCCGTCAGGGGGTACGCGAACCGAAAAAAGGTTGGGAACCGCTGTACTAGGTAATAATACCTTTCAAACAAAAGTAATAGCGGTCAAATCGGTTCAGCCACCTTCGAGAAACAGGCGATAGAAAATGAGCTGCACACACACACATACACACATACACACATACACACACACAGACATTGCTCAGTTCGTCGAGCTCTATCGATTGGTATAAGTGATTCGGCCCTACGGGCCTCGGATCAATTTCGTGTTTTTCGACCAATTTCTAAACCTTTGTTATATAGTATAACAAAGGTAAAACCATTGACTTTTATGCAAAGCCATAAGGGAATATACACATTTTGACATGTATTTTTCAGAACTATAAACCCTGAATTGGTTTATTTGATGATGTCTATTAAGTGTCCGGTACTGGGAGACACAATTTTCAAGTAATGATTTTTATCGATTTGTCATTTGGCTTAATGCTTCATTAGCGTCTACTAAATTACTCTCCCAGTAAATAAAAGCTGAAGTTATGCTAAGTGTTGATTTTATGCATATCAAAATCCTTAGGTGTCCGGTAATGGGGGACTTCCCCCTATCCTTTATAGACACAATAAACAACACGGCCGTTGACTGAAGTTTTTGGAGCGTCTTAGTAGAATACGAAACCTAAAAATAGAAAATAAGAAAACTTATCCAATTTAATTCTACTATGTGTATTTTATTCACGACAGATACGTATTTCGCCTACGACTTGCAGGCTTCCTCAGTGTCTGTTTTCGAAGTGTCTGTTCGAAAACAGACACTGAGGAAGCCTGCAAGTCGTAGGCGAAATACGTATCTGTCGTGAATAAAATACACATAGTAGAATTAAATTGGATAAGTTTTCTTATTTTATATTTTTAGGTAAACACGACCGTTGCACTATTTTTTATAAGCAAAAAAATATGATTTAAATTGAATTCAAATTTGTGTCTCAGAATTCAATACTCGTTGTCTCAATCCTCCGCTTTGAAAACCTCGTTGGTAGCTATCATCAGAAATATTTTATAATTGTTGGAACTTGGAAAAAAGGTCTCACTGTAAACATTATTGACGATAATTTTGTTAATCTATCTTGTAAAAACCACTTTTTTCGATCACCGAAAATTAATCTATGCATTCAAGGATGTAGATTATAATTAATTTATACCTCTATCTGATTGGCGATGTATAGACTACCCATAATACGTATGTAGCAATAAAGTTAGCAGAAATAATCCACGAGCTTTTGTTACGACAATTAATAATAATGATTTGAAAGCAGTGATCTATCGGATAGAACCAATATACATTTTAGTTTGCATGACACATCCATCATTGCATAGAAGAAAAAATGACATGGTCAAATGAATAATAACATGCAACTATAACTATCAACCTTTAAATTCTATTCATTATCCATTAGAAATGCAATTTTCTTGTTTTACACCATCGAAACCGAACTACAGTCGATTAGCCCTGAGTGGGCGCGAAGAATCACCTGCCCTCCGCGCCGACAGAAAGGTACCGACATAAAAGAGCATGCACCTTTCGACCCTGTGCATCAAACGCAACGGTTCGTATCTGTTGACGGTCGATTCTAGGTGAAACGGCTTGGTCGCGCTTCAGTAATCCGGGTAAGTGCAGAACTTGGCGCGTTTCGAAGGAAACGAATATGAAATTTCTTCATACCTGCGCGGAAGAATCGTCGGTGCACGGTTTGCCTCATCTGGTTGCGAAAGAACGACATTGGTTGGAGCGACTGCTGTGGGCGGTGATTCTAATTTGTTCGGTCTACGGGTCCTATGCAATTTGTTTGACTACGTGGACCAGGTACCAGCAGAACCCTACCGTGTTGACACTGCAAACCGATTACCGCAAATGGATCTACAGACCTCCGGCCATTACCTTTTGTCCGATGTACTTTAATGCGGAACGCTCGAAGAAGATGGTTCAAAAGTATTACGTGTGGAACTTAATTTATAATGCTAGATTGCAGAAACTTAGTTATTTTGCAGCCTGTGGAATGTTTCCGAAGCGGATGATAAGTTTGATTACTACACTCGCTTTTTGAAGACGATTGCTAATGCAACTATCAACAATTTGGCTTCGTTCGAACAATTTGTAGAAGACGGCAGTCTAGCTAACGTTGACATGTTGCAAGCGGCCTGGAACGTACGACATTTGAACTTTCCTTCGTCGATCTTTCGTCCAGTCATCACAGAAAACGGAATCTGTCTGAGCTCGTCCAATTTGTCCTATTTGCAAGCTGTGAGGTAAACTCTTACGTAGTTGGTTAATTTACTACTGAGATTAACGATGAGGTTTTCCGTAATTAAATCATGGAATGTATTGTGACATTCTTTTTTTTTAATTTTTTGAAATCATAACATTTTGATTGGAATAGATGCTTAAACCTGGACTTTTGCCGATCTTTACAGCAATTCCGTAAACTACGACAACAGGACATGGGCTGATAGTTGCTTTTCGTTCGATTTGTGTAAATCTACCGTGATCGTCAGCACCTTCAGCATGGTCGATATAAATGTGGTAATGCTACTAGAAGTTTTTATTTTTCATTGTTAAAAACTAGATCACTGTGACGAACAATTTGCTCTGATGTTTACGCTCTGTTCTTGTTCTGTTTTTGCGCTCTGTTTGGCTAATCACTATTTTGCGATATGATGATCTTATTGGACCTACCTTGATGCACTGTATTTTTGTTCCGGTTATCGGATCTGCTAAATGCTTCCTGTAAAAACACATTTTACGCTGTATTAGTTATTAACGTTTGCATAAAGTAGGTGTTCTGAGGCTTAGCTTTAATTTACCCAATACCGCCAGTTATCATTCACGTTAATTTTTATGCAAGTAGATGATTCTGACTTCTCTATGATCTTTATTTTTTGTGCCTTGGTAATTCTTTTGACGATTATTTTATGTAATTTAAAACCGTTAACATGAAAATGAAATGAAATAAGCAATAAAATTTTCTGAACTGAGGAGCTTATTTCCAGAATCCATATCAGTGTTTCACCCAGAGCTAATTTAGAACTAAAATTCCTACATACTTATTGATGACCAAGTTTGTTATACCTCATTTATTTCAAAATGACTACTACTACAACTACTTCTAGTTCATCACCGTTTGTCTATGTGTAGGAGGTCAGCGTTGTTTTCTCTGGAGCTTCTTCCTATCACATAATTGGTATTTGATGCATTGATTTATAACCCAATTCGTAGCCACCGTTTTTAGTCTGGCGTAGATTGCCTCCACCGTCCCAAGATTAATGATATCTAGATCGTCTGCAAGGTCAAAGAGTTGGCTACTTTAGCCAAACATCGTTCCTCTCGTTTCGATGCCCGCTCGCCAGATCACCTGTTCAATAGCAATCTTAAATAACATACAGGACAGCCCATCCTCTTGCTGCAACCCTGTGCGCTATTCGAAAGGCGTTGCAATTGAATTTTAAACGTATTGTTTTGGATAAAGAATTAGTATCGGAAAACTGCTCTAATTCATACAATATGCATAGCATACTAGATCACCGCGTGCGACGGACACGGTCTGACGTGTATGGACAACCACAACAGAATAGATTTCTCGGGTCTCTCTAGGACGTTTCTCAAAACGCTGTACAGTGAACTCTCGGAAAAGTTAATCGATTGGGGAATGGGTCGATTAACTTTTCCGAACTATTAACTTTTCCGAGTAGTCCTAAAAATCATTGAAAATGATAAATACAAAGGCGAAAAACGCATTCCGGGATATAGGATACACATTTTTATGTATTTGCAAGTTGTAATGGAAAGAAATATGTAGCAAGATCTTTATGAAATAATACTTAGTTCCTTTCAGTAAGTTTAAAATAATCGGTTACACTAGTTTACTTTTGTTTTTTCTGCGACTACGTTTTGATAATGTTCGCGCTTATTTTTAGTTCCTTGCTGTTCCTTTTTTGCATTTAAAATTCATCTGAGTTTGCGCTTTTCCAGTATGTTTTCAATAATCCTGAAGTAACTATGTGCTCGTATTGAACTATTGTTGCGACTGTCCGGTACAAAAATTTAATTTAATCTCAGTTATGACGCGACTCTGTATGAAACTGTGGAAAGGCGACAATAAAAATGAGAAATAAAGATAGAAGGTAAACTCACGTGTGTGGACGAACGCTTGGACAACCAATAAATTCAAACTCTCAGAAAAGTTAAGGCAAAAATTAACTTTTTAGAGCGTTGCATGAGAGCTGATATTCGCTTAACTTTTCTGAACAATTAACTTTTCAGAGAGTTAACTTTTCCGAGAGTCTACTGTAGCATCAAAATGTATTCTCCGGAAAAACTCGTGGACATTCACCTTTTCTATGCCGTCGCTATTTGTTAAGCAACGACTGCCCAGCGAGAGTATGGTTGTAGATTTTCCGACCGACGACTACCTAATGCAAGTATGTAAACACAAATCCAGAAGTGTTCGTCTTATTACACGTTTTGATGTTAATTCAGGAACTTTCACGATAACGTACCGTCGCTTTCGAAAAGGTACGTTGTTTTCAACAAAGTTTCGAAGAGATTATCTCAAGACAAGCATAAGCCAAGTTGCCCAATGGCCCCGCGTCACATTAAAAGGTGTGGAGGGTGCTGTACCGGATAAATCATCCTTAATATTTTTTTGAAACGATGATTCTACAATTGATGAAGGGACGGTAAGGGAAAGTAATGAAGAAGGATTTTTTGGGAATGGAAGGGGGGAGGGGTAATAAGTAGCTACGTTTAACAAGTTGTCGTTGTGACTCCTATCTTTTGTCCAATGCTGGAAGGTGCATGCTTTCCCTTACCGTCTCTTCATCAATTGTAGAATCATCGTTTCAAAAAATTTTTAATACATGCCTGACCTCCAGGCTTGGCATACACTTTTCGCTTTGATTTTGCTCTTTTGATTACTGCACCTCAGCCAAGCAGAATTTGAAAAAGTGGTGTATGGAGCATTTGTAGAACAAGTAATTAACTATAATATTGCTGAAGAAAGTGAAGTTTTATCTTTAGTATTTACGGTTCTGAAGGGTAGTAATGCCGTTGGTAGCAAAAAGAGCGCTCTTTTAGCTACCAAGAGGGTAGCAGCCTTATAGCGCCATAAATACAAAATGCACAGTAATGCTTACTTTATCAATATTGTAGACAATAACAAATTCTACAAACGCCCCATACATCACTTTTCCAAATTTTGCTTGGCTGAGATGCAGTAATCAAAAGAACAAAATTGAAGCGAAAAGTGTATACCAAGCCTGCTGACCGCATTTCAAGGTCATGACTAAAATCACGAGTTTGGTAAATCATCCTTTCCAAACTACAGTTTTAAGAGCTGCTGCCTGCGGATAAACGTGCGGCTTGTGGTATGCAGTAGGGTAACCAACGTATTTTGGACCCCTCAGCAGCTGTACATAATTTGGACACTTACAGCAAAATCAAATGCAAGTGTCCAAATTATGTACAGCTGCTGATGGGGTCCAAAATAGGTTGGCTACCCTATTATGCATAAAAAAGTGAAGGCTAACCCTCAATTTATAATTAAAAACATTGTTGTTGTTGCTATGGTTTTTGATACGTGTCAAACCGTTTCCGTTGCACGTGGTATTCTAGTGTGCTAATTTTATGAACTCGTGCAGTTTCCAGATACTAATTCAATACTTAATATGATAGAAATAACCGTTTCACGTCAAAGTACGAATTGTAGAATGATACCAGTGCTTCAAATTGATACCCAAAATCAAATAACTTTATCACGCTTTTTAAGAAAAAAATTGATGAAAACGCCCCGAGAAACACTTATTTCAAAGCTTTTTTGTTTCTGAGAAGTTACCAAATTTCATGAAATAAAAGATTTTAGGGGAAATCCTTACAAAGTTTTCTTAACTTTCGAATTAAAGTAACAGAATTGAGCTAGCTTGCATACTTTTTGTTCTAGAGTTAATTTAAGACAAACAAAACAGACAAAAATGTAACTAAGGTGGATGCTCCAGTAACTACGGAAGTGCCAGTAGTGGTCGAAACTCGAATTATTCCATTATTGTTGCAGATTTTGGAACAAGTTTGATAAGTATCGAACTACCAGTACCAGTATAATTTGGTAAGTATCAAGCTTATCCCAAAATCTGCAAAAATAAAGGGATGTTTTGAGTTTCTACCAGTACGGGTTCTACCACAGCTACTGGGGTCTACCCTAATCTACTGTTTTACGTTGAAAGGACATCAAAATTAGCTGTTCTTTTACTAAAACTAGGGCTAGCTCGAAAAAATAGAATAGATCGAAAATGCTGAAAATACCCTCCCGTGCCCGATGTTGGTGCTATTTAAGGTGAAGGTCATCAGAGTCCAACTGCTTTTTTACTGATTTCAGTACTTGTTGCCACTATCGTTTTGTTTGTGCTAAGTTTATGCTGAGTTAAGGGGCTGAAAATACCCTCCCGTGCCCGATGTTGGTGCTATTTAAGGTGAAGGTCATCAGAGTCCAACTGCTTTTTTACTGATTTCAGTACTTGTTGCCACTATCGTTTTGTTTGTGCTAAGTTTATGCTAAGTTGCTAGTAGTAGGTAAAAATCTGTTATAAACAATTATGAAACGTAGAATCGCGTGTCTATTTTTGCTGTTGAACTAGATCCGACAGTAATTCTATCACATAAAATGTTGTTTATGGTGAATTTTATTATCAGCGAATTTTATAAGTATATTATCGACGCACTACGACCCTATAATTTAACCCTCTAACGGGTAAGACCGTCTGTAGACGGCCTTCGCTTTTGGTGCTCCAGAGTTGCATACGAAATTTGTTTTGAATTGACAATACGCAAAATGTGTTCAGAATAGATTTCTTGGCATTTTGATATTAATATCACAACATTCTGTCTATGCATTCAAAAGTTCTCATCTTTCAAAAACAAAAATTCCGAAAAATTTCGAAAATAATGAATGCGCGAATATTCCCTTTTTTACTTTTGGAGAAAAAGGATATCTAGAACAAAATGATTGACCTTATAATTTTTCTATGAGTAAATTTCATGCTTTATTTCAATTTTGTAATGTATTTGAACTGAAAAAATATCTGGGTACAGCGTTAGACATAAAAAACGAAAAAGAGAAATTGGACTATTTGTAGCCTAGCGCTCCTCCAGATAATTATTTTTGCATGAAAATCAGAACTTAAGGTTCTTTTGAGTGCACTTTCATGATAAAATAGTCATTAGCTTGATCGCCTCGTTTTTACGATGTTGCCCGTTAGAGGGTTAATAGCGAAAATAAATGGCCAATTTCATGCTCAAATGTTTACGTTGGCATCACTCCATATAAACGTCCGTTCCCTTGGCAACGTACAACAACGACAGTCGCGGATTCGGAATTGCAATCGAAACGAAGTGAAGTTTTTCCTATCAATTTAAGTGAACAGATTGGACAAAATCATTAGAATATCTTACTAAATACGAAGACGGAAAACGAGTGTTATGTCTGTTTGTCAGTGTTTATATTGTCAATTGCAAGGAAAATTTTACCATCCAAAGTGCGATATCGCTCATAAAAGTGCTATTTTAGCTTAAATCGTTTCGGTATCTTCGGCGCACTTTTTCGTTATCTTCCAAGCAATAAGTGCGCCGAAGAGACCAAAACGATTTAAGCTAAAATAGCACTTTTATGAGCGATATCGCACTTTGGATGGTACAATTTTCCTTGCAATTGACAATACTTATCCCAAAATCTGCAAGAATAAAGGAATTTTCCGGGTTTCTACCACTACTGGTACTACCACAGCTACTGGGATCTACCCTTATCTACTGAAGTTTTTGACTGAAGTTTTTTTATTTTTAGGCCTTATCTACTGTTTTGCGTTAAAAGGACATCAAAATTAGCTGTTCTTTCACTAGAACTAGGCCTAGCTCGAAAAAATAGAAGCAATCGCTTAAGGGGTTATATACAGTTAGGAGGCTTAAAATAGTGGATTTTTCTAAAAAATTTTTAGAGAAAACCCTTTAACTGATTAAAGTGAAAATTTGTATACATCTTACAGTAGCTTTCGGCCGTATTTAAAATTTTGTTTTAGAAAAAGGTTATTTAAATAGCTGATATAGTTAAACTTCTAGAACTCTTCTAAAATAAGGCGTCTTGCGGTGAGCATGATATCTTTGGACTGAATAATCGAAAATCAAAAAACCAAAAAGGAATCGGTGATAAAATATATTATCTATTGATTGATCGAAGGATTTAGCAATATAATCATTTTTGACGAAATGGCGGCTTGTTAAACATAAAAAATCTCTTTTTGGGGTAAATTTTGCTCTTAAATTGTCCATAAAATAAGAAATATTAATCGGTTAACAAAAACCTTCGATTAATGTGTAGAATATATCCTTAGAACACTTGTGTCAAAATTTGAAGTGATTTTCTGTGTGCATACTTAAATATATGTACACTACGACCATGATATAAACAGAAAATCGATTTTTCGAAAATTCTAACTGTATATAACCCCTTAATGGGCTGATAATACCCGATGTTGTGTGCTTTTTTAAAAAACGGCCATCGGTAAGAATGTGGTCGATTTGGTTCAATGTTTGTTGTTCACGTGATCTCCAGGTGGCTTTGTGGATATCTTGTGTTTTTTATCGCCTGGATTCAATTTGTAATTGTTAATATTCGACAAGCCAACCTGTCATTACCCTTGAAAAAGACACCAACAAAGTACCGAAACGTCGGAAATTCATCAAACCTTTATCTTGACGACTATCGCTGATGACTGTCCTGACGAATATTATTAATTGCTGTATATCTTTGCCGGAAAAGAAGGTGCTTTTGATCACCAAACCTTGGGAAGCTGCAATGTATATACATCGCTGGACAGATCCCCTGCAGTGACACGACACCGACTTTTCAGGATTTTAGCGATTCACCACCCATGAAATTCAGCGATCTGTAGTTCCAGATACCAAGTATCCATTCGAAGTCGAGTGCAGTCTAGAGGGGCCCTTAGTTTTGTGGCAAGACAACAGATTTCTTAATTGAGCCGTCCACTTCGGATCAAACACTGTCGTGAGCCGCTCCTAACCTGGAGTATAACTGAAAAAAGGCCATCTCAGAAATTGATGAAATTTTTTTTGAAGATAGATAATTATATGGACTACAATTCTTCCATACATCACAAAATGGGCATATTTAAGGAAACAAGTTTTTCTAACAAAAACTTGTTCCGGAAAAAATGCATTTCAGTATTTTCGAAAATTATAGCAACTACAAAAAATGATGTATAAGTGACTTTTACAAAATTTACTGAATTTTCATAAAAAAATACTGAAAAAAATAAAAATCATTTCCACACTTAGAAAAAAAGCATTTTAAAAACTAAAACTTGATTTAAAAAAATGGCCATCTCGGAAATTAATGAAATTTGTTCTGTAGATAGATATTTATATGCCCTACAAGTTTCTTATATATCGCAAAATGGACATATTTAAGAGAAAAAAGTTTTTCTAACAAAATATCTATTTATATTTTTTTCCCAGGAAGGACTTGAAAAAGTTTTTGTTAGAAAAACTACTATTCCTTAAATATGTCCATTTTGCAATATATAAAAGACTTGTAGGCCATATAAATATCTACCTTCAAAACAACTTTCATCAATTTCCGATATGTGCTTTTTAGATGTGCCTTATTGGTAAACGGTTTAAATGTAGTAGGATTATTAAGTTCAATTATTAGGCACAAATCTTCCATTCGATTGTGGGGAACGTACTGCTCGAGCTACGAATGCTGATGTATTATAAAAATGCTAGATGCACTTTATATCGAACTTTGAGCTTGAACGCAGAGAACGAAATTCTTGAGATTTTTCACTGATTTTTTTTTTGGTTATAGTTTGTGCACACCGAAGACGAAATTATGTCCGCCACCGATACGATCCACACCGTCATGAAACCCACTAAGCTAACCGAGATAATGGTTTTCGTTGAGCAAATTGTTGCATCTCCGAATCTTCGGTTCCTTTCACCCACTCGCCGTAAATGTGTATATCGCCATGAATCATCATCCATATTTAAGGTATTTATGTAACAATACTACACATCTCGATTGCATTATAGTTCAATTTCCGATTATCGTTTCAGATACATACGCCAAATTTATGCAAGGTTGACTGTCGTATAAAGAATGCACTGAAACTGTGTGGATGTATTCCATTTTTCTACAACATTTGTAAGTATTTATTTACCTAAATGTACGTGCTCATTTATAAAGCCATGAAAAAAGCACAATCAAAATTTAAAAATGCTCCCATTTTGTGCAAAACTTGTTCGTTTGTTAGATTTTAATTTTTTATATCGTACTTGGAGAGCTCACTTCTGAGTAACGGTGGTCCCCAAATCAACATTTTTTTTTCGATGGTATGGTCTTTGTGTTTGAACTACAATTGTTTAAATATGTTTACTTAAAAAGCTCATTAAAGTACTTTTAATTTTGTACCAAAAACTCTCAAAATCGGTGCAAAGATTCAAGAGTGTTGGCATTTTTATTTAATGAGTTTTACATAAATTCCATTCCACAGCGAGCATTAATAAATGTGACGCCCGAGGAATGATTTGTTTATCGAACCACATCCAAGAATGGTATTACAGCAAGTGTCATTGTATGGAACAGTGTGAATCAACCAAATTCACCATGAGATCAGCTAAAGTTACGGTAAGTTAATTGGATATGCTGAGTCAAAAGTTAAAATCAACGAAAAACAATAAACCGAACCCCTCTTTGATCCACAGACCTTCCCCCAAGTCAACGGCCACATCTCGGTTGAGATGTTGTTTCCGAAGCGTCGCATCAAGCGCAGTGTCCTGTTCAGTTTGAGCGACCTCGTGGGTGAGTAGCCGGACCGGCCCGAGACCAGGACCGGGACCGGGACGGGGTTGAGCTGGGTGGTGGTGCTGTAGCCTGATAAACTGCTGATAATAATATGCTGCTGTTGTGCGGTTGTTTGGTGTTTTGTTTCAGTATCTTTCGGTGGCGCCGCTGCTCTCTTTCTCGGATGCAGTTTTCTTAGCGCCGTCGAGTTTGTCTATTTTTTCCTGGAGTACGCTGGCATGGCCCTCGGTGACGCCATGGGAAAGTTGATGAATCGCTAAAAGTTAAATGGGCAGCAGTTGCTGCTCGCAATAACACACCGTCAGAAGGACAATTTTCGAGAATGTTCAGCTTGCTTCTACTAGTCACATATTGCGATTTATTAAACCAACGAGGCATTTTAAAGAGTTTGAAATAAGTGTGTTAAGTAGAAATAATAACGGTTTTGTATTGATTTGCTCTTTATAACAGCGATGATTGTAATTATTTAAATATTTTACTGATTGACGAGATCGCCGGAATCAAAAAAGGGAAAAATTAAATGATAATGGGTCGGTAAATAAAAGTAACAACAGCTTTGTAAAATTATAATCAGCGTCATGGAATTCGGATTCTGCTTCGATTTAACAAAATACCCTTCGCTTGCTCTTGCATATGTTGTTGTTTATCTTGATTTATAGCTAAATCACTATGACCTAGATGATAATGATAATAACGACTACAATTACTTTGTAAATTTATAAATATAGATAAATAGTAAGAATCACTTCATCTGGTTTTTCTTTATTGGTAATATCAATCATTCTTAAAATTGAGATCCTCCCAGCCCCGGAATCAATTGGGTCACGTCAAAATCAGACTGATAATCCCAGCCTTATTTGTTACCGTTCGCTATCGGGGTGAAGTAATGTGATATTGAACGTGTTTTAATTATTACCAATCTGATTTTGCGAGCCCAATTACGTCAATCTGCACTGCTAAACGAGTAGAACAACCAAACGCCGGTAAATGATAAGAAAAGAGTTAGTTATTAACAACGTACATCGGGGCAAGAATGTCCTCCTCACGGAGATGAATTTCATAGTCCTCGTCGGAATTGGAAGGCGAATTTTCAGACGCTATCCGGCTGTATTCCGTTACGCGTTTACTGCCATCCTCATTAGCTGCCAGGGCAGGAAAATCGGCGGCAGCGGTTCCGTTGCTGTTTGTTACATTTGCCGCCATCTTACCGGATCGACCGAATCGCATAAAATTGTTGTCCATCTTAATCAGGCGTAAAAAGTGCGGATCAGATCGACCAAAACGCATGAGATTGCCTTTGGAGCGACCAAATCGCATCAGATTCCCATTTGCCCGACCGAATCGAAGTAGATTTCCTGCGCGTGGCACCGCATTTCCGGTTCCCGCTCGACCGAAACGCATTAAATTCGCTCGATCGTACCGTACAAATCTTTCATCTGGATCTCGTTTGCCAAATCTCATAAGATTTTTCGGCGAATCGCGTCGGTAATATACAAGTTGCTTTGGTTTCAGTTGTTCGCTGGATTCACTCACTCCAGTTTCCTCTGACGAATTGGGTGTCCGTTTGGAGGGTACGTCCTCTTGGCTGTCATCCTCGGGGCTGTCTTTGTTTGTCTGATGGTTCAAATCTTCATAGTGCACCAGTGAGTATGGCACATCGTTTGGCAATCGACCAAAACGCAGAAAACCTCGATCCGCACGGCCAAAGCGCATCAAATTTGCCTGCTTGCTGGCTCGGGAAACTCGCTGTAAGTTCGGATCCGCCCGACCAAAACGCATGAAATTTTTATCGAGGGCACTCCGCCGTCTAGCCTCAATTTCTGTGTTGTCACTTTTAATACTTCTTCTGAATTCGAACACTAAACCGTTACCGTTTTCGTTGGGATAATCACCGCCCATATCCTGCTCATAACGGAACGGGATGCTTGGGTCGGTTTCCGCCTGATTCCTATCGGTTGGATCATACTCCGCACAGGAAAAATAGCTGCTGCATTTGTACACGAGAATGGCCAGAAAAAGATACATTTTTATCGAATCTGAAAAGAAAAGAAAAAACTGCTTGAGACGAGGTGTTACCAAGGAAGTACGCTAACAAACGTAATTTGCTATTATTTATTGCATTGTTTTTTCTATTGTTTCCGCAATTTCACGCATTGGAAAATTTACTCCCAGCAGACATAAAAGAAAGGTAATAAACCTTTACTCGGTATTTCTCTAGTTGCTTGCCACAATAAAGGCACGTAATTTTAAAAAGACTGTACCTTTAACAATTGATGGAAGCTCGCCAAAAAAATTCAATTTTTTTAGAATAAACAAACAAACCCAAGTTAGTTGTAGCATTATCCACCGCTGGTAAAACAAATATTCCAAAGACAATAATGCTATAATAACACACTTGAATGCAATTAATTTTCATGCTTTTTACACAACAATCCTAAAGCGGAAAAGTTGAACTGAACGAATAGCATTCAACTACCCGGTCCCTGGTTAAATATTTTTCTCACGCTGCTGGTTCCACTAACCAACGCAACACCGCAACGGCGGCCCGGTTGTGTGAAAAAAACACACACCAAAATCTAGAACGGATTTTTGTTTTCGTTGGGATTGTTCGTTTACCTAGCCCAAAAGAAAAAGTGCTCCTTTGGCGAACCACCGGAAGCAGCAGCAGCAACGGCAGCAAAATAGTGTGGGAGTTTCCACTTCCCACAATCGCCAACTCGTCGAGCGGGCACAATTGTCTGCCGCTTTATGTCGCTTTAATTATGTGTTTTTGTATGGCCGTATAGCTGCCACAGAATAGCACTCCAAAAGCCAACCTTTTAGTCGGGATCCAGAGAACCTGATTGTCTACTTAGCTAAGCTTAGGATAATTATTCGAAGCTCTATTAGATTATGGTGGCAGATGACGAATTGTAGTTCTTGGCTTACTCGTCAGTTGGGAGCCGTCGGGTAGTAGCTAAAGGAGAGCATTTTAATGACATTTCGATCGAAAAAATGTGACTACAAAAAGCACAGAAAATCTGTATAACATAGATTTATTTTCTTATGTCTGTCATTCCTGTCTAGGTGGTTTTTCGAAGCGGTTGGACGGTTTTACTATCCTGCAGGATGCGGCCCCGGTTGTCGTTAAAATTATTCTACCAGAACTTGAAGGGAATCTAATTTTTATTACGATAACGCGACCCGAATTCGCTATTTTTTGTTTGTTATCCAATACGCACTACACAGCTTAGTCTACATACTTTTCAGGCCTTCAAACGCCATCGTTATTAAGTTTTAGATTTAAAGTAAGTACAATTTATGACGGATTTTACGCCAACTCGTCTATGGAGTTTGCAACACCTTCTCAGAATTCAATGAAACTCTGTGTGTGTAAAGAGTTCATGTAAATAAGTCATTTTGCATACCTAGTTTTTCCAAAATTAGTATCAACTAACTTTTGGAAGAGGCTAAATTTTTTCTCTCTATTTTTAATAAAAAATCTAACTCAAAAACGATAGGACCTGCAAAAAAATTATTTATGAGTGATTTTCAGAAATCATTCTGAATTTTCATAAAAAATACTGAAAAAATGAAAACTATTTCCTACACTGAAAATAAAAAGTATTTTAAAAGCTAAAAATCGATTTCCCAAAAAAAGCCATCTCAGAAATTGATGATTTTTTTGCTGAAGAGAGATAATTATGTTGCCTACACTTTATACTGCACGCCACGTATGAAAAACCATACGAAGTTTATTTTACTCGGTACAGTGCTGCCGTGCCTAATATTTGCACGCTCAACGGTATCAATTTATATCACTTCGGGAACACTTAGTATCGCGTACGCTAGCTTCATAAAAGTACCTCGGAGTTCGATGATCAGCGTGGGCACTGGCGTACTTAGGCTGGGGAAAAGTGGGGCACACGCCCTACCTTCTCTGTAAAATTTAATGTAAAACAAAATTTCTGTAACCCAGAAGTCCGTTGTTTTTAATCTAATTGACCACTATTTTTGCGATAAATAAATTATTTAGCGTAAATACAGTTTCAGTTTCAAATTCTAGTGGCAAAAACCTGCTAAAAGAGAGACAAAATCGAAGGAAAACTTTTTTACCGCTGTTCGGCCATAACATTGCACAATGGGCAAAAACGAGCTCGTAATCCCTACTATTAGAAGCCGCTGGTTTGGAATTTTACAAGATACCTATTCTTATGTAAAAATATGCGGGAAATCGATTGGTGATGGTTTCATCCTGCGCAGACTTCGGGAAGTGCTCCATTTTACCCTACTTTCCTCAAAAATCACGATAAAAGCTAATTAAACAGGATAAAAACTTATATGCCGCCCGTGCAACGAACTCAAATAGCTTCTAAATTTTGTCAAAACATCAGAAGAATCAAATTCCATCCATTCCATACTGTGCGAAATGCAAGAATAGTCCATTTTGCCAATTCACCCCCAAATACATAGATAACTTAATTAAAGCAATTAAAACTAACTCAAAGGCAAATACAACCTTCAAAAGAAATGTGTATTTTATCATACTGAATAACTTCGGAGAACAGTTGAAAGCAATAAATTAATTGGATGCGGAGTTATTGTACAGAATTGATTTTTAAGTGTACTTTTTAAATAAATCATTATATCTCGCAACTAGCAAAAGATAGATAAGTTACTATATTCAGCAAAGTTGCTCATTTTAGTGTGTTCTATAATTTTTCTGAATAAAAAAAATTTTTTGGACGAATACAAAACAACAAAAGTTTGTACCACCCTGATAGATGAATATGAGATTACCTTGATAGTTTGAAAAGATGCGACCAAAAGATCTCCAAAGACACCATCGTCGAAATGTGTGTTTGTAGATCTAGGAGAGTATCAGGCAAAACGGACCGATTGTGAATTCATCACGCAACTAAATCGATGACAAACAACTCTCTTGATATCTTTCGAGTAAACTGGTACTATTCGAGTTTATCCCCCTGTCTTTGAATTAGTTTTTATCGCTCTAATTAGGTTTTACTATGTATTTAGGGGTGAATTGGGCAAAATGGACTATACCTGCATTTCGCACAGTATGGAATGGATGGGATTTGATTCTTCTGATGTTTTGACAAAATTTGGAAGCTATTTGAGTTCGTTTTACGGGCGGCAAATAAGTTTTTATACTGTTTGATTAGCTTTCATCGTGATTTTTAGGGAAAATAGGGCAAAATGGACCACTTCCCGAAGTCTGCGCAGGATGAAATCGTCACCAATCGATTTCCCGCATTTTTTACGTGAGAATAGGCATCTTGTAAGATTCCACCCCAGCGGCTTCTAATACTTAGGATTACGAGCTCGTTTAGGCCCATTGTGCACTGTTTGAACTTCTACTTCGATTTTGTGCTAGAAACGTTAACACTCCGTATACTCATTTTTCGAGTTTTTAGGTTATAGAGGGCACAGACGATTGATTAATTTTACACAAAAAATTTTTACTCAGATACAACAATTTTTGCTCCCAATTTTTAAAGCCAATTTTAAAGAGAGGGTGACAAAACCTTTGAAAATAATTTGCAATGATCTGATTGACACGGAAAAAACAAAAACAAAAAAATTGTCAAACAATGGGAGGGAAAAGTGGACAGCAAAAAAGAACAAAGTAGAGAATATACGAAAAAACAGAACGTGACAAAAAAGGGGATTAAGCAAGACATAAGAGGAAGAACGGAAAAGACAGAAATGAAAAATGGGATAGAAAAGGAGTTGAAAAGCGAAAAAAATCACAGCATATTATAGTATAGTTTGACCGGCCATGAGTTACCTGATGCTTGGGTTTAGCAGACCATTCTCTATGTGCATTTTCTGATGATTTAATTCTTTGTGATGATCAATAGCAAAGCTAGTGATTAGCCACGCCCATGCATTTCAATTTGGGAGGGAAAGGAATATTAGTCCGACACTTGCTGCTACTAGAGACCGAGACATCCTCTGCATCATCCACAAGTGTCACAGAGGGGAGTTGTTGTTAGTGGAAAGGAATTGATATGGATCCACTGAGGCAGGTGGTGCGATCACAGATATTCGAGCTCGCATATGATTTTTGGACGTATTTAGTTACGTGACCATTGCGAAGCAGGTAGTGGATTTAGAATTGGAACAAACTTTTGCTCATATTGCGGCGCTCTTGGAATCCCAATCTGTCGGTCCGTTATTTAACCAGAAAATTCGATGCTGCTCATAGTACCGTGAGGGGAATTCGAATCCGGGAAGGAATCCAGTCGTATCGAGTTAGCAAACAGCCAAACCGAACAATGAAACAGAATAGTTTGGCCAAAATTCGTGCTCGAAAGTTATACGACCGGGTACTAACCAAGTACGACCAAGTCTACTGATGACCCTATGCCGATGAAACTGATGACCCTATGACGATGAAACCTATGTCAAGGCTGACTTCGTGCAAATGTCAGGTCAAAAATTTTACTTGACAACAGCTCGGGCGGATGTTCCAAGCAAATTTAAATTTGTTTCTGCCGGCAAATTTATACGAAAATTTATGATTTAGCAGGGCATTTGCAGCTGTGGCAGAAAAGTGAAAGTTTTCGTTAAAAATAAGACAAGGACGTCGAAACTGTACCAAAAGGAGTGTCTCCAAAAACGAATTTTGTCGTTCATTCTATCCCACCACCATCCCGTAATGTTTTGGCCAGATTTGGCAAGCTGTCATTACAGCAAAGTCGTTCAAGAATGGCATTCAGAGAATGGGGTCCAGTTTGTTCCGAAAGACCTTAACTCACGCAATTGCCCCTCGTTCCGCCCTATTGAGAAATACTGGGCAATCATGAAGAGGAGTCTCAAGGCAAAGGAAAAAGTTGTCAAAGACATCAATCAGATGAAGACCTGGTGGAATAGATAGCCAAACGATGGACGAAGAAAGTGTGCGCCGCCTAATGAGTCATATTACAGGAAAAGTTCGAAAATTCCTTCGAAACCATGACAAAAATTATTTGTCCGTATTTTTTCTTAAAAGTATAAAGAAAATACTACATTTGTGTAAGAAAAGATCTTGAATTCAATAATAAATAACTGAAATAACTGAAATACACGATATAGTTTTTGTTCCAATCAAGTGAATTCAAAATGACCTTGTTGTTTTTAAACCGCTGTCGGAAGAATGCAACGAACGAGACACGAAAGCAAACGATGCTAAATTATTATACGAAACGGTACTCAGTATGTACGCGCCGGTTCTATTAGACTAACTTGGATATTGGAAAATTTTCTTGCAAAGCCAGTAATTGTGTTTTTTCGGATTGATGTAATTAGTAATTACAAAAATGAAGATCACAAATACACCTTTTTTATAAATTTAATGTAATGGTAATAGTGCTCATAATGAACCATAATTTGTTAAGTTATATCGAAAAATATTATTCACATGCGAGATTTACGGTAGCTCGAAAACCTCGTGTCAAACTTGAATTTATTATACCTGAAAATAAAAATCAGGCACAATGAAACGAGCCAATAGATTCCCTAAGTTGATAAGCATGTCCTCCTGCCAACGCTAATATGCAGAGATATAGCGCCCTACACACTTAAAAGTAGTTAAAAAGCGAAGAAAAGACAAACACCGGGACCAAATAAAAGAAAAAAGTCGAAAGTCGGACAGAAAATTACAAAAAAAAATGAGACAGAAAAAAGGAAAAGGGGGCCAGAAAATGAGGAAAAACAAGAAAAACTCGAAAAAAGGAACGAAGGAAAATCAGGACTCAGGAAAAGGGCGAAAACAGGACATAAAAGAGAAACAGGGAATAAGGAAGCAACGGGCAGAAAAAGGGAAAAAAGTAACGTGAAAATGAGGGAAAACGGCACAAAAAACATAATACAGAATAGGAATTAAGAGAAATTAAAAGGGAAAAGAATGATAGTGAGAAAGAGAAAAAAGAAAATCGATAGAGGAAACAAGGAAAACGTGCAAAAGTCAAGCGTACCCAACAAACACTTTTGTTTAAAAGAAGTTTATTCAACTACTAGATTGCTAATACTAGTGGTGGAACAAGTGCTCGATAAGCTATTATACAACAAAAATGTTCCCAAGGTGAGTTAAAATAGGTGATCTAGTTTTCACTGTTTGTAGAACAAAAGTGCGCGGAACGATTGGTTAACAACCATCGACGTTGTTTATACATTCAACAGTTTCCGCTTTGAAAATTTCGGTGATCGTCAAGGGTAACCCAGCGGGGGTGAAAAACAAATTTGAACATCAGAAAACTTCTGTTGACTAACCTTGAATGTTCCTTGGGTATTTTAAGTTGGCATATAAAATGGGAAGAAAAACAGAAAAAACGAGCTAACCGGAAGGGAGAAAGACGAAAAAATGAAATATAAAAGGAAACCGGAGACGAAAGAGAAAATTGAAGCAAAAAACAATATAAACGTGACATAAGAGACGGAGAAGGAGGGTCGAAGAGAGGAATAACGGAAGAGACGAAGACGGAAAAAGAGAAGGAAAGGAAATAAAAAGAAATAGAGAAAGATGAAACGGAAAACAAGAAGAAAAGAGGAAAAACGGGAGGAAAATGAGTGCAAAATTTAAGGAAAATGTATTCGGAACGAGAAAAAAGGGAAACAAAAAGAAGAAAAACGGGACTTAAAAACATATGAGCGAATAAGACAAAAATGTCAATTTAATTTCAAATTAAACATCGTGTCCATGTTCAGTTTGAAGTAAAATTTTGCGCTCAATTTAGTTATAATTTCATTGCTGGAGCTTGAACTCATTTCTAAGCGGGGCTATAGCCTCCGGAATTTTTTCGACCATTTTATTTCTTTGGCATATTAAAATTAAATGTACATTGATATATGGGAACATAAAGTTGTGATGCATATAAAAATTACTCTCAAGTTTTTATTATGTAAAGTATCTAACAATAGTTTTTCTCAAATTTAAAAATCCAGCTAATTTTTCTAAGGGGGGCTAAATGTCTCCTAGGGGGGGCTTAGACCTCCCCCCCCCCCCCCCCTAGTTACATCAATGTATAATTTAATGAAATATGATAAGTCCGATTTCTATATTATTTCAACTTTAATTTCTGGTCCAATTTCAACTTTGATTTTAAATTGCAAAGTCCAGATTTTAGAATCGGCCGGTATTTTTTCGATAAGTAATAATAGATCTGCCATCCCACAATTACTCTAAAACATTCTTCTGAAAGGTAGATTGTCTTCACCTTTTACTTATATCTAGGCATAGGCACACTAGTGATCGTGCGCAGTGTAGTAGGTTGCAACTGAGAGATACGAAATCATATCCGCACGAAAAAGTTATATTTCACGCCACATAAGAACATATAAGTACCAAAGTGGAGGCAATATACGTGCAAAAATTTTGACAATCATTTGTAATTCTATCTTGCATTCTATACAACAGTTTTTGGAACACGCAACTTAACACTCCTCGATATGCAATCAAGATAGAACTAAATGTTACAATCAACTATACTGCTATATAATTCACAGTCATAAGTTGTATATGACAACACGCACGACTACAAAACAATTTATTGTACATTTCGCTTTGACATACTCTTATCATTATGCATTTCCAATGTAAAACTAACATGATGAGGACTTTCTATTACGATCTTGTGTTATCTGGGAGTGTTTCGTATTTCCTTTTCTATTGAGGCTTACGGGTAAAAGTAAAAACAAACGTGCAAAATATACCAACAGTAAGAACCAATCGCGCGACGATGTGTGCGTAAGGCAAATGTCAGCAAGTTCAATTTCATTTACTCACACGGTCAACTAGGATAAATATGAGGCACCTACACATGAGCTACGGTTTTTTGCCCATGCCTGACTTAGGCAACACTTGTAGATTTGTAGTCCGTTCTATTTTTACTAGACAGTGCGATTTGCGGAATGAATCAAGCTATAATGAGAGTCAACAACCGGACCAACCGGATTCTAAACAAGCTTTTCTTCCAGGCCCCTCAGATACAATAAGGTAAGATAAATAATCATTTATCTTAGTGCATCTCTTGTACTACGTTTAAAAAGAGCAAAAAAACTCACTAATAAAACCACACAAAGCAATCATCGTTAATCATGAATACGAATTGAGGGCTTATTTCTCATTAAACTCTAGTGTTAGCGTCAGCGCAGCGGGTTGAAAATCGAAAAAGTTCTTTTCAGGACTACTTTTTAAAATATTAGAAGAATTGAATTCATGAATTATTCATCTGTTAAATAGTAGCATTCAATTCGTCTCAGCTCCCACTGGGCCTCGATATACGAAATCATCAGCATCAAAAGTTCGAGTTGAATCTACATGCGTCAAACGTCAAACTCGCGTTAATGCCTATAGGCATAGAGCTTTCAACTTTTCTTATAATTGCAAGCGATATCCAGCTTGAAGGCATTACAGTAAAGAAGGAATCATATAACCCTCTTACGAGTAAGGCCGTTAGAAGACGGCCTTCGCTTTTGGAGCTTCAGAACCATACACAAAATTTTCGCCATGATTATATAACATTTCGCCGAATACCATTTTGTGGAACCACTTCTCGGTTGACCATAACGCGGAATATAGAGTTTCGTGGAATACCATTTCGCAAGGGTTATCCTCTCCTTATTCGCTGTCGCTCGTTCGGACCCAACTGAAAGAAAGTAATAGAGGTCAGTAGACCTAGGAAAATAAATAACAAATTAACACTCAAATAACAACACTCGCGACCTGCCGCCGTCTCGCCCTGCGTCATCTAGTGTTACTATTGATAGTTTTTGGTGGCCTTGTTATTGACTAAAGTTTTATGGAAGAGTCTAAAATTTCTAGAGTTCGCTTAGTTTTAAAGTTACGCAAAAATTTCTGTTTTATTTGTATGAAAGTCCTTATCCCCCTACCACAGGGGTGAGGGGACTAAAACCATCATAAAAAAATCCTGCCGCCAAAACCCCCCACATGCCAAATTTGGTTCAATCTGGTTGATTATTACTCTAGTTATGAGGAAATTTGTATATATTTTATTTGTAAGGAAGTGTCCCCTTTTATAGGGAGGAGGGGTCATAATTCCCCTCCTAAAGAGGGGAGGGCTCTCAATGCACCATAGAAAAAAATTGCCTCCCAAAACACCCACAGGCCAAATTTGGTTCCATTTGCTTGATTAGTTCTAGAGTTATAAAGAATTTTGTATTTCATTTGTATGGGAACCCTCCCTCCTAAAAACGGGAGGGGTCCTAATTCATCATAGAATAAAATCATGCCTCCAAAAACCTTCACTTGCCAAATTTGGTTCCATTTGATTGATTAGTTCTCGTTCTCGAGTTATGAGAAAATGTATATAGGAGCCCCCCCCCCCACCATAGAACCATAGAAAAAATTCTTGCCTCCAAAAACCTTCACATGACGAATTTGGTTCCATTAGAGTGATTGGTTCTCGAGTTATGAGGAAATTTGTATTTCATTTGTATGGGAACCCCCCTCCTAAAGGGGGGAGGGGTCATAATTCCCCTCCTAAAGAGGGGAGGGGTCTCAATTCACCATAGAAAAAAATCTTGTCTCCTAAAACACCCACATGCCAAATTTTGTTCTATTTGCTTGATTAGTTCTCGAGTTATGCAGAAATTTGTATTTCATTTGTATGGGAGCCCCGCTCTTAGTTGGGGGAGATGTCTCTAACCATCATAAGAACCTTCCCCAGCCCCAAAAACCCCTACATGCAAGTTTTTACGCCGATTGGTTCAGTAGTTTTCGATTCTAAAATGAAAGTACGGACAGACAGACAGACAGAAATTCATTTTTATAGGTATAGAATTGAACTATACCTAGCACACATCTAAATAATTATTTTAGCATAAAAATCAGAACTTGAGGTTCTTTTGAGTGTGTTTTCATAAAAAAGTTGAAAAAGTAGTAACTTGTTAGAGGGTTAACATAAACATGCATTATATATCGACATTATACATCGAGGATAGGTCGGAAAATAATTGAACTAAGCATTCCATTAAAACTGATGATGCTAAAGATTCTATTACCTAGAAGTAAAACGAAGCGGATTTTGCTTTTGATTATTGTTGAGTCGAAAAAAGGCAGCAACCACCGTTGCGATTTGGCAGTGGGAAAAGACACAGATTTTATGCGTGATTTACGCGACCGAAAAAAAACAGTAGTTTCTACCACCGCACAGTAGGCAAAATCGACCGAAAAAACGGAACTTTTTTTTGCCGCTGTTTTTTGGGGTAAAAAATGCCTTTTATTATGTAAAAAATCACGAAAAATCTATTGATGCTGGTTTCAACGCACTGAAATGACGGAAAGTAGCCCATTTTGCCTCATGCACCCCTATTTTTTAACAGTTTTGAAAGAATCATGCACAAATTTTTTCTAATTTGAGATTCTATGATTAGAAAAGAAGAAGAATGTTAGGAAAAAGGTATATGAACAATTTTATTTTAATGCAAGATAATCTAGAAGTCTGTTTTGCCCTATTTTACTCAAGGTTTTTGTACCACAGGCAAAATGCCAATTCGATACTTTTACCAGAGATTTTCAAGAAGGTATGCTTGTTGGGAAGGTTGAAAAAGTCAGAAGTTCGAACGACGATCCAAATTTTCACAGAAATGTCGTGTAAGGGAATGTTTTGCGTTGCTTTACCCTGCAACTACTACTAAAATCTGAGAATGTTTTAATAGGAAAAGAAGCAAATGTGAAAGTGCTCCGATTTCGTTCAAATTTGATGTGTTTGTTCCTAGTCGAAAAGTTTTAGACCCATATTTTTATTGAACGCTTAGGGTGCCTCTTTCTGAGTTGGGATGGCTCCAAAAATCATCATGTTTGGTTTGTTTGGAATTTAGGTTTTGTAGTTTGGGATGCTTTAAGCTACAGTCAAATATATTTCCTGAAAAGTTGATGGAAATATCTTTCATTTAGAACCGAAATCATTAAAATCGGTTCAGTGGTTCAAAAGATATGAAGCTTTTAATGAAATAAAATCAGAAAGCATGACGATTTTTGAAGCCACCCTAACTCAGAAAGGGGCACCCTAAGCATCCAATAAAAAATATGGGTCTAAGATTTTTCAACTAGGAACAAATACACCAAATTTGAACGAAATCGAAGCACTTTCACATTCCTAGTAACAATTTAGTTGTTATTACACTGTTATGATGGCATTTAAGACCAAAATTGATCATGAAAACCGCCATAAGAGTACAATAAAACTCACATTGTTGCTTGGGATTTGCTCCTTTTCCTATCAATACAAAGCAAAACATTCCTTTACATGACATTTTTGTTAAAAACTTGATTGTCGTTCGATCTTCTGACTTTTTCAACCTTCCCAACAGGCATGCCTTTTTGAAACTCTCTGATAAAAGTATCGAATTGGCATTTCACCTGTAGTACAGAAACCTTGAGTAAAATGGGGCAAAACACACTTGTAGATTATATTTAATTGAAATAAAATAGTTCCTATATCTTTATCACAACGTTCTTCTTCTTTTCTAACCACAGAATCTCAAATTAGAGAGAGTTTGTATAGATGATTCTTTTAAAACTATTAGAAAATAGGGGTGAATGGGGCAAAATGGGCTACTTCCCGTCATTTCCGTGCG
Source organism: Sabethes cyaneus (assembly GCF_943734655.1). NCBI lineage: Eukaryota > Metazoa > Arthropoda > Insecta > Diptera > Culicidae > Sabethes > Sabethes cyaneus. The sequence continues at coordinate 186,572,392 of NC_071354.1, read as the reverse complement.
TTGAGACCATCATAAATCGATTTCTCGTGATTTTTTACACAAGAAAAGTCACTTTTTACCCCTTTAAAGCAGCGGCAACAAAAAGTTCCGTTTTTCGGTCGATTCTGCCCACTGTGTACCGTGACAGTCCGATTGTGCCATGTGAAAAATTTTTCAACCGCAATTAATAACGGTCCGATTGCGCGCCGGGGAACTTATTGCCGTGAAATGTATGCCGGTCCGTCGTGGCTTGTATGCCGGATTATGATTCCGGAGTTGTTTATGCCTGTCGCTAGGAGACGTCTGATAAAAAAAAACGCGAAGAGGCAAATATCGCTGCTTGCGAAACATTCGCAACAAGAGTTCCTACCCATTTTGGTCGCATCATTTGTTATTCACTTATTCTGTATTATGCTAACGGTTAAATTTTGTCAGATGGTCTAATAGATTAAGAGACATAATTTTAAAATTTGACGGACTGCATCAATTTAATTTTTGCAACGGTAGAAGAAAGAATGAAACAAAGGTGTTGATAGTATCTCAGGGGAGTCAAAGCAACACTTATTAAGTTTGTACAACGTTCCTCTTTACCCCTTCAATTTATATTGAAGTTTTCTTCAATATCAATTGAAGGATAACTCTAATTTTTTAAGTAACTGGTTTTCGTTCAAAAGTCTGTCAACTAGGCCAGTGCTCAAAGTTTTATAAAACTAAGGGACTTCTTGGTCCAAAACTGTACGATAAACTTCATTTGTCACCGGGCAGGGTCATGATTTCTGTATTTTAGGGGCTCTCATGGAATTTTATTCATCGACTTTCTACTGAAGAATCAGACGCATGACATAATTTTGTACAAATAAAAGTCGTATGGCAAAGAAAGAACCCATTGTTTCTCCGAGTCTCCGATTCTCCGATCATAGAAAACGTTATAGTGATATTGAATTTAAGATTCGAAATGTTTCCAGATTCCGCAAAATTAGACCCCATCCGAGTTTGAAATAAAACGCCACTCATTCCGTTTTTAAGAATAAACAATTATCTTTCAGATGCCACAATTAGTTACCTAATGACCGCTTTTTGCTTTATTTCCGTCGATAACAAAAAAAAAGAATTACTAATTATTCTCTGCGAGAGAAACAATCATACGTTGCTTTTTACTCCGGAATTTGCCGAAGCACCTTACTGATAAAAGTTACTGCCGTCGCTCCTTTTTGGAAACATTGCTTCCAGCGCAATTAGAGCAGTAAAGTAAGAGAATGTTTGTGATTGAAAACTTTTTCAATAAGTTAAGTAGTGATTAAATTTGTTAGTTATTGTTATCTCCCTTATTCACCCTGCTCCTGCATCACTAACCACTCGTAAACGTGGTACCTCCACCGAATTCAAAGCAAAAGGAGGCGCATGATCTTTCGCAGTACCACGCTCTAGCAACTTCTTCAAGTAAAACTCATTAGGTTGAGGCTTCTGACACTCATTAAAAATGATTAATAATCATAATATTCAATTCGTCAAATTACCGAAACTCTTATTAACAAATAGTGCTCTAGTGTTTCAATAGTTTTAAATTTTTTGGAAAGGAAGCTTGAAACGTAAATGTATTTCAAAAATACGATGCTTTCAACTGCATTTAAACATTATTCAGTAACAAAAAACTGCCATCATGTTGGAAAAATTGAATTGAGTAGTTTCAAACACAGTTTCATTTCTAACAATTATAGTATCGTTTTAATACCTTATTTTAAACGTAACGTCGTAATGCACTCTTACCACGGAAGCTACCACGTTAGTCACTCGATCCGAACTGCACGGAACATTATCACTTTTTCTATATGCAATTCATGTAATCACACCGAAACACACCTGAAACGTCGTCGGATTATTCCCCACAATGATGTATCATGACGACGAACGGACGAATTCCCAATGCACAGTCAGTCACAGATTCGGTGAAAACTTATGCACACACGTCCCAACAACCGATGGCCAATTGGCACACTTGTTCAAGCTAGCGTGTCACGTTGTTGGGTTGGCTATTGTTGTCGTGTGCCGATAATGCACTGCTACTGTTCTCGTCTAATTACGTTTGATGGAGCTGGAGTCCACTAGTCTACTGACTCCGGTGTACCATTTTCAATGCTATCTTTCTGAAAAATGTAGCGCCAAAGTGCCGAATATAGGTTTATGTAGCAGCCGCTTTTCGTCCTTCCGCTATCCGCAAGCAAATGCGTACGCACACAGAGAGCAATCGGGCGCACCCGAAAGCATGCAGCAACCAGCAAGCAGCCCAGGAGGTGGATAATCAGAAAGAGGAGCTTCTTCAGCGTCAGCAGCGAGGAGCGCAGTGGTTGCCAGGCACCAGTAGCATCCTACTTTGGCATTGACATTGTTACAGAAGCATTGATTTTCCGAGTCAGCTTCCAACACTGCCATCGTGGCTGCTGTGGTGTTCTGTTCGTTGCTTTTTTCGGCGATTATTTTTCTTGCCCGATCATGTTTTCCGTTTCTTTCTGTAAGCAAGCGAGCGGACGCGCGGTACTTTGTAAGAATAAAGCCGGACGTGCTGATTCGCTGAAGCGGTCATGTTGCTACTGCCAAAAGATTCACACACGATTGAAATACGATTCGCCCGAGGCACCCGTGGTGTGTGGCACTTCTGCTTCGCCGTGGCTTCCTGCCAATGCGTGGTTGTTGTGCATGTTTGTAAAGATTGCAACAACACACCGTTAGCTGCACTAACTTCGCAATTGCCCGAGACAACAGGATGCCAGTAGGTGGGCTGTGTAGCTTACGCTAGAAGCTTGATGTGGCTCCATCATACGAACTTCCTGCAGACAAAAAAAAAACCCTCGTATGGGAAACTTGCAGCCGAAGATGGGACAGCGGAATAGAAACTTTACTACGAGTTATGGATGTGCTGCGGAATGCGTGGGAATAACAGTTTAGTCAAAGGAAGAAAGTCAAAATTGTAATTGAATAATGCTTGGAGAAGCACGATTTTAAATGGGGGTGAAAGGCAAAAAAAAACAGTTTAACTTCTACAGTCACTATTTTCGAGGTTAGTCTATTTTTGCCAAATAAACAAACATCAAGATTTTTTTTTAAATATTGAAAACTAACCATTTGATCCCTATTATTGAATCAACGAGTTATCAATTATGTAATCCCATGATGCGTGGGTTATTTAGTCCATATGTTTATAGAATGTTGAACATAGCCAAAATTGAACCAGATTGATCGAAGAGTCCATTATATCAATCAGTCAATCATTACGCGAAGTAAAACTGGACAATTGCAAGGCTAGTGCAACTCTCTGACAAACTCTCCCAGTCGAAATTCGAATATTCGAAGATTAGCTTGTTGACCAATCCTTAAGTGCCGTATTAAAAATAATAATTTGCGACGATTGCAACAAAAATGTCCTCCTATTACGCGCGATGATGGTGACGACAGTAGCAACGGGTAAAATATGTAAATATTGAAGTATAATTAATAATTGTTGAAAGATCTGATGCAATTTTAACAGAAGTTATAGTTCAATTGGCATCAATGCGGACTGTGTGCAACAATTTAGCACGTTGCGTTGAAAAAATTATAATTTAACACCCAATCAAACGCATCATCGAAACAAAAAGAAAGAAGTTAAAAGCATATATTTTCTTTACGATAAGAATTGTTTTCATAACGCGTAGTACTTACAGACCGTGCGCGTAAAACAGAAACTGCAAAAATGAAACATACTATTCTACTTTTTTATACATATTTCATCTTTGATGCCATTCCGATAAAATCAATCGTAGAAGAGACTGAGGTCATTCCGATCACTTCGAGTCCAAATGCGTTTACTTTACGTTTGGGAAATCTCAATTATTTATTTATTCCGATTTTGCTTTTGTGATACTTATGAAATAAAGCTGATATTGCAATGGAGACGCGCCGTGTTTTGTAAATAGCTGCGGTGAAAGGGATATTCCTGGTTCCTCTTAACCAAAAATATCAGTTTCCTTGCAGGTAGAAGCAGAACACCATGCGTCTCCATTGTACCATCGTAACTTTATTACGATGGTTTGACCTGAAAATTATCTGGTCTTTAATCGTAGGATGGCGGATCTTTATTCAAGCAATTAATGATAGAAAATCAAAGTCTTGGATATATCCGTCTTTAACACTTGACCCTTCTTTATCGACCGACTACGCAGCCGGTTATTAGAATGCAGGACAATTATGGGGCTATTGGTTCGATCCAGCACCGCCCAGCTAAGATTCGAACATACGACGACTGGCTTGCTAGACCAGCATCTTATCTCGAAGTTAACTCGACGGTACGTGGGATGCAATTAAATTATTTAACGCAAAAATTCCAACCGATTTGGTTAAAAACTCCAAAGTTAGCCATTAATACATTAATACCATTAATACTTTTTCGGACTTAAACTTGTCATCCCTTAAAATTGGACACAGAACAAAACAAACTGATCCTGAATTGGAAGTTGATTAAACTTGAACTTAAATTGGACTTGAAGTTGGATTTGAAATCAGACTATAAACTAGAAATTATTTAGGCTCAAAATTGGACTCGATAACGGATATAAAATTGGATCTGAAATTAGAATTTTAATCAAAATTGAAATTAGATTTAAACTCAGCTTGGAATTTGCTTCAAAATGCGACATTAAATTGGATTTGAAGTTGGACCTCAACTGAATTTCGAATAGTACCGTCATCCGGGGCGAGATTGTGCCAAAAAAGCATATATTTTTGTTCTTTAGCTCAGTATACACACAATTTAGGAACTAAGTTGATTTCAAACCTGTCAATGTATACTAAATTGTTCAATTAACATCTACCGTAGAGATAGTTTAGTTACAATGAAACCTAATTTTACTGGAAGTGCATGAACTTTGACACAATCTCACCCCTTCTAGGGGGTGACATTGTGCCAAAAACATAAAGGTAGGCTAAAAACCTAAACAGTGAACATTAGCATGTTTATAAACAATATACATAAATATCAGTATAAAGTAGTTCACATGGGGCCGTCCATGAACTAAGTGGACTGTTAGGGGCAGGGGGTCGGCCAAAAACAACGCGTCATACAAAAAGTATGAACGAAAATAACCCGGAGAGGCCTGAAATAACTAAAAATGAGTTCGTAGTCAATGGAGAGCCTTTATATAGCCAGTAGCGTTTCTAGGGTTAACAATACAAACAAAACAAACAAAACAAGAGATATATGAAGGGGTGTATCCTAAGGGGGCATACCTATTTGATCATTTAACAAAAGTAACCATTACTTCGTTCGAGAACCCGCGGCCGCGGAACATGTGGCCTATCCCACTCCCCTCCCCCCTCCTGGCTGTTTATACACGGTATAATATATTCGTCTTATAATAGAGTGTTTATTCAAAGTATCTGAAATTTCTGGAGAAAAAGTAAAAATTAGTTTAAATTATTTAGCAGACCTATGATGCTGTTTGCTCCAAAATGGATGATGCAATCTAATCTGTCAAAATATTGTGCTCAATAGTAAAGAATGTGAGTGTGCTGGTATATACTGACGTATTTTTGTTGTGTATGTGAAATTCACAAATTGGATCGATCATTATGGCTTGGCACAATCTCACCCCCGTGAAGCTCGAAAAGTATAAAGTTTCGAAAAATATTATTTTCGTAATCAAAACTTATCCAACGCATAATAACCTTTCAATACATTGTAAATGATTAGTTTATATACTTTCAAGATAGCAAGTTGATGCGATTTCTTGTTTGGGTTGGTTTATGTGGGACATTTTTTACAAGCGTTACTTCCGCGTATTTTTGATCGCGAACTTTGAAACCCTGTTTAGGCTAAATAGTTTGCTAATATTATCTGTGTGCCATTCTAAGTTATGAATAAATATGTTATGTTCATCATCATTTTGAATTTAGGTCACCAGTCTATATAGATATAATCAATTTTCACTAATAACCATTTTGGGTTTTTGGCACAATCTCACCCCGGATGGCGGTACTTAAAATTGAGCTTTAAATTTCACTTGAAATTCGTCTTGATATTGGACTTTAAAATTGGCAATTGGATGTTATGTTGGGCTTGAAATCAGCCTTAAATTGGACTTGTGATCGGAAGTGAAATGGGAATTAAATTAGACTAGAAATTCGCTTTGAAATGTGACATTGAAATTGGGCCTCAGTTGGACATCAAATTGCACTTGATACTAGACTTGAATTTGACCTTAAAATAAGACATCAAAATGCACTTGAAATTGGACCTGAAATCGGAAGAGAAACTGGAACTAAATTAGATCCGGAATTAGACTTAAAGTGGGACTTTACATTAGACATGAAATCGGACTTAAATTGGACATTGCAATTGAACTTGAAATTTGACTTGGAATTAGACTTGAAATTTGACCTTAATGAAACTTGAAATTGAAGGTGAAATTGGCATTAAATTAAAAGTAAAATTGAAGTCCAATTGGATATTAAATTGGACTTGAAATTAAATTTGTGGTTATACATGAAATTGGAAGAAGATCAAATGGGAAATAAATTGAAGTCGGAATTGGACTTAAAATTGGACCTGGTCCTCAATGACACTTGAAATTACACTTAAAATTAAACTTGAAATTGGTGGTAAAATTGAAATGAAATTAGATAAGAAATTGGCTGTTAGTAGGACTTCAAATTGCACATTTGAAATTAGACTTAAATTCAAATAAGGCCTTCAAATCGGACATTAAAATGCACTTGACATTGGTCCTGAAATCGAAGGTGAAACTGGAACTGAATTAGATTTGAAATTGGATTTAAAGTGGGACCTTCAAATGGACATGAAATAGGACTTAAATTGGACTTTGCAATCAATATGCACGGTAAGATTTAATGAGCATATGCTACAAACCAACGGAGATTTCTCAAAATTAATTAATTATTCTATGGGGTATTTTATAATATTTTATAACCCTCCCAGTTGACTTCGAGGTAAAACACTGGTCTAATAAGCCAGTCGTCGTATGTTCAAATCTCGGCTGGGAGAGACTGTTAGAGTCAATAGGATCGTGGCACTGACCCCGCACTTTCTTGTATTCTAACAGCTGCATGCGAAGTCTGTCGTATAAAAACAGGTCATATAAAGGTCAAATTTCGATAACGGAATTAGCAGTTAGCACCCAGGCTTTGCTTTGCTTTGGGGTATTTTATCATGGTTGCTATAAACTAAATCTATCAGGATGATCTGACAGTAAAACTTTATCTTCCCTGCTCACGGATTTTTCAACTTTCATATTTTCAAGTTAGGGTATGTTGCTGCTTCGTCGTAATTGCCTATTCCCGTCCTATCCAACACAAATTATTAAAAATATCAGCATTTTTATGACACACAATACAAAACTAGTTATTCCCTAATATGTAAGTTTGTTGTCTATCATACGTGATCAATCAAAGTGAGCTGAGATCTCCTTAAATGCTTTTTATCATTAAAGAAGTCCTACCAGTCAAATTTCCTACGTTTTTTCCGTGCGGCGAAGAAGAAAATGTCGACTAATCGTTTTAATTTCCGTCATTCATAAATGAAAACAACTCACGCAAGGCATTGTCGTTATTCTACAGCCAGGAAAACATGCCTGACCTGCAGAAATTTTGCAGAATAACATTTGTCATGCCATCCTACACAAACACATGCGCGTTAGCTTCATGAACATTGTTGTGATTTTTAGTTCGGACGATGAAAAATTTTGTTGGACAGATTTTAAAACGGTACGACGAATTTAAGAAATAAAGTCAATTGCGTAATTTTAATAATATGCTTTAATAATCGCTTTTCAGTGATTTCAAAGTTCACGGATCGGAAGGTAAGTGTGTTTTAGTCAAATCAGCACATGAACTTTTGGAGTATTCATTAAATCCATCCAACAAATGATGAAAATTAGAATGGTTTTACTTACTACGACGGAAATTAGAAGTAAACCCTAACAAAGCTGGCGAACTGATTTAGCTTTTTACCATAGCGAAAAACTAAAAGCTTTAATAAATTATTGCGGTGGCTGTCAAGCAGCGAAAGCTTAATCGGTTTTATTGTTGCTTTCAGCAGAGCGTGATTAGACTACTCGAGCTTATAACCCAATTCTTAAAGAAGTAATAAAAACCTTCTGAAGAATGAGCCACTTGGTCGGAAGGCAGTTTTAAATCGGTAGCGGTCATCTGGAAGTTCTGGTGGAGTTTATAGTTTTATCATCGTGCGGCGGCGTATGATTCTTGATCGTTGCGTTTTGTGAAGGGCAAAGTAGGCCCGATTTCCCGCTGGATCTTCTCGCTGGCACCAGCGATCCCAAATACCCTAACTCATTTTCCACTTCTAGTTCGTCGCCGTCAACGGTTACCGTCCGTGGGAGGCGCGCGGTCGTCTCAGCCTCTTCCTTTCATGTATTTGGTTTTCGACGCATTTATTTTTAGCCCAATCCTCCTAAACTCTGCTTTCAGCCAGACGTAGATGGCCGTTTTCATGCGTTATCTGCCATAATTCTTTGCCATCAACAGGTACTGTATCGTTTACTTACTTCTTACTTTTTACTTCTACCAACCGAGAGTCGGAGTGGTGCTTGCCGTATTAAGAATTCCTCTCCGCTGTACTCACTCCTGGGCTACTTGTCGCCAATTCGTTGAGCGTCTCGACACACCCAAATCGGCTTCGATCTGGTCGACCCAACTAGTACGTTGGGCAACTCAATTGCTGGTTCCGATAGGGTTTTTGAAGAGTACGGATTTCAATGCACAGTTGTTCGGCATCCTTGCGACGTGGCCGGGCCACCGTAGTCTCCCAGCATTCGCCAGGTGTACGATGGGAAACTCCCTGTTACTGTCGGCGACGACCAGAGATCTCACATATATGAACTCATCAAGCACTTCCAATTCGTCGCCTTCAATAGTCACTGTCCGTGGGAGGCTACCGCTGTTTTCTCTGCAGCCATTTCCTACCATATTTTTGGGTTTCGACGCATTGATTTGTAACCCAATCCTTCTAGCCTCTGTTTTTAGTCTGGCGTAGATTGCCACCGACGTCCCAAGGTTTCTACCAATGAGGTCATCTGCAAAGGCTAGGAGTTGGCTACTCTTGCTGAAGATCGTTCCTCTCGTGTCGATGCCCGCTCGCCGGATGACACCTTCAATTGCGATGTTAAATAACATACAGGACAGTCCATCGTCTTACTGCCAGTCTCTACGCGATTCGAAAGGACTCGAGAGTGTCCCCGAAATGCGCACCTAGCACATCACTCGTACCAGGTCAGCTTTGATCAACAGCGTCAGGTTGTCCAGAAAACCATACTCGTGCATAGTTTACCATAGCTGTTTGCGTTCAACTGTATCATATACTGCCCTGAAATCCACGAAAATATGATGCGTGAGCACGTTGTGCTCTAACTTGTCGAAGTGTAAAAATTGGATCCGTAGCAGCACGGACCTCTATTAAGCCTGCATGGTACTGCTTTACGAAACTGTTTGCTATTGGAGATAGGCGACGTAACAAGATTTGACAGAAGATTGCGTAGGTGTAACGTTGATCAGCTTAATGCCACGGTAATTACAGCAATCTAGCCGATTGCCCGTTTGCCTGGACAGGAATACTATGTCGTCGCCTCTAAGTTTGCAGTTTCCGAGAGTGTACAGAACAAGTAGTCCAAAATTGCTAAAATATTCTTTGTCTGGTAAGCGGTCTATGGATATGGCATAAGGAGCCAGCCGTTCATCGCCTCAGGGATGGACAAATCTATAAGGGCAAATGCCTCCAAAAGCGGCCTTTGCTCTTCTTGATCTCTCACAACGACCCATACAGGGGCTCTGTAGTCGCAAGATTAGCGAGTCTGCTGTGACAAGCGATTGGCCGTGGGTTCGATTCTTGGTAGAATTAGACCACTCGATGTCAAAGTGACTTTTAACATGGATTTATTTCCAGGCCCCTCATCATCCAATCTGCATCTACATTATCCCGATAAAGCCTATTGACAGTGCAAAAGTGACTCTTATAGTTAAATGCACTGGTAAGCTGCGCCAGGGATAACTATAATTGGGGACAGCACTGTCATGTGGAACGAGGTGGGTAAAGTAGAGAAAGCATCGAAGGAAGGGTAAACCCAATTACACAAAGGTACGCATTAAATTCAAAAATAAATGCAGTGGGGGCTATACAACAAACACCCGGGCGATTTCACAGTAGATCAACGATACGACGATAAACGATAAAACATAACTTTAACTGGTCGCAGTGATGAGTCCGTACAGGAAAAAAACGGCCCATACTAGATGCCAACGTAGTATCTAAGTTTCAGCAAATGTCTGATGTCAGACTTAAGGTTCAAATAGGCTTGTGATCTGCTTCTTGTACAGCTTCCTTGCGTGAGTTTTAGCCAGTGTTTTATTTGTCATTTCGGTTCGGTGCCTTCCGAACTTGCTAAACTTGTAGTCCAGAACGTAACTTTTTTTTGTGCGCTGTTTCCTGTTCCAAGGATATCACTGTAATTGCACAATCAAAATGATGAAATTGTACTGCTGTGAATAACACACTCTCGACTAGTTTGGGTCATTTTTACTCGCGCGGTCAAAAGTTACAAACAAATGAATGTGTCCAATTTTTTTCAAACACAGTTTTTATTGTAACTGTAACACAAAAGTGATAGGCTTAAATAATAAGGTATATTCAGACAACTTATAGGAAAGTCAATGTATTTGTTAAAAATTTTAAGGACAAAGTGGAACAACTCAAACAATATATGAAGAGAGCGCAAATAAAGAAATTAAAATAAAGACAAACAAATTTCCTTACAAAATTTCGAAAACGGTTGCATTTAAAAAAGTAATTATTGTGGGCATTTTTATTGTAAATCGCACAAGGGAATGCTCATATTCGAAATACATGTGTAATGAGAACAATCTTTAGTTTAAAAAAGGCCGTTGTTCTACGAAATTCGTTAATAAATATGGCTCAATCTCATGAGTTTAAAAGATTATTTTATCAAAACAAATCAAACAACGCGGTAGCAATCGCATAGCGCTGTAAATACAAACGATAAAACTTTACTTTCTTCAACAATAATGTAGATAATAATTAGCTCTACAATTGCCCTTTACACAACCTTTTTGAATCCTGTTTGGTTGAGGCGCTGTAGTCAAATGAACATTTATTGAGCAAAAAACCGAGAATGAAGCCTGTTCAAGGAACAGGAACTGCTTTATAAAAAATGTCTGACTTCATTAATTAGTCACCACAAAACACGAGGTGGTGAATATGAATCATTTTCGTTCTTAAACTATGCCCATTTTTTATATTATGAGATCCTTTTGATCAAATTTAACGATAATTTAAAATATCCGTTGCTGTGTCCATGGTTTTAACTTGCGTGTTAAAAATGACTGATTAGGCGAATTATTTAAATAATATAACCTAAAGCCACCGATTACGTATTCTAATATGTGCTAACTATGATGCAATATAAAGAAATTAGCCCTTTCTCATTTTGGGAATATCGCACCAACTTAAAACATATTCCCACAACTTCGGTCTCCCCTACTGAAGAACGAATGAATTATACACGTTTAAACGACCATATATGACTCATTACACTAACAGCAATCAGCTTCATGACAATGATATTGATGAGGAACGAGAATGAGAAGGAAAAAAGCCACAAAGAAAGAGAAAGTTCACCCACGGCGATGAATTTCGTCCTCATGATTATATTGAAATCAGATTTTCAAACGATTAAGAATAGCAAACAGAAAACATTTGGTTTTTTTTGTGTCCTGTTGTCTTTGGCCACCACACCGACTGGTTGGTTTAAAGGGAGGACGATAAAAACTTTTTTGGCTCAGGTGACAAATCGCCCAGTTGGAAACTAAAACGAAATTTATTTCAAATTGATACGTTCGATTTTCGGCTAATTAGGATAACACATGTTTCTGTGTTCTATTTGGCTGATTTATAGTAAAAGAATGAACGCAAAATCTAGTCACAATCTGATTTTTATTATTCTTGCGGTTATGAACTGAGGAACGTTATGACTGAATGAGAATCGTAGTACCTACCTTTGATTGATTTTGGGTCAACCCTCAACCCTCTGATTATGAAGCTTTTGAAATTTATCCCCTTGATTGAAATTGTTTTAAATTTAACTAGAACAGAAAGACTGCGAAAGACTCCTCTGACTAACCTCTAACAAATTGTTTTGAAAATGTGGAAGAAATATTGATTTTGATGTTAGGTAATTCACTTCATTAGTCACATAATAGACAGACTACAACATTGATCCGAGAGCATTGGCTTGTGGTGAATCAAAGCATCAAAGCAGTAAAGCGGTCACAAAAATTTAATATGAATCATCTTGGTCCGGACATGACGGGCATGAGATGGAACAAGCTGCATGCGTCTATGTTTAGGAGAGGGGGTGTACTGAAGAAAACCAAATGAAAAGCAATTTTACAATGACTATCAAATATCCAATCCTTCATCTGCTAAAACCAGAGACGGGTGAAATAAATATTGTCCATGGCGATCTGTGGCACAGTGAACCTGAACCGGAGGGTGGTTTGGAAGAATAAAAAAAAACCGCGAACCACTGTCATCTTGTTGGTGACTCGTTAAATATGCAAAAATAACTGAAAGAAATGAGGACACAACCTACGTCAGAAAAGATTTTATTGGATGGTCTTTTTGATAGTCGACTAATAGTCGAAGAGCAACAAGAACGCGATTTGTTTGTGCAGGTTACTACCTACCAATCAAATGGTTATCATTATAATAACAGGGCAATCACAATGTGTCTTCGATGTAGTGTAAGGATGCATGTGGTCAATTACCTGCAATACTTTGAAGTGAGGAAATACATCTGGTTCCCATATCATGGTTCACTTAAGGATCTAACATGAAGGGGCTGGAAAATGTGTTAACAATGAGGATGTTTATCAACGTCAACAGTAAAACGTTAGGCTTCATTTGCATTCGTGTTGCACTTTTTAAATATTTTTCTCAATAAATATTTCCTCGAGCGGACATTCTACTTCCCAGTAATATTATCATCATTACTCCCAATTGAACCCAAATTGGCAGTTTGAATTATGATTTGTAAATATAGAGAATAGATAATTATGTAAAAAACCAAAACTTGGTAAACAACGGTAAATCCATCATAATAACTTTTTCAGGAGTCAATTACATACTCCGGTTCCCATCAAAAACGCTCAACTACGTATTTCAAACGGCCATATCGGGCTTGTCATCGCTTTGAATAAACGGTGTACAAAACATACCGTAAGCGTGAATCTCATTATGCAACATCAGTCATGCAAATTACTCTTGGTCCATCCGTTCAGTAAGGATTCCCAATCGTACAATAGAAGCGTTCGGGCAGTTAAACATATTGCACGTGAAAAATAGCCAACTGACATTTGCCGAAATGTCCCCATCAGCTACAACTACGTATAGAACGACTGTACTGGGTTTCCTAAGTTTGCCTACTGGGTTGCCTAACAAGAACTCCCACAGAAAAAATATTTCCAAGCTGCAATAATTATTCTTTTGAAGTTATAGCATCATTTTAATTTATCCACCAACTAATAACTGTCAAAAAAGAAAAAATTGAACTAAAATTCCATTGTAGAATATTTAGGCAAAACTATAAATTGAGAAAGTCGAATCCTTTTCTTACAATTTTGCCATTTATTTATAATTTTGTAAGGTAGGTGCGTCTATATGCCAGTGATAACACTGATGAATGCTGCAAATCGGAGGCGAAATACGAATCTATCAGGATAACGTGCGTTGGCACGGGTCCAACTTTACGCGAAATGGATATCTTCTGTAAAAGATATTTATTACGAGCCTTGATAGGTCGATGCCCAAACAAATTTGCACACAAAATTATCTTGCATCTGATGGCGAATCGCTAAAATTACAGTAACAGTTCATTAGTTAATTACCAGTGTGGCACAGGGATTTTCATTACAGACCAAACAAGGCGCTTATATTATTACATGAAAGGATAGAAACAACTAACGGGTGACAACTAAAATTTTGGATTTTTTCGAGGCCCCTATACTCGACAACAAACGAGCTCAGAGAGAAATGAGAGTATGTATGTGTCAGCTCTTTCTTTTTTCTTTCTGTCAGTATTTTATGTTTTGTTTATGCTTGCCAAGTTTTGCTTAAAATGCCGTCAAAACAAGAAACATCTCGCGAGCGCGTTGTACACTTCTATGAACTTCCACAGAACTTCCACATCTCGGGAAAAAGTTTACGGTACAACATTTAAAAAGCAAATATGTTGCGGCTTCGACTGTTTACCATATCCTAAGATGCCCAACAACTATTCGCAAGCAAAGTAGTGGAAGACCAGCCAAAATTATGGAGTAGAAGGACATCGTTCTCTTTCTCCTTTCTTCAACTACAAGCCCTCTGGTTTGGCTATCAATCAAGATGCACCAGACGAATGTTTAAAAAAATTTTGTTCCCGTTTCTACAAAAACATCATGCAGATGGACAATACGTGTTTTGGCCGGATAGAGCATCATCGCATTACGCCAAAAAACACAATCGTTCCTGAATACCCATTCAATCCCATTTTTACCCAAAAACCACGACCCGTAAAATCTGTCTCAGCGCGCCCCATCGAAGATCAACCCTTTTACATGCATTATGCGACCTTTTGAAAACTAAAGCCAGATTTCTCCGGGATTTTGAGTTCCTTGGTGTACCAAAATAACTGGAGAGCCACGAATTGCAAACAGTTGATTGGTAGAATCAAGAGATGCATTCGCAAAGTTGATATGACGGCCGTACAACGCTCCTGTTTCGACGTCAAACGAAAGCTTCGCCGAACAGCCGATTACGGACCGTTTTCAAATGTACACTAATTTTTTTTGAACAATGGATAATGTATCTTTAATTTTGGTAAATCAGAGCTTCTTCATGTATCTTTGCCTTTTTTTGACAGTTTGAGAAAAGAAATCCAAAATTTTAGTTGTCACCCGTTAGCATTGCTGCCAACATAGCCAAAATCCAAAGTACAAATTAACTTGACCAGTATAAGAAAATATCAAAAATGATGAAAAGTTGTAAAAAAAGTTTCAGACACGACTGTATGGTTGACGTAGGACTACGTCAGGCGGGTTTTCATGATAAAACTTTGCATATCATACTAATTGTAGATAGTGAGTATTCATAATGAAGGTCATTGTTGCACTTTACAGAAAAAATAGCGGAAAAATGATTTAGATTTGGTTGAAATTGAAATCTCGAACATTTCTTCGAACACCAGCAATCATATTTTGGACACTCCATTAGCTAACCTGAGAGGCCCTTTTTGTTCCACCTTCTTTTCATCTTTGTCACATTCCGAGTCACCTTTCCGCTGTTCTTTGACTTCTAATTGTAGTACTTCTCCGCTGTAGTGGCAGCCTACCAAATCAGGCCAAAACTTTACAGGTCCATTGTGAGCTTTCTTGTCCGTAGGTGCAAATACTTTGCCAGATCATAAGTCGTCCATGAGCTTGCAATCTTCGTATTTCGTAAGAACTTCAATGCACAAAATCCGGACACGTCTTTTGGCCACTAGATTTTACTTTAGTGTCCTATTTGGTTGCTTACTGGCCCGAAAAGATCGAGCTTCTTTTTGAAGATGAATCTTTCTGACGGTGCTTTGATTGGAATTGAATTTCTTGGCAAAATCATAATCTGGGTTTACCGTAAGAACGTTTCAAATACAGCTTCCTCAGTTCCACTACGACGCTTGTTATGATCATGCCAATCGAGAGCCGATCAAAACATTCCAGAATCGAGTCGGAGTGTGTGGTCGGATCTGGAATAATTTGACAGTAGATTGTTTTGAAATGTTTCTTCTTTCAGTGCTGAAAAGTTCGTTACGATTTATTTTGTTTCGAAGAAGTTTTACTTGATGGAAGCCGGGAACCGAAAGGTAATTTTGAGCACCCATTTCGAAAATCCAACATGGTCCGTAGCGTATCCCAAAATAACACATAAGATCAAGTCATAAAACCTGGGGGCCAGCCCCACGAATAATAGCTTAGGGTGTCACAACAGAACTTTTCTATGATGGGGGCTCTGTAGCCGCAAGGTTACCGAGTCTGCTTTGACAAGCGAATGGTTCGTGGGTTCGAATCTTAGTAGAATCCGGCCATTCGATGTCAAAGTGACTTTAGCATGGGTTTATTCTCAGGCCCCTCATCACCCTTCCTTCATGCTGAGTTCTACATTATCCCGAAGACGCTTTTTATGGTTAGTATACTGGTATGAGGACCTATTGCGGTAATGGTTTTGAACCTCATGAGGACTCACCAGTTCTAACTATAACGAGGCGAAACAGGTTTGGTATAGTAGGACATGCATCGAAGCAAGGGTAAAACCCCATACACATAAGCACGCATAAAAAAAATATAAGCTTATCGCTTACTCCTTACTCAATAACGATAAAGCATAGAAATGCAGTGCAGAATACAGCATACATCCGGGCAACATTACAATAGATCAATAATGTTGTGGTCAAAGTGATAAGCCCATACAAAAAAAATGATGGAAACATTGTTTGGTGCCATTTAATGGTCGCACATTTGAGTTTTGAGGAAAAGAGGCATTTTTTACAGTGTGACACATATATATTCGAACGAAAATCATTTCATGCTTGCAACAGCATATACAATTAATAAAATCAAACTAATACCATGTGTGTGCGTCATCATGGCTCAAGTCTTACTTGACGTAGTTTCATTTTCGTATTGTGTCTCGTTCGGTGTGCACGTGCGTTTGAGTTACGGTCGTTGATAGTAAATAAATTCCGAAACGGTGCTGCATACGGCTTTATTTTTCGTGACCTCAAACATCTCGGCATAAAAACAGGATTTGTATACTATACCATAAAAAGATTTTTCGAGACGGGATCTGTTGAAAACCATAAAAAGATCGGAAGAAAACGAAGCGTTACAGAGGTCAAAATGATCGGTTGTGGTCCGTTTCGATCACGGACGTTCCAAAGCACAAACGGAATGTACCACGATACCAAAATTCATCAGCGGTCATGGTATGGGGAGCCATTCCAAATAAAGGGAGACTTCCTCTTGTATTTATTGACAAGGGTGTGAAAGTTAATGCAAAATACTATCTGGAAATGGTTTTAGAACAAAATTTGATGCATTATGTGAGTTCATGTAGCAGAAGCTCAAAGATGATAAATATCATAATTTGGAAGAATTTAAGTTAGTTATCAACAAGTTATGGGATGATACTCCGATAGAAGTAGTGTAAGCCGCATGTAATGACTTCAATAAGCATTTGAAGCGTGTTATCCAGGCAAAAGATGATTTAAAAAAGCAATGTGCATTGTGGTAAACGTATGTCTGTTCTTTCTGAAAATATAACACTTGTCCAATTTAATTCTACTAAGTATTTTTATTCTTGACAGATACGTATTTCGCCTACGACTTGCAGGCTTCCTCAGTGTTTTTTAATTTCCAGGTTTCGTATTCTACTAAGACCCTCCAAAAACTTCAGTCAATATAACACTTGTTTATATTACAAGCACTCAGCGTAAAATGGCGTCGAAAGAAGAGCAGGTGCGAAAAGCAATTATGTGCGGTCGCAATGAATATCCTGATCTCACGTTTAGAAAACTTGCCAAAAAGCTTATATTTCCTCCAAGCACTGTTCACAATGTTTTAAAATCGTTCGATACTCGCTTGACAACAGCTAGGAAGAAGGGAAGTGGAACAAAAACGGATCTGAGGAACCACCACAACGCTGCAAAGGTAAAACAAATATTACGGAGTAGACCAGATCTTTCTGT
Organism: Sabethes cyaneus; assembly: GCF_943734655.1. Taxonomy (NCBI): domain Eukaryota; kingdom Metazoa; phylum Arthropoda; class Insecta; order Diptera; family Culicidae; genus Sabethes; species Sabethes cyaneus. The sequence goes on along the minus strand of NC_071354.1, from coordinate 186,554,576 downwards.
ACGTACCATTGCTCGTAAAATAAAAATGTCGCCAACAGTCGTGCACACTTCTAAGCAACGACAAGACATGAAGTCTTTCAAGGTGAGGACTGTGCCAAACCGTAATGATAAGCAAAATACGATGACCAAAACACGCGCTCCTAAGCTTTATCGCGAATATTTAACGAAGTTTCCATAATGGACGATGAAACGTATGTCCTAGAGGACTTTATTATATTATATTACTAGCTGACCCGACAAACTTCGTATTGCCACAAATTAACCTGTGTTGTACATAAATCATGCATCTCGGATAATCTTTGTCACTTCTCGAGTTTTGCAAGCCCCCCAGTGGGCGGCGCTTCCGACGGCGGGTCACCGGCAACACTCGCGACCGTCTCGTCCTGAATGATCTAGTGTTACTATAGATAGTTTTTGTGGTCTTGTATTGACTAATGTTTTATGGAAGAGTCTCGAATTTCTCGAGTTCGATTAGTTTTTGAGTTTCGCATAAATTTCTGTTTTATTTGTATGAGAGTCCATATCCCCCTACCACAGGGGTGAGAGGTCTCTAACTATCGTAAAATGAATTCAAGACTCCAAAATCTCCCACATGCCAAATTTGGTTCCATTTGCTTGATTAGTTCTCGAGTTATGAGGAAATTTGTATTTCGTTTGTATAGGAGCCCCCCCTCTTACAGTTGGGAGGGGTCCTAATTCACCATAGAAAATATTCTTGCCCTCCTAAAACGGGGAGGGGTCTCAATTCATCATAGAAAAAATTTTTGTCTCCAAAAACACCCACTTGCCAAATTTGGTTCCATTTGCTTAATTACTTCTCGAGTTATGAGGAAAATTGTGTTTCTTTGGTACAGGAGCCCCCCCTCTTAAAGTGGAGAGGGGTCCTAATTTACTCTAGAAAATATTCTTGACCTCGAAAACCTTCACATGCCAACTTTGGTTCCATTTGCTTGATTAGTTCTCGAGTTATGAGGAAATTTGTATGGAAGCCCCCCTTTTAAAGAGGATAGGAGTTATAATTCCCCTTATAAAGAGGGGAGGGGTCTAAATTTACCATAGAATAAATTCTTGTCACCGAAAACACCCACATGCCAAATTTTGTTCTATTTGCTTGATTAGTTGTCGAGTTATGCAGAAATTTGTGTTCCATTTGTATGGGAGCCCCCCCTCTTAGTGGGGGGAGGGGTTTCTAACCATCACTAAAACCTTTCCTGACCCCAAAAAACCTGTACATGCATATTTTCATGCCGATTGGTTCAGTAGTTTTCGATTCTATAAGGAACATACGGACAGACAGACAGAAATCCTTCTTTATAGGTATAGATTATTAAGCCAAGTTCCCCAAAACATATTTAGTATGGTAGGTCATATGCAGCTGTGGTCGAGCAAGAACCGTGAGGAATGCGTGCAGAAACGATTGTTACAATTCCTACACAACCATGATGTACCCTCGTTGTTTTGGCCTGATTTAGCATCCTGTCACTACGCCAAAGATGTTTTGGAATAGTATGATGCTAATGAAGTCCATATTGTACCGTAGGAGGCGAATCCACATAACTGTCCAGAGTTACGCCCCATCGAGCGGTATTGGGCTTTGGTGAAGAGAGAGCTGTCCCAGTACAAACAACAAGCAACAACTATAGACAAATTTCGAAAATCTTGGACAAACGCAGCTAAATTGGTTGCCAACAAGTCTGTACTGACCCTCATGGCAAGGGTAAACTCCAAAGTTCGCCAATTTTTCATGCAGACCAAATAATTAATGTTAATTTGTTTGATAATTATTAACGATACACAACACACATGAATGATATAAAATTGTTTCGTGGATTAAGCTTCTAGCAAATTTGTTTTATTGCAAAATTGAGGTGTCCAGATTTTGTCGCGAACAAGCCTTATGTGTCACACTCAGGGATGCCACATATAAATCTGTGTTTTTTGTTGGAAAAATCTGACAATCTGTACGGCGAGGACCAATATCTGTGCAAGATCTGTCCAATGAAAAACAATGAGAGTGAAAGAGATAGAGAGTCATTTTGCTGACTATTTCCGTCTCTTTCACTCTCATGTAAAAGCTCAAAAATCTGTTTGATCTGTGTAATTTGGCGAAAATCTGTATTCTATGCATACAGATTCTGTACAGGCGATTTCTTTCAAATATCTGTTAAACACAGTATAATCTGTTCATGTGGCAACCCTGGTCACACTGTAGAATACTTCCAAAAAATATTTTTTAAATCAAGGTACCTAACTATATTTTCCATAATTATTGAGATCTGATACGTTCATGAAATAGTTACCGTGGTATACTTACAGTCATATTTGATAGCAGAAATTTATTGAATTTTCGGAAATTTATTGGATATACTTCATAGATAGGAAATTTTATTATGAAAAACTTTGCTGAAGGAAGTACGGTTGTATGTTCAAATCTCGATAAGAATGGATTGCAATATTTGTGGGACCTTAGTCCCATCGCAAATGTGTGGGCGATTCTTGATGTCAGGGTTAGCAAAACTGGTATTAGCGATAAAAATTGCTATTTTGAAGCCCAGGAGCATTGACCCTTTTTTATCGACAGACTTCGTAGGCTTGTTAGACCAGCTTCGTACCTCGAATCAAACTGGAAGGTTAAAGGAGGACACAATAATTATTAAATTTTTTTTTTTTACATTAAATAAACTTTTCTGGAGCTAAAATGGCGAGTACTAAAATACTGAACGAAACTGAACAATTTATATGTCGTTGGAAAGATAAAATGACCAGCAATTTTAAGGGGGGGGGTAAGAGAGCAATTTTATGGAGGGCGTAAGAGGGGGAGGCTCCTATACAAATGAAACACAAATTTCCTCAAAACTCTAGAACTTATCAAGCAAACGGAACCAAATTTGGCATGTAGGGGTTTCAGAAGGCCGAATTGTTTTCTATAGTATACTGAGACTCCTTCCTCTTCTAAGAGGGGGGCCACTATACAAATGAAATACAAATTTCCTCACAACTCTAGAACTAATCAAGTATGTGGAACAAAATTTGGCATGTGAGGGTTTTAGAATTGAACAGAATTATATGGAGGGCGTAAGAGGGGGGGCTCCTATATCAATGAAACACAAATTTCCTCAAAACTCGAGAACAAGTCAAGCAAATGGAACCAAATTTGGCATGTGGGGGTTTCAGAAGGCAGGATTTTTTTCTATTGTGTACTGAGACCCATCCGTATTTTAACAGGTAGGGGGGGGGGTGTCTTCTTCTTTACAAATGAAACACAAATTTCCTCAGAACTCGAGAACTAATTAACCAAATGAAACCAAATTTGGCATGTGGGGGCTTTTGGAGGCATGAATTTATTTTCTGATGGTCCTTCATGATGAGATCCTTCACCCCTGTGGTAGGAGAGTAAGGACTCTCATACAAATAAAACAGAAATTTTTGCGTAAGTGCCATACACCTAATCCTTGTTTTGCACGGATTTTTTTACACAGATTTTTTTTGCACGACTTGTTTTGCACGGTGTCTCGAAAAAACACGGATTTTTTTACACGGTTTCTCGAAATAACACGGTTTATTTTTGCACGTTTTTTTACACGGGACGCATCCCCCGTGTAAAAACAGAATTGGGTGTATTTTCTGCTATGTAACAAGCGATAAGCTGTGAAAGTAAACTAGTAAAACATACTTACGTGCCTGTTGCTATTCATGTCAAAAGAGAAGGACATTCGAATGGCACGTCATATTTGCGATGAACGTGCTTTTGCTTTAAAGTTATTTGTAACCAATGGCCCTTTTAAAGGCCACAAGAGAGTTAAAGTAAGATTATTGAAACATGTCAAGCTACGCATAATAATATTTAATACAATACTCTGTGGGCTGATCATTCATTACTGTTTCAACCTTTATGATGTACACAAGTGATTTTTAAAAGAAATCTCAATGGTTGCAGGGGTTGTACTTATGAACCCCCGTCTACGTATTTTCAAAGGCACAATTACATTCAATGAAGAATTGAATCTGAATATTTCGCTCTTCTCTTTTAAACTTTCACTAAGACAATGGCACTCACAGATTCTTATAAACATACATATGCCATAAATGCAGTTTATATTAATCTTTGATCTAATGATCTGATATAGTCCTACGTCACCCTTTCGTACAACCCTTTGGGCTGTATACCTAGTAGTTTTTCAATACAATTTTGTCTTTCTTTAAATAAAACTCCTCTTCTTTCGGTACTCTATAATTATAACTTATTCAGTGAATTTTTTGTACAGACTACAGTACAGACCTGTGGAGTAAGTGAAAAATATTCGGCATGGTTTAAACAGGCAAAATATTTCGATAAGGACGTTTGCTGCTTCCATTATATGTTGGCTACCGAAACTAACGTCATCCTACGTCAACAATGCGGTCATGTCTTATAAAAATCAACACTGATTTTTTAGCTAGCTCAAAGATTTGTAGTTCATACACCATCACAATATTAATTTTAATGTAAAAATATTTTACTTTAAAATTTTACTAAAGCATACAGCATCCGAAATTATTTTACTGTACGTGCCACCTTCTATAAAACTGTCTTCCATAGACGAACAGTTTGACAAATTCATCCAGGCCAGTCGGTGTAACAAAAGCAATTATTATCAACATACACAGCGCTAGCGCAGTAATGTGAGCGAGGGATAGAGAACGCTAATTGCCGTTGTATACGATATGGCTTTTGTGGAAATGGTGGAAATGTGGTGTTCCAAAATTTTCACCAAAGATTGGAGGTTCGTATGGGTTTTCTATGAGGATGATGTTCTACGTGTAAATCGCATATCCTCTATTTCGATACAACAAAACACAGTCCAGAACTTGTTAATGTAATTTGGAAAAGAAGCGAAACTCAACAGTCAATGCTCTCTCATCATCCAAGAATGACCCAATTCACATAACAAATTATTTTCACTGCTAAACACAAGCGTACATATCTCACCAGTTCACTCCAGCTCCAGTCACTCACCGGACCGCCACATTGGATGGAAAGCATTTTAATTAAAGCGTAATAGAACACCGGAGTCTCGCCGATGATGAATTGGGGACCAGACCTCTATGCCATCGAAATGATATCATTTTGATCATATGTTTATCTTCTAACCATAACTTGGCACGGGTGTCTAATGTACGTCACCGTTCAAACAGGTGAGAGCATGATACCGGAGCGGAGGCATGCAAGCGTTATTGCTAGCAGCTAACCGAGCAAACCGAAAGAACGCGTTTATCATGTGGACGGATCCGGAAAGGGTAGTTTCAACAGCCACTTGTTAAGCGTACACTCAACTCTCCATACAGCTTTTCACTACAACAACGGTTCTACCGTCAAAATTATCCTTTTTGATGCCGGCACAAATTATATGACTCTCTGGAGTCAATCCCACACAGCACCACACTCCTACCTACGACGTGATCTTTGGTTTATTTCCAAACAAGGCGCAACTGTCCCAAAAAGAAAATAATACAAGAGCCTGGACAACTAACAATGAGCTATCCTAATGCACTGTTAATCTGAAAAGTTACAACAATAAGTAGGTTTAGGTGGGGAATAATTTCCTGCAGTACATTTCGGTGCGGGAAAAAAACCAAGCACCCGCATAGACCACACTTCATGAAAGGGAGATTTATTTTATAGGCAGACATTTCTTTTCACTGAACTTTGGTTCAGTCGTTCAGCTCATTTATATGCCAGCCAAAAATGACACTTTGATGAAAAAGAACGATTCTCTTTCGCGTTACGTAGCTGGTTGTGCCATGGGTCCTTGCACGCTATATGATTTCAATTTACTACCGTGTAGTGTAGTGAAGTAGAGAGATAAGCAGTAAAGCTTTTTTATAGTGATTTTATAGGAAAAGGCAACAATTATATTAAAGCAAAAAATGCCCGTCATGATGGAACCCAAAATGGCCATACTTTGAATCATTTCAACTGTTTCAAGTTGTGATATACCAACAGCACACATGTCAAGTCTTGGTGATGTTTTCCATTGATGATATTTTCCCAACAAAAGAAAGGGTAATAATTAGAAATAATACTTCTATTAGCTGAGCTAATAAAAACACATTTAAATTACCAGAAATCACGTGTTACTCATATTGTACAACGTTAGCATGCCACAAAACGCTTACGCGTTCGAACATATCGAACCAATTAAATTATCATAAAGAAGATGCGCCGCTGTCTTCTGCATATAATCTTATTATGAAGCATTCTACCCGCGTATGGTATGGTGCTATAGGACCTTCCTTCATGCCACGTTTAAACTCTCCTTCATCAGCTCATGTGGTAGGTGGTCGTGATTGGTAAGTAAACGAAGGAGTAAAACTTTATCGTTTAAACTTCTCTGCAATTCGGTTGACTGTTGCTGTTATTGTTGGGAAAATTAACTTACAAATGACTTGGAATTAACTTTTCCGGTTTTTTTTTCTTACTTTCATTTCGGATGCAATCGTACACGTAATGTTACATCGGGTGCGTCATTATACCGTCGTATGAGTGTCTCGCAGCTTCATTATTCATTGCTTTGTTATCAAACATGACCATCAATTGTGCTGTTTGACTTTGGCATTACATTGCTGCTCTAGTCTAGTGTCTAGTCTAATGGCTTTTTATTGGATGGTATGCTCTTAGGCTGACGGGCAAAACTTTTCTGAAACTGTCCTCTTATCAGCATCCCGTTTCTTCTCCGCATGTGTAATGGTACCTACATGGCTAGGTAAGTTATAAACTGCATTTTCCGTGAGTAAGTTAGAAGCCAACTTTTGCCGGTTGCTACCGCCACCAGCGCTAATGCATATAATAACTCTTATTTTACCGGTAAGGTATTTGACAATATGAACGTAAAGAAACGGATACCCGATTGATTTGTTAGTTTATAGGATACTTTTGAGTGCTGCGAAATGTAGAGAAACTAAACGAGCATTCCTAACTGAAAGAGGTTTAACGCAAAGCGCTTCTAGCTCGACTATTGCAGGTTCAGCGAAATTCTATGCTTTTCAAAATTGCATCATGTTGATCTTTGAGAAAGTTGCGCGCAGAAATTTGATTGATACAATAGTTGCACCACGGGCGTGGCCTGGCTGGGACACCCTGGGGTACGTGCCCCAATTTCTCTGTCAAATTTATTGTAAAATAAAATAATTTCTCTAACCCAGAAGAAGACCGCTGTTTTTAATTTGATCGGCCACCATTTTTGCGATAAGTAATTGCGTAAAAACAGTTCCAGTTTCAAGTTCAATGTCATGTCCAGTTAGGCCATTGCAAATCATTTTCAAAGCCTTTGTCACCTACCCCCCCCCTTGAAAATTGGCTTGAAAAATCGGGGGCTAAAAAAATAATTTGTAGGATATGAGTTAAATTTTTTTTACATCAATTGTCTGTGGGCATGACCAATTTCAACACCGATGTCAAGCTCATGTTCAATTCCAAATACAATTTTTAGTGCCATTTAAATCCAATTTCAATTGCCATTTTATGTTCAATTAAAAGCCTAATTTCAACTTTGATTTAATTACAAAGAAGTGTAGGAAAATTATGTTCCATCAAATTTTTTGAACATTTTTTTTCTTGTTTGTCTAATCTTTTAATCACAAAATTAGTAAATTTCCTCAGCATATTCACAGATCGATTACCAATGGATCTACAGGTAGTCCGTCTCCTGCTGCTCTTCAAAAAAAGAAGCAGAATGAGACGGAAGGAGAACAAACGAAAAAAAAAGAAAAACCTGACAGAATGGGAGAAAAAACGGGACATAAAAAGTGGAAACGAAGAATATGGGAGCGAAAAAAAGGGTGAACGAAGCAAAAATCGAAGAGACTGGTTAGGAAAGGATAAATAAGATAAAAAGATGGAAAATTCATTACTAAACGAAGAAAATGAGAGTCAACTGGACAGAAAAGCTGCAATACAAGAGAAAAAATGCGATAGAAAAGAAGGAGAAGAAAGAGAGAAAATGCCGGAGCAGAAAAATATGGAGAAATATTGAAAACGGAAGGTAAAAGGGATAAACGAACAGGAAAACAGAACGTGACCGAAATGGGGGAAAAGTAGTGCATAAAAGGAAGAACGGAGCAGACAAAAACGAAAAAAGTAAAAAAAATCGAAAACCGGTACAACAAAAAGTAAAAAAGTCGAAATGGGACAGAAAATAACAAAAAATCAGAAAGGATGTGTGCAAGACACGATCGCATAGGTAACGTAAGACTACGTAAGTCTCTTTGTAGCGATAGTAGCATGTAGTATGTTTTTTGGCGCACTTTCCTAACATAGACATCACATTGGTCTAGTTTAATCGTGATACGCAAAAAGCTCTGTTGAATGGGAAGACTTCGTCACTTTTTCTGACATACTTTCCAAGCGCAGTTACAAATTGGTCTACGTTCAATCGCCACAAAGAATCTTCGGCCTGTTCTGTCACTTTTTTTTCTAACAACACGTTGAAACTTATATGATGACTTTTCCAACCAATCACGAAGCGAGGATTTCTAGTTGGGCAGTGCTTCATTATTTTTAATTTTTCAATAGTGCAACCTCAAGAATCAATAGTATTTTTTTATTTGGGTCGATGCGTAGTAGATTTTGCGATTGATTATTACAAAAATATAGACTAATCTCAAGTTTTTAGTCTTGACCTTGAAAATGCGGTCATACATATATATTAATATTTTTTTGAAACGATGGTTCTACAATTGATGAAGGGACGGTAGGGGAAAGAAATGAAAGTTTTTTGGTGAAGGAGGGGAAGAGCGGAAAGGAAGGGGGGGGGGGGGTATTGGCAGCTAAGCTTGACAAGTAGTCATTTTGACTCCTACCTTTTGTCCAATGCTGGAAGGTGCATGAGTCGAACCAAGCTGTAATCTGAGATTATAACCGGATTCGAACCTACAACACCCGCCAGGGCATGTGGTTCGCTGGTACTTGTACCTTTGAACCATAGAGGCGCTGGACAAGTACCAGCGAACCACATGCCCTGGCGGGTGTTGTAGGTTCGAATCCGGTTATAATCTCAGATTACAGCTTGGTTCGACTCATGCACCTTCCAGCATTGGACAAAAGGTAGGAGTCGAAATGACTACTTGTCAAGCATACCTACCAATACCCCCCCCCCCGCCTTCCTGTCCGCTCTTCCCCTCCTTCACCAAAAAACTTTCATTTCTTTCCCCTACCGTCCCTTCATCAATTGTAGAACCATCGTTTCAAAAAAATATTATCAAAAATATAGACAATCGATTAGAAAATCGCTAAACTATTAGACCACTTTCCGAGATAGATTTTTTTTGAATGACCTCCTATACCAGCAACCATCCTACAAGACGTAGTCCTGCGTCAATGCGAGACAGGAAACACGAACTTGGAAACAATGAAAAACAGAAGAAAAATGACGAAAAATTGAACATAGAAAAATATGGACTCAGGAAAAGGGCGGAAAGCGGAACGAGAAAAGAGCTGAAAAGCAACAAAGAAAGAGAAAAAAGAGGATAGAAAAAAAACAGAGAAAAGGAGGTAAAATGAGACAAAAAATGAAAAACTGAACAAAAAACAAAAGAAAACAAAAGGGGAAAAAAGAATAGCGAAAAAGAAAAAAGAAACCCGATAGAGGAAAGGAGGAAAACAGGAAATAGATGCACATGGGGTATAAAAGAAGTAAAAGTGAACAAAAAACGAGAAAATAGGTCAGATAAAGAAGAAATGTAAAACAGAAAAAAGGTATTAAAGAGAAAAAGGAAGGAAAAACTACGAGGTATACAGCCCTAAGGGTTGTAAGGGTGAATGTTTTAAAGAGAAGAGCGAAATATTCAAATTCAATTTTTCATTAAATGCAATGGTGGCTTGGAAAATACGTGGACGGTGGTTCATAAGTACAACACCTGCAACCATAGAGACATAGAGATTTCTTTTAATAATTACTTGTGTGCGTCATAAAGGTTGAAATAGTAATGAATGACCAGCCCACAAATTATTATATTAAATATGATTATGCGTAGCTTGACATGTTTCAATAATCTTACTTTAACTCGCTTGTGACCTTTAAAAGAGCCATTGGTTACAAATAACATTAAAGCCAAAGCACGTTCATCGCATATATGATGTGCCATTCGAATGTCCTTCTCTTTTGACATAAATGGCAATAGGCACGTAAGTTAGTGGCGTCGATTCACTGTCTTTTGCTCCAACAAGGTTTTACTAGTTTACTTTTATAGCTTACCGCTTGTTACATACCAGAAAATATGGCACATGCGAAAAAATTTCTGTTTTATTTGTATGAGAGTCCTTATCCTCGTACCACAGGGGTCAGGGTATCGAACCGTCATAAAATAAATTCATGCCTCCAAAAACCCCCACCTGCCAAATTTGGTTTCATTTACTTGATTAGTTCTAGAGTTATGAGGAAATTTGTATTTCATTTGTATGGGAGCCCCCCCCCCCTTTTAGAAGGGGAAGGGGTCTCAGTACGCCGTAGAAAAAATTATTGCCTCCTAAAACCCCCACATGCCAAATTTGGTTCCATTTGCTTGATTAGTTCTCGAGTTTTGAGGAAATTTATGTTTCAATTGTATGGGAGCCCCCCCGCTTACGCTTTTCTTAAAAATAATCTTAAACCCCCCCCCCTTCCCATAAAATTGCATTTTATGATCATTTTATCTATCCAACCATATATATACTGTTCATTTTCGTTTAGTAGTTTAGTAGTTATCAGTATTTGAAATCTTTCATTCAAACGTTACGCTTCTATTTTCGTTTTCACAAAGTGCTACCCAGTCCCAGTATAGTAAACAAAGACGTTGTCCTACGTCAAAAACGAACCGAGAAATCAACAGGAGAACGGGAGAGGAAAGAGAAGAAGGGAGCCAACAACAGAATAAACGTGACACGACAGATGGAAAAACGGGACATTAAAAAGAGAAAAAACGGAACAGACGGACTAAAAACGAGAAGGAAAGCAGATAAATGAATAGAAAAGACATAAACTAGAAACGAAAAAAGAAAAAAAGAGCTTAGCTTAACTTAGCTCAGGTAGACTGTCCGTAGTTGCACTCCGTGATTGTCCGAACCAGTAAAATTGCACCAATTGAATGGTACTTGGGAGTAGCATGACATTCTCATTGTGCAACTGCTACTGTTTCAATACTTTGAAAATTGACCAATAACGACGCCGGCCACGACCAACAGGGTGTACCCGAGCAGGAGCGAAGAGCAAAATAATATAAAAACAATATCAAACTGAAGTATAATGCTATATTTTGTTATAGAACAGCTATGGAGATACATTATTATTTTGTTATTGAGTAAATATTTAAAACATAAGTTGTAAGATGAGTTTAATAACTGATTTTGTTATCATATCTTATTATGACCTTAAAATGACATTCGATATATTTAATAAAAAAAATTTTGTTGATAAAAAAGATTTTAAATTATAAATATTTTATGAAATGATTTTTTAATATGTCATATGCTACTGCATTTGTTATTCAATACCTTAATAATACTAAAATATGTTATTCCAAACTTTGAATACAGTTATGTTATTGCTTTGTTATTCAAATAACATAAGTAGTTATTCTTTTGGCCTTAAAGGAGCAAAATTTTGATATTATTTTTTGTTATTTTACCAACTATGTCAGCCAAAACAAGACAAAATTTTGATACGAGTTATTCGATTTTCATAACACATTTTGATATTATTTTGCTCTTCGCTCCTGCTCGGGTACGGGTACTATATGGGAAAAGGAAGGAATATTAGTCCGATACTTATCATAGGATAGGATTTGTGCTAGTAGGGGAAGGTACAGATCAGGGTTCGTCTTGGAAGGTAATATGATCCAACGAAACAACGCGCGTCAGTGATTACATTTCATCCATTACAAAAACTTTCCGCAATCATCATTATAGATTGTCATTTAGAAAGCGCGTGCGGCTTATTTGGGTTTAAATTCAATTCGATGATATGAATATTATGCTTTGGACATTTATTTCTGCAAGTAAAACATAGACTTGTTCCGTGCGAATCCACTGTATGGACGGAAAATATTGTGTCCATCTAGTTAGATGAGGTTGACGATTAATCACGAATGTTTTGATTTGATTGAACATTTTCTCGCAAATTCAAGATAACGCTATCGAAGAGGTCATCATAATCACGCGTTCTAATGCGTTTACGAACTGTTACATTAAAAACTTTACTGCTCCGCGAATTTCCTTCATTACGAAAATCATGCATGTAACGACCAGGGACTCCTACATTCGGCCCTTCACCCGAGTCAAACATTATTGTAAATTACAACACAACTTACTATTCAAAACTACTGATTCGATTTTAAGTCGAATTGACACGACTTCGGACAAATTTTGTTGTCAAAGCCTCTTGCAACGAACGAAGCACGAAAGCAGGCGATGCTGATCCCTTGCAGAACCTGAACACCTCAGCACCAATCACGAAAACTGAGAATAATACTTTGCTTCATGAATGATCAGAATAAATTAAATATAGAATATTGATGACCACATTGCGAAACAATTCAAAAATTTTGTCGATTTTCATGAAGATGTAGATAATCACCCATTACTAATTGGCTCACAATACCTGATAGTAAAAATCAGGAACAGTGAAACCAATAAAGCATTTCCTGAAGCAAATAGTCTCTAAGTTGATAAGCATTTCCTCCTACCAACGCAAATATGTAGAAATATAGCGCCCTCGAAACGCTCCTAGAAACGAAAAAAAAAAAAAGAAAAAAGAAAAGACGGGAAAGAAAATAACAAAAAACGAATGAAAAACATAAGGAAAACAGCACTGAAAATAAGAAAAAATGGGACAGTTCAAATTAGTCCAAATTGAAGTTTAATTTAATTTCCAAAACAATTTGACTTTCAATTGCGAATGTATTAGACTCGAAATTACTCAAGTTCAATTTAAATCCAATTTGTGTCCAATTTCAATTTTAATTTTAAGTTCAATTTCAAACTTAATTTCAAATCCAATTCCAAGTTAAATTAAGTTTCAATTTCGAATAAAATAAAAAAACCATTTCCAAATTAAATTCTACTATTTATATTTATTCGAGACAGATGCGTATTTCGCCTACGCCTTGCAGGCTTCATCAGTGTTTGTTTTCGAACTTCGTCTGATGAAGCCTGCAAGTTGTAAGCGAAACAAAAGGGAGACGAAGTAGACTTGATCCCTTGGGACACATGATCCATTCATTGTTTCTCAATAAATACAAAGCTTTTTTTATACAGAAAAAAATAAAGTTATACATTTCATTCAACTAATAAAATTGCAAAACAAAATGTAATAAATTTTTACATTGCAAGGAAAATCTATACCTATAAAAATGGATTTCTGTCTGTCTGTCTGTCGGGCTGTTCCTTATAGAAACGAAAACTACTGAATCCCATCGGCGAGAAAAATTTGCATGTAGGGGTTTTTGTGGCCAGGGAAGGTTCTTATGATGGCTAGAGACCCCTCCCCCCACTGACTACGAGGGGGGCTCCTATGCAAATGAAACACAAATTTCTGCATAACTCGAGAACTAATCAAGCAAATGGAACAAAATTTGACATGTAGGTGTTTTTGGAGACAAGAATTTTTTCCATGGGTCTCAACCTCCCCTCTTTAGAAAGGGAATTATGACCCCTCTCCCCTTTAAGGGGGGGCTTCCATACAAATGAAGTACAAATTTCCGCATAACTCGAATTAGGACCCCTTACCTTTTTAGGAGGGGGGGGGGCTCCCATACAAATGAAACGCAAATTTCCTCATAACTCCGGAAATAATCAAGCAAATGGAACCAAATTAAGTATGTGGGGGGTTTTGGAGGCAGGATTTTTTTATGATGGTTGATGGTTCGAGACCCCTCACCCCTGTGGTAGGGGGATAAGGACTCTCATACAAATAATGCAGAAATTTTTGCGTAACTCAAAAACTAATCGAACTCGAGAAATTTTAGACTCTTTCATAAAACATTTGTTAATAACAAGACCACCAAAACTATCAATAGTAACATTAGATGAATTAGGGCGAGACGGCCACAAGCCGCGAGTTTTGCCAGCAACCTGCCGTCGGAAGCGCCAGCCACTGTCGAGGGGCAGCGTCCCGTAGAGATTACTTCTATCTAGGTTTATTTATTTTCCTAGATCTACTGACCTCTATTACTTTCCTGCAGTTGGGTCACCCCTGCGAAATGGTACTTTCTACGAAAAGATTTTCCGTGAAATGGTACATCCCGCGTAAGGTTTTTCGCGAAATGGTATTCTGCGAAACTCTATATTCCGCGTTATGGTCAACCGAGAAGTGGTGTTCCGCAAAATGGTATTCGGAGAAATGGTTTGTAATGGTGGCGAATATTTAAATGCTATCCGCCTTATTTTATCAGGGTAAGCAAGTTATTTTCTACTTTACTATGAGGAAAATTTATATATTAAAACACCCATAAACTCCTCAGAAACTTGCAAAACTTGAGATTGTGACAAAGGTCATCCGAAATTCACGATTTAGGTACAACACAGTTTAATTTGTGGCAATAAAAAGTTTGTCGGGTCAGCTAGTACATAATAAAATTTAATGTCCATATGTTGCACAACCACGGAAACTGCTGAAAATTTATTATTCATTCATTCGAATATTTTATTATGGTCGCTATACACCAAATTGATCAGGTACATCCAAGATCCAACAGTGAACGTTAACTTTTCTTTTCACGGCTATATATTGTCAAATTATTTTGGTGTGTCAAATTAAGAAAGCTGGCTTTTTTACCACAGCAAGGTTTATGCTTTATAGCTTTGTAGAACTTCATTGAATTATAACAGATGCTGCCAAGCACGTTATTTTATTCTTGAAACAATGTTAAAAGGCTCCAAATCTTCGTTATTTAGACGAATTTAAGTAAATTCAATCATACATATGGAAACATGCAAGAATGTTTTTTGAGGTTTTAATCGTTAAAAACTAATACCCCGATTTAGATCAACCGTTTACTGTTGTACCTACTTAGTAATTTTATCACAAAAAGTGCTCCGATGTTATTTAAACTTTGTACACTTGTTCCTCTTCCTAAAATTTTATATAAGGATTTTTAATTTTGCGTTTAGGGTACCCCCTAGTGAGTTAGTATTTTTTCTTAAAACCGTATCTTTAAAACAAAAAATTAACATTTCTGAATTTTAGATGTGTTATTTAAAACATCTCCGACTTTCAGAAAAATATACAAACTGGAATCATTTTGGGTGTTACATTATGAAAACCTTTGTTATCAAAATTTCATTGCCATACCTTTCATTTGCTATTAAAATTAATCAAATCGGTCGAGTGATTCAAAAAATTTATCATTTTTGTAATAAAAATCTCATCGATGAAAAGGGAGGATGGTTTTTGGGATAAGTCAGGAGGGGAAACACTAAAAGCCAAATAAACAAAAACGTTTCTAAAATGTTCAGAAAACGAATAAGTAAAGTTTGAACTAAATCGGAGCACTTTTTATCTTGAAAATACTAAGTAAGTGCACTTGCACCCGGTTGAGCAGATTACGACGAGTTTTTGGTTGGTCACTTGAGGGTTTTTTTTCATGGATCATTCAATTCGTTGCGGAGCTCCGAGCAACACTGATATGTATATGTCTTCTGCGGTCCTGTTGTTTCATGCAAAGTGATCTTTCTATTTTCATATTTTATAATTTGTAAAGTTTAGCCACCACTTATCTAAACGTTAATAAAAATAGCATGTCAAAGACAGTCGCTCCTGTTCTACACTTCGTTTAGATCCACTCTAATTAGATTCAGAATCTAATTCGGCGAATACATCATTATTTTTTTAAGCTGGAGATTCGGTTTCAAAATGTGATGAACTGTAACACTAAACATTCTAAATCTAATCATGATACATCACAAAATCTGCGTCAAAACCGTTTCACACTCACAACTTTTTTAGCACAACATATCACTCACCAATTTGTAAGTTTCGCCTCATCAGTAAGAACATTTCTATTGTATCACTTTTTTAGGCCAAAGTCGAAGCTAAACTAAGTTCTTATAAAGCAATCATACACACTACAGTTCTATCGGACGAACGTCAGTCATTGTTGCAGAATCGCGAAACCTCTTCCGAGTGGCATCACCTGTGGTTTCTGTATATGTCTTATCAGTCGCCGCAGCACTGATGCTCCAGCATTCGCCAGCAATTTTTATCGTCTAACCGCAGCTCCCAAGATCGCATCGGTTTTATAACATTCCGCCGCAGAATGTGAAGTTGGAATATGTGCTGTGCGGCATTGAGCAAGGACCCGCCAGTACACAGCAACCGTCACCCGACAATACATATACTCCTTCCGGCTGGACCATCCTCTCCGTTCGAAAGGGCTTTGTCGGGGGTAGCGGGCAGCAAAACCTGAGATTCCTTACGCGCGCCACTTTCGTTCGACTCGCACAACCATGTGCGGTTGCGGTGGATATCACGATTACAGATTATGATTATTAGCTTCAGCACGTTTATTAACGGCTCCCGTCCACTGGCCAGAATTAAAACGCACATGATGGGTGATGAAATTTAAATCCTCATTTTCAGGAAAGTCCTCATTTCACATGTTTCACCCCACAGTAGAGCAGCCAGCCAGCCAGCGCCATGGAAGAAACCGGCGCCGCGCGCGCGTAGATCAGCCAACTGACCCTCGGGCGGGCTGAACAAGGATACAATCTTTAGCGTTGCGGAATAGCTAGCTATTTTGACTGCTTCGAATGATTAATGATTAAAAATGTATTGTAGGCGGAAGTGTTCGGGCACATAAAAATTACAGACAGCTTCGCTGTACCACAACACTGCTTGTTCCTTTTTACGTTTTCTTATGTAGGTACGATTGGATGAAAACTATTCTCTCCCAACTATCATATTAATATCGCTGTAGGATGTCTGGTAAGATACATCCAATATATACGTTTTTACGTGGAGGCAACTAACAGTCGCCTAATTTAAATAAGTACAAATAAAAGTGCGACGGAGTATGTTGCGCTCACATAGTGGCTACTAGCATTACACTCAAGTTATGAATACCATCTGTCTAATGTTCGCAAAAAAAAAAAAAAAAAAAATGTTCGCATCATAAACTTCTATGGGTTTTCAGAAAAAAGAAAATATTTTTTATAACTTGAAATTTGGCACCAGTTAAGTAAGGATCCGTTATAAGTCAACAAGTTTGCTACAATGAGATGAAAAATTTATTAAAAGGGTTTCTAGCGTCAAACCTCGTGCTGGTGTTCGTTGACTTCAAAAAGGCGTTGGATCGTCTCAACACATCTGGGGCGCACTTAGGCGTAGAGG
The DNA here is from genome assembly GCF_943734655.1 of Sabethes cyaneus. Classification (NCBI taxonomy): domain Eukaryota; kingdom Metazoa; phylum Arthropoda; class Insecta; order Diptera; family Culicidae; genus Sabethes; species Sabethes cyaneus. Next base: position 186,537,237 of record NC_071354.1, on the reverse strand, counting down.
AGTTCCAAATAAGCTAGTCCATCTCATCGAGGTTCAGTACGAGGCGTTCTCATGAAAGGTTTTGCACGACGGCGTCTTGTCCGACCCCATAAGGGTTACTGCTGGAGTGAGACAGGGCTGCATTTTATCTTCGCTTCCGCTTCTGTTTCTCGTGGTTATGGATGAGATATTAGTTGAAGAAATCGACAGTAGACCAAATCGAGGATTGCCTTAGAATCCTCTAGCGATAGAGCAGCTGAATGACCTCGACCTAGCCGACGACATTGTCTATTGTCTTGCTCGCACAACGCCGAAATGATATGCAGAGCAAGTTAGATGAACTCCGAGAGCTCCCAGGCAGAAGGTCTCACCGTCAATGTAGTAAAAACCAAGTCTATGGTAGTGAACACTGTCAATTCCACCAACTTCACAGTAGCGGGACAACAAGTTGAGCAGTTAGACGCCTTTCAATATCTTGGTAGCCAGACAGCGCCCGATGGTGGTAACAAGAAATGGAGAGGCAGGAGCTTCTGCAGCGATGTGAAATCGCCGAAGCTCGGGTCATAGCCGCTAAGGCTGTGGCCATGCCTAGTCAGGCGCGTACGCCGCTTGCCAAACGCAAGGCGGCTACGCCCGACCATGGACCAACGTTGGTGGCCAAGAGGCAGCGGACCTTGGCTCGCGCCTTTACCAGCGAACGGATGGTGCGGAGGCGGTCCCGGACGGTGCTGCCGGGACCGGGGAAGATGAATGGCATGTGGTTAGGCGTAAACCGCCTAAAACGCCTAGGCCGAAATCAAGCGAGGCTGCGGCTGCAAAGCCAAGGCGTGTCCATAAGGGCGACGCCTTAGTAGTGAAGCTAACAGGTAATCTGTCGTATGCTGACCTACTGCGTAAGGTTCGGGTGGACCCCAAGTTGCAGGAGCTTGGGGCCAACGTAGTGAGACCCGCTGAACCCCGGCCGGGGATATGCTCTTCGAGCTCAAAAAGGACCCAACGGTCCAGCGCTCGAATTACAGGCAACTGGTTGAGCAGTCCCTGGGCGAAGCGGGCCAAGTAAAGGCGCTGTCGCAGCGTGCTCTTGTCGAGTGTAGAAACCTCGACGAGATTACGACGGCAGTTGACCTGAAGGATGCTCTGCGGGATCAGCTAAAGGTTGATGTGGCACCCGCAGACATCCGGTTGCGGAAGGCATATGGAGATATGCAAACCGCAACCTTAAACGTGCCAGAGGCAATCGCCAACAAAATGTTGGCGTCTGGCAAAATTAAGGTGGGCTGGTCAGTCTGTACACTTGCGTCGAAACGGCGTATCGGACGCTGTTTCAGGTGTATGGGCTTTGGCCATTGGGCAAGCAAGTGTAAAGCCCCCGATCGGTCTAAGCTGTGCAGGCCGTGCGGCGAAGATGGCCACTCCGCCAGGGGATGTAGCAATCCCCCCAGGTGCTTGCTCTGCACAGCCGAAGCGGTAAATAAGCATGCCACAGGTGGCCCACTGTGTGCGGCTTATAGGAGGGCCTTGCAACGATAATGGTGCAGGTTATACAGATTAATCTGAACCACTGTGAGACGGCACAGGAGTTGCTTTGGCAAACGGCAGCCGAAACGAGATGCGATATTGCCATTATCGCGGATCCCTACCGGGTCCCCCGGGGCGGCGCAAACTGGGTAATCGACAAGGGTCGGATGGCAGCGATTGCCGTGATGGGTAGATGCCCGATCCAGGAGGTGGTTTCGTCCAACCAAGAAGGGTTCGTGATAGTTGTGGTCGATGGCGTCTGCATCTGTAGCTGCTACGCTCCACCTAGGTGGTCGCCGGAGCAGTTTGACCGGATGCTAGACGTGCTCACCGACGAACTCACGAGCCGCAAGCCCGTTGTCATTGGAGGAGACTTCAATGCTTGGGCTGTCGAATGGGGTAGCAGGTGCACTACCCCTAGGGGACAAAGCTTGCTGGAAGTTCTGTCCAAGCTGGATGTAAGTCTGGCTAACGTGGGATCCGTCAGTACCTTTTGTAGAGGGGTACAACAATCGATCATCGACATCACCTTCTGCAGCCCAACGTTGCTTGCCAACATGGGCTGGAGGGTGTCAGATGAGTACACGCATAGCGACCACCAAGCTATACGGTACACGATTGAACGACGGTCACTACGGTCACGCGGGTTAAAGTCAACAGGGAGGAGGTGGAAAGTGAAGTCCTGTTCGTTGAAGCACTCAGTGCAGAGAGCATCCGCTCGAACCTGAGTGCTCGTGAGCTGACCAACGTCCTAGTACGGGCATGTGATACCACTATGCCCAGGACGGGGCAGCCAATGAACGGTCGTCTCTCGGTATACTGGTGGAGTGATACCATTTTCAGCTCCGCTCCAGGTGCAACAGAGCGAGAAGGCTAGCACAAAGGGCCTGGAACGATGCGGATGCTGAAGCTCGGGGGGTCGAACTTAGAGCAGCCAGGTCGGCGCCCAAGAAGGAGGTTAGGCGTAGCAAGAAATCCTGTTTTCAGGCGCTATGCCGCGATGCGGATTCAAACCCCTGGTGATGGTGGTGGTGGTGATGAAAAAGAAGAAGGGTACATCCGCGCCGCAGGAAACCTGCCCCCAAAAGCTGAAAGTCATTGTGGAAGGGCTCTTTCCGCAACACGATCCAGTTCGGTGGCCTCCGACCCCGTACGGCCAATCGAATGATGTCCTCATTCCGGTCACGAATGAGGAATGAGTGGCACACCACAAGACGGAAGCGGTGATGATCAGTAATCGAAAGTCGGCCCTAGAGGCCAAAATAATCGTTGGAGGACAGGTGATTGTCTCCAAACGAAGTGTGAAGTACCTGGGTGTTATGGCAGACAACAGGCTGAGCTTCACCAGCCATGTGGATTATGCTTGTGGTAAAGCGTCAACGGTGGTTACAGCGCTGTCCAAGATCATGCCGAACGGCTACGGTCCTAGCAGCAGTAAGAGACGCTTGATGGCCAGCGTTGCCATCTCGGTGCACCGGCATGGGCCCCGGCTTTGGAGAGTAAGCGCAATCAGGCATGTCTGAACAAGGTGTTCAGGCTGTTAGCATTGCGCGTTGCGTGCGGCTTCCGTACTATATCGTTGGATGCGATTGGGGTTATTGTAGCCATAATTCCCATATGCATACTTCTACGTGAGGACATTGAGTGCTATAGGTAGAGGAACGTCAGGGGCGCTAGGGACAGAGTTAGGCTGGATCTATTAGGCGTTGGCAGGCGGAATGGGATCACACCGATCACGGCAGGTGGACCCATAGGCTGATCCAGAACATATCGTCCTGAATCGGTAGAAGACATGGTGAGGTAAACTTTTTCCTTACCCAGTTTCTGTCGAGACATGGACGCTTTAAGAAGTATCTACATACGCGTCGGCGGGTAGGCTTACCCTTTTGCCCCATTTGCACGGTAGCCGAGGAAATGGCGGAGCATGTGATGTTTCACTGCCCGCGTTTCACGACCACTCGGCGGGTGATGCTTGCGGTCGTTGGGGAAGACAACAGAGAATGTGCAGAGAATGTGCGCTGAGCAGCGCGCATGGGGTGCCGTCGATAGGGCGGCAACGGTGGTGATAACGGAGTTGCAACGGCTAGAACGTTTGCAACGACAGGACCTGACATAGCTTAGCTAGGGTCAGTAATGGGCTGATTGGGCAGCCCAGGCCCTAGGTGAAGGGTAGTGGCGGTATGAAGTGCAAGGGTGTTGTGTGAACCCACACACGCAACGGATAAGTCGGAGTGTTTGGGCACGTCCTCCCTCCTGAAGTAAAACCTAACGCTAGTTCCGGGAGAGGTTCAGGAACGGGAAGCAGGATAGTTATTAGTAGGTAGGCGCATGTTGGCACCATGTGAATCCTATTCGGCACCGTGAAGGTGCTGTCTATGAAGATTTTCTCCCTGCATAAACAATACAAAAAAAGAGGTGCCTTTGCAGGTCTGCGAAACATTTGGCGGTCAAACAAGATCACTCTACCCGAATCTTTAATTCAAACGTTAAATCCGTACTGCTGTATGCCTGCGAAACGTGGTGCGTCTCAGCGGAGACAACGCAAAAACTGCAGGTATTCATTAACCGGTGCCAGCAATATATCATTCGTGCCTAGTGGCCTGATAACTGGATATCCAATGAGGAACTCCATCGTCGGTGTCATCAACGGCCGATAGCGACAGAAATTCGTGAACGTAGGTGAAAGTGGATCGGACACACCTTTGAGGAAAGGAGCGAACGAGGTCTGTAAAGAAGCACTCGACTGGAATCCACAAGGACAGCGTAGAAGAGGCAGACCCAGAGGCTCATAGCGAAGTAGCTTAGCCAACGGCTATAGACGAGAACCTGTCCTGGCGACAGGTGGAAGCCATAGCGGGTAACCGTCGACAGTGGAGATCTCTGATTTCATCCCTTTGTTCTGCCTGAACTACGCACATTTGTCCATATTAACCCCTATTGCAAAAAAAGTCCTGAAGCGAGATGGTCTTTCGATCAGGCAACAATATTGAAGAAAATTTAATAGCCGATCGAGTTCAGTTTTTTGTCATTTAGGTCATTTAACAAAGTTTAGCAAAAAAAATTATACGCAATTTTAATGAGAGAAGTCAAACCTGGCATCACTTCTTTATCTGTTGCACACAAGCACAGCGGTGAGTAAAGTCTAATCTAAAGTCAAAATAATATTTCCTCACAGGCAGGGTTTCCTCCAGGGATACCAGATTTGCAGATTTGTCTGCAAATTGCAGATTTTTGGAACGGTCTTGCAGATCATTATAAATATGCAGATATTTGCAGTTTTTATGACTTTTATTGTTTTGTTGCAGATTTTTGTTCGAAGCTCTTTAAACTTTCACAGACTTCCTAAAAAAGTGTGCAGATTTTCGCAGATTATTTTCAAACCAGAAAATTCGAGTAGCCGGAAAACTGCTCGATTTTTCCGGTTTTCGAGCAGTTGCAGACATTTTTTTAGAAAATATGGCATCTCTGGTTTCCTCACATATTTAGTTCTTGTTATACTCTACTGGCATTAGTAGTATTTCCCTTATTGGAACGAAAGTTATTTCAGTTTATTTTTATTTCTTTATGTTATACGGTTAAAGTCATTGTGATACATACAAAGAATTTATTCCATCAAGTTCAGTTCACCTGCTAATAAATAGGTAGGGGGTGTCTCCGAATTGATACTCGGAATTAGGTATTTACGGATTTTTGTTTGCTCTGCTTTAGGTTCAAAGTTTATCTCCACGTCCGCTACATATGTGCAATTGAGTTCCAATACAACACAACGCTGCTGAATGTTATACTAAAATTATTATATAATTTGCGGAGATCAGTGATAAGATACTTATCATCATGGCAAGGAATATTCTACAGCTGTCCAAGTGTAAGTTCTTCAACCGGACTAATTCAGTTTCGTTATCAGATTTAATTAAACGAAGCGCAGATTAGGCGGTTTTACTGAATCAGAGAGATCGATCGGTATAATATTAATGTTCGCTGTCCACGAAAGCACGCCAGTGTTTCACGTCTTTTAGTCAAAGCTTTAATTTTTTATATCTGCATTAAGATATTTCAATCATGGTTTCATAGATCAATGATAGTTAAATTGGTTTGAGTTTAATCCGCGTACCTTTTCTTTGTTTATTGGGTGAGTAAATCGATCAAAGTCTCAGGATGAAGCTGTTATGCATAAAATTGGACTTTGATTTCACTCATTTATGTTATGTCATTATTATTATTGTTGATAAATTATCATCGGTGACATCGCATGATTTCCATTCTAATAAATTTTTATTGCTTCAGATCCCAGAGTGCTTCTGAATACTCATCGAAACTATTCGGAAGCATCGGCTCAGTTTCCAAAAATAACAACCCACTATACGGTCCATCCTCGCGATAAGGACTCAAGATGGGCAGGTAAGGCCATTTTGCGATAATGACAATTTAATTGAGTTCACTTAAGCTATCTTTTGTGCGCAGAGGTCGACATGGAACGCTTCGTAGACGAAGCGGATCTTCTGATCGTCGGTGGAGGTCCGGCCGGTTTCTCGGCCGCAATTCGTGCCAAGGAAATAGCCGCGGAGAAGGGTCAAGAGCTGCGAGTTTGTTTAGTTGAAAAGGCGTCCGAAGTCGGAGGACACATTCTATCGGGGGCGTGTTTGGATCCCATAGCTCTGAATGAGTTGATACCGGACTGGAAGGAGAAGGAAGCACCGCTCACTACGCCCGTAACGCATGACAAATTTTCCTGGCTGTCCAAAAGTGGAAAATTCCCTATTCCAATCTTCCCGGGCTGGCCTATGGATAATCGGGGGAACTACGTGGTTCGATTGGGACATGTAGTAGCCTGGCTTGGACAGCAAGCTGAAGCACTGGGTGTGGAGATTTATCCCGGTACTGCTGCGTCCGAAGTGCTCTTCCACGAGGATGGATCCGTGAAAGGTATTGCGACAGGAGATGTTGGTATATCGAAGAGTGGGGCTCCTAAAGATACGTTTGCCCGCGGTATGGAGTTACATGCCAAAACAACTATTTTTGCTGAAGGCTGCCGAGGTCATTTGTCCAAACAGTTGATGGCTAAGTTTGGATTGAATGCGGAGAATGAACCGCAAACCTACGGTATCGGGTTGAAGGAGGTTTGGGAAATTAAACCGGAGCACCACACCCCTGGTCTTGTGGAGCACACCATTGGATGGCCTTTGGATAAAAATACATATGGCGGATCGTTCCTGTACCATTTGAATGAACCAACTCCGTTGGTTGCTGTTGGACTTGTCGTTGGTCTCGATTACGTCAATCCGTATATGAGTCCGTTCCAGGAGTTCCAGCGATTTAAAACCCATCCCAAAGTGCGTCATGTATTCGAAGGTGGAAATCGGATAGCCTATGGTGCTCGTGCATTGAACGAAGGTGGTTACCAAAGCATTCCCAAGCTCACGTTCCCCGGTGGTTGTCTGGTGGGCTGTGCCGCCGGTTTTATGAACGTTCCGCGCGTGAAAGGCAGCCACTATGCAATGAAAAGTGGCATGCTTGCTGCTGAGAGTGCCTGCGAAGCAATCCTCTCGGGACAAACCCAGGATAAGGTTGGATTGGAACCGAAAGATTATCCGGACAGGTAGGAGAGTTGCATTCACTTGATAACTTCTTAAATTATTGTTTTTTTTTTCCAAAGAATTAAGGAATCTTATGTGTGGAAAGATTTGTACAAAGTCCGAAATGCACGGCCTAGTTTTCACAACGCATTCGGACTGTACGGAGGAGTGGCGTACAGTGGATTCACTTTGCTGCTGGGAGGACGTGAGCCGTGGACACTCAGCCATGGTGCGCCGGATCACACTCGTTTAAAGCCGGCAAAGGAATTCAAACCGATCGAATATCCCAAACCTGATGGAAAAATTAGCTTTGATCTGCTTTCGTCGGTTGCTCTCACCGGAACGAACCACGAAGGAGATCAGCCAGCCCATCTTACCTTGAAGGACGATACCGTTCCGGTAAAGAACAATTTGGACATCTACGACGGGCCGGAGGCACGGTTTTGTCCTGCCGGTGTCTACGAGTTCGTACCAAATGACGAAGGCGGTAACATGAAGCTGCAAATCAACGCGCAGAACTGCATCCACTGTAAAACCTGCGACATTAAGGATGTGACGCAGAACATTAACTGGGTCGTTCCCGAGGGCGGTGGTGGTCCGGCCTATAATGGCATGTAATGATCCAGTTCTGCTGCATTTATGTAAGTGTTGTGTTTCTCTGTAGAGATTAATTTTTGAACAATTGTACCTATTCCGGATAAAATATTTCTTTCTATAAAGTTGTCCAATCGTGTTTGCCTTTGATTTCCACCATCAAAAGGTTGTGGGTTAAATACTGTAAAATTTATTCTTCCGTTTTTCTTCATTCTAAAACAAAATAACAAGAAATGCAGAGGGAATAAAACAGCTGTTTATAGTTACAAACACACTTAAAGCGAGAGTCCGAAAGTTTCCCGGTTGGATTATCAATAAGTTTTTTTCTTCATAATCTTCATAAATAGTACCATAACTAAAATTTAACAAAATGGTTTTTAACTTGTAAATTTGTGGTCATGTATTGTATACTCACAGATGAAAATCATCATGACGAGCCCTATCATAAGCCACATCCAACATTTCCACGCTTTTTTCGAACTTTCCTGCAGCTTAGCCGATTCAGCTGTTAGCGAGGACATATTCTGATCAGATAATTTGGATGACTTACTGACAATCTACAATGAAGAAACAAAATAATAAAAAACTGTCACCCTTCCAGAACAGCATTTCCTCCATTTAAACTTACCTCTGTGTCTTTTTTGATAATCTTGTTGGCAGTTTCGGTTTGCTCCTTCAAATTCCGCGTAAGCATCAGCATATCCTCCGCTATCTTTTCCTGAATGTCCGAGTATTGTTTGACCGTTTGTTCCAGATTTTCCGCTACCTTCTGGCCGGCCCGCCGTCGAATGGTGGAAAAATTACCGTTAAACAGTTCACTGCGCATTTCTTTCTGAAACTTTTGATCGTGAATCTGACGAATCTCGCGCAGTACGTCCTCACCGGACTCGGTAGCCGCTGCTTTGGATTTGGTTTTCAATCTTCGCTGTTCCGCGGGCGACGGTTCGACATAATTGGAGGCCTTCTTCAGCTCGGCACATCTATTTCGATACTCCGTTATCAATTTATCTTCTGGTTTCCTGAAAAAAAAAAAGCTCGCGATAAATCAGACGCCATCGGCCAATCGTGTTCGATCACTCACTCAAACTGTTCCTCCAGCTCCAGGATCATCGTATCCAGCGACCGGATGTACTTTTTCAGTCTCCAGTCCTGCTGATCGGCCGAAACTATCTCCTCGCACTGCGCGATTAGACTTCGTACGTTGATCTCCAGCTTAGACGTCATCGTTGCAGCGGTCGGGCACTGATTTCTATTTTCCGTGATTTATTGGTGAAATCTCTCGCTCCCTCGCGAATCTGGACCATATAAAAGTGAAATTTTACTGGCTGGTGGCTCGCGGGTGGAATAGTAAATTAGATGAGAAGCATAAGCACAAACCAACAGAGGAGAAAAGTGTTTGCGTTGTCGCCAGTTGCGTTGTCTTTTGTCTATATCACTCTATCGCACATCGTTAGACAGCGCCAGGCTTGCCATCCTTGCCATAAGCAGGATTTAAAAAAAAGAAAAAGGCAATAAACTACTGTTTGAATAAGAAAACCAATCCAGGTAAACTCGACAATATCATTTTTGTGTTCCTTTAATAAAAATAATGCATATTTATCTTATTATTCAGACTTCAGGAAAGTTAAAATTTAACAGAAAACTTTGGAAGCTTTCGTTTAGTAAAATTATGAAATTCGACACATGTGGCAACGCTGGATTAGCGATGCCGATGACAAACGACGACACTGACAGTTTATAGAACAAAAGCCAACAAAAAAGAACGAAACAGTGATGCCAAGAATGATACTTTGCCGAATCCCGCCTCACAAAGTCCACCCAGTCCACCCACCTCCTCGACATCGCTATCTTGGTCTACAGAGTTTGACAATACCCCCATTAAGTTGGACCCCTCACTATTGTACCCCAAACAACAATGGCCGTCGCATTGATTTTCTATGAAGTGATTTCCCGCCCAGTGTTTTCGACGTTTCAGTTTCAGTCACAGAAAAATGGCGACGTGCCGGGGGGTCGAGTCCACCCAATTCAATGTGGTAATAAAGGTGAAGAAGAAGAAGACATTTGATGAGGCCATGTACCCCCGCTGGAATGACCTTCTTTAATCTGAACATTTGAAGATAGAATTAACAAAAGGGCGAATGTCGCAAGTGTAAACAAACCGAGTGAGGGTTGATTTTCCTATGCTGGTCCAGCAAAAAATAACTCTCACCCGTTTTGTTTACATTTGCGACATTCGCCCTTTTGTTAATTCTACCTAGATTTTTAATCTGTACACTGAGAAAACTTTTCGTATCCAGCTTTCCACGAGCGATAATGGTGGCTTTTGAGCACAAGTGGGCACAATCTTTTGACATTCATTGTAGGAGCGTCGAGTTCGCCCTGACGGAGTTACTATGGAAACATCCATGATTGTTTGTTGTTCGAGTGTAAAAATGTAAACATTGTTTCAATTTGCAGATCAGCTGAAGAGGAACGGGATTGAACGGAAAGAAATTTTATGGATTGTGGCTTCGCAGTTTTCGGACATTTCAGGGAGAATGGCCAAATACGCAACGGAAAGTTTCTTATTAAAACGAGACGCTGTACGAGAGCAAACTTGGCAACAGCACGACCAATATGAAGTTATTGTTTGGCTCTGAGTACACTCGAATATTTAATTCGCTCGATTGTAAAAAGTATCCTGAGCCGGTGCTTTCAGGAAATTATGGCCGCAAACCACTACAAAAGTTTGAATCTGTTCGGTTATGTTGCACTTCAGCTAATCTGCAAAATGAAACAATGTTTACATTTTTACACTCGAACAACAAATAATCATGGATGTTTCCATAGTAACTCCGTCAGGGCGAACTCGACGCGCCTACAATGAATGTCAAAAGATTGTGCCCACTTGTGCTCAATAACCGCCATTATCGCTCGTGAAAAGCTGTATAGTTTCTATGTGTCCCACATATAGATATTTGCAATGTACCCAGTAAATGATCTTTATGTGCCAAAAAGTTATCATTTATGTGCAAGCGAAAAATTAGCACATACTATTCATATGCGTATCCAGCTTCCCACAAGCGATAATGGCGGATATTGATATTTAATTTACGCCCTATAGAATCCGATTGAAAATTAATGAGCTTCAGCTGTTGCTGCTTGCTGCTTCCCCGGATAAGGCAACGAAGACATCCAAATTCACCAAGCGAGACGCCAACAAACCGAAGAATCCATCGACTTATCCGCAAGTGAACGATATGGTTTTGGCTGCGCATAGTTCATTCGGTCAGCGGCTTTCGTTGGCGACATACCCAAGGAACAATTTTTGCTTATTAAACGTTTAACCGACAGCTTTTATTCAGCACATGCTGTATAGCTGCTTTTCAAGTATGTCTAAACACCTCTGTTCAATGCTTATACAGTTGATTTTGGAGAATTTAAACAGCACAGTGCTGAATATGGGCGTGGAAGATGCGTTTGTATGACTGTTATGCAACGTATAGTAAAACGTTTATTCAGTACGTGTATATATGTTTATTAAACTTCTGCTGATGACACTTAAGCTACATTTATTCCACAGCAGTTCAACATTTAGACAAGCAAAAAGAAAAAAAATATGCAGGAAGTATTTTTATTTTATTTTGTGGGTTTCGTTATTTTCATGGCCATTTTTGTATGCCTATATTATAATTTTTAATAAGAGACTTAGTAGGAAATCATTGGTTGACTCAAAATTCATCAAGCCTGCCATATACTTTTTTAATTCACCTGGGTTCGAACTTACATCCTGTCGGTCGGAAGCCGTCAACGAACACATCTGAGATAATCTGACATATGACAGGCGCCGAGTTTTTAGCCGATGTAGATTTACCAGCTTAAGTTTGTCAAGCGTGGAACAAAAATTGGTTAAAATGTATTTAAGCGCTGAAGAGTAGTTTCTTAAATCATGTTTGGTATCTGCTGTACAAGATTACTTTAGAAGTATTTATTCCGCACATGTTAAACATTTAATAAACTATTTATAATAAAATAAAGCATTTCGCTTGTACCACCAGCAACATAACACAGTCACAACGCAGAAGACTTTTTTCTTTTGAATATTGACGACGGTGAGCGGTGGTACTTAATAAAATTCACTGGAATCCAGAATGTTCGGCTAGTGATTGTTCATTTAGTTAGCAGTGATATGATTCACAGCAGCAGTGATTAGTTAACAGCAGGAGTGATTCGTGCTAGTACCGCAGAGAACTTTTGTACTTTTGTCACCCCGTCATTAGTTTACGCAGATAGTCCAGAGCTTATTGCTGCTTTAAGTCGCTCACTGTCTGTGCACATCTATTTGTCATCGGCTCTGATTTAGCTTTTTTCGTCCAAAACACAAAAAAGAGCAGCGGATGGCACGAGAAGCAGTGGTGTTTTCGCGCACCGGCAGCGGGAGCTGGTCATCGCCACTATGCCACCCGATCATAACAATTCTGGCGGCTTTAGCCCGACGGAATTCATCTCGCTGTGCAAATCCATTATGAGTAACTCGCAAACCGTCAAGCAGCCAGCTGTCTTAGGATATAAGTTTATTTAATTTATCGGTATGACGAGGGATAACGACACGCCGAGGGAAAAGATACACACCGTACAGGCAACAACACATAAAAGGATTTCCACGACCAGCAAAGATTTGCGGCGGCTGTATCAAAAAAATAAAGTGTTTAAAGCATAAATTATAAAGTGTAAAATATAAAGTGTCATTCAAGTTATTGGTGTTGTTGGCTGCCATCAAGCACCTTTTATTCCACACCTGCTCTTGTTGGTGCTACTGATATGTTTGTACGACGATTATTCAACACATATTCCACAACTCCCCTTAGCAATGCAGCTGATGCGTTTGGGCAACTTTCATTCCACTCTTATTCCACACTCGCTCTCAGCAATGCTGCTGATACGTTTGCGTAACGCTCATTCCACACTTATTCCACTTTTATTCCACACTTTCTCGCAGCAATGCTGCGCAACATTTATTCCACTGTTATTCCACACTTGCTCTCAGCAATTCTGCAAATTCGTTTGTACAACATTTATTCCACTGTTATTCCACTTTTATTCTGCACTTGCTCTCAGCAATGCTGCTGATACGTTTGCGCAACGCTCATTCCACACTTATTCCACTATTATTCCACACTTGATCTTCGTAATGCTGTTGATACGTTTGCGCAATGCTCATTCCACTCTTATTCCACTTTTACTCCACAATTGTTCTTGACTGACACGTTTGCACAACGTCTATTCGACATGCATTTTCATGGTAGCTTTTAAGTGACCATTATTCCACACCTGCTCTTAGCCGTACTGCCGATACGTTTGCATAATGTTTATTCGACTCTTATTCCGCACTTATATAACAACGTATAGATGTTGATTAGAAGCTAGAAAAAATGTAGGGTATGACGTTTAAACAACAGACAATTCAGCAAATTCGCTTGTTCAGCACCGAATGCTACCACACAACTCTTATTCCACACCTGCTTGTTTAGGTGCTGCCGTTTTGTTCCTTGGGTATCGACAAGCAGCTCGTGTTCATCGGCTGCTGATGCTGAGGAAAGGAAAGTATGCTGAGCGTGTTGGAGCTGGAGCACTCGTCTCGCTGCCGTGATGGAATATCTGGCTGCTGAAGTTCTGGAATTGGCAGGAAATATGCTGCTCGCGACAACAAAACGACCAGAATTATACCATGTCATTTGCAGTTGGCCACCTGGCCTGGACTGGTATTTCATCGTGTCTCATGACCAGGGCCCGGCATCGTCGAAACAAATAAAGGAAACTGACTTTCTCTTACCTTCACTTCACACATGAAGTGACATGCTTCACTGGTTGAACAGAACGTTTCAAGCAAGCTTCAGTTGAGGTTGGTAGCTGTTTCAATTGACGACGGTAGAAAGTCAGGCACGATTTGTCGACATTGACAAGGTTAAGTTTAATATGCGTTGCATTGTAGGAAATGTTACTCAAATTCAGTTCATTTGCATTCATAATTGCTGGCCATTTTCTGAATACTTGATAGAAAAGTACAAATGAAAAGTTGAAACCGATAGTCATGACGAAGTCAAACCCGTTTCGCTGACGCTGACTGAAGCCAGCTTGAAACTGAAGCGGTGCTGCTTCTGTTGAAACCGAAGCTTCACTACTACATTGTTGAGTGACGCTATGCAATTGGTGACGTTGTCGAGCCCTGCTCATGACCATACACGAACGGCTTCGTCGATCGCATAGCGAGGCTCTCCGGTTGGTCCGTTGTAATAGTAGAATCAATGTATATAGAATACCTCATTGTGGTAAACATGATGCTAACAATCTATATCAAGTCTGTGAATCGGGAACTTCATTGTCAAAGTTGCTCATTGTTATTTATCTGTTCTATATCTGTGCGCTGGTTGGTGCTGTCGTCAGTGCGCTCTCCGTTCTTTTTCTTTTCGCCCGGATGAATAGAATCCCACAACTGCCCCCTTTTGCACCGATTTTTTCAGAAATTTGAAGCAAGCGAAGTTTTTAATCACATTAATTGGCAGCCATATTTGAAATTTTAAACTGGTTGTCAAAGTTTGACAATGAGATTCTCCTTTTGATGAATCTCAGGCACGCACACATTTGCAAATATAATGTAAATACATTATCTAAACATGTGTGATGTTTACCACGCGCACTGCAGCGACACTGGCATTCTACACTGAGAAAACTTTTCGTATAGTTTCTATGTGTCCCACATATAGATTTTTGCAATGTGCCCAGTAAATGATCTTCATGTGCCAAACAGTTATCATTTATGTGCAAGCGAAAAATGTGCACATACTGTTCATATGCGTATAATTATTATGTGTATAATTGCACATACTATTCATACGCATATAATTTTTATGTGTATTTCTGGGAGGATTGTGTTTATATGCGGCTCATGATAATCATATGGGATTTCATATGGAAATTTACTATTAGTTATGTGCAGAATATTTTGAGTGTATATATATATTGATTATACTGTCAAATATGAAATGGTTCGCATTCTGAACTGATTTTAACCTCTCGAGGAGAATAATAACCATCGAACTGTCAAATTTTAACTAAAATGTTGAAAATTTCGCTAAATGGTTCACAGTCTTAATGTAGGCGGGCTACAAGAGTGAAACAAGTAAGAATGCGACCGGCAACACTGCCCATTTTGGCCTCGAAAACTCGCTCTTCCTTTCCTTCAAGCAGAAAAGTCATCCCGAGTCGACACGCAGCGTTGGATTTGCAAATTCTTTTCTTAATTTTATACAAATTTTTAAACGATAAACGCTGGCAATTGTGGTGCAAATTGTTCACTCCTATTGCCGGCAACGTACTATAACCATTGTCACGGGATTGGATCGCCAGCAGAGGTGAGAAACCAATTTGTTCTGGATCGACCTGCAGCAGGCGTTTTCGTTTCGACTTTTGTGAAGGAGACATTTTTATTTTTTCTGCAAATGCCTTTCACAATATTGAAAAATCTGTTGGAAAAAATTCTAGTTCGGGCTAAACGAACTAATAATACAAGTGTTTTTTTTTCATTAATTACAGGCTTGCAAATATTGGACGTAACGACGTGCATTTCGCCTAAAAACTGGTCGAAGAAGAAAAGACAAAGAAGGCACAGTTCCCCTCCATATTTAGCACGGTAAAGAGGGTAAAAACAAGTTTTGCAAAAAAGATAAATTTGCCAACATCCTGCAAGGGTGCGTCCACTATTAGAAAGGACAAAACAGCTACGCGCAAAGCAAAAGGTGTCTCAACTGCAGCCAGCACATCACAACACAGAGATTAGCCTTGGACAATACCTCATCTAACGGTACCTACCTGGGGAAATTGCTAGGCAGAGAGAAAGCCAACGAAAATGACGTGGGAACCGCAGCAGGACGGGCTGAATCAAATAATTACACTGCTCAAACAATCGCAATCGACGGACAATGCAATTCAGCGGGCAGTGCAAATGGTAAGTGTAATGTTATTTAAATTAATTAATGTATTAGCATCCACTACTATTAGCTACCGGAGTTAAAATGTTTGGGCTCATTTAGAATGTACAGGCAGACGGTCATTGCACTGACATGTCCCTCATTTGCAAAACTGACAATGTGATTTAAACAAACTGGAAGTGTTTTGTTTAACTTGAATTAATTTATTTGTTTGTTAAGCTTTTTATGAATTAAATCGAAGGAAAATACTATTTTCCAGTGAGAACTCAAATTAACAGTGAATAATTCCGTTTTTCAGAAACTGGAAGAGCTAAACCAATATCCAGATTTCAACAACTACCTAATATATGTCCTAACGAAGCTGAAAAGCCAAGATGAACCAACCCGCTCGCTGTCCGGACTGATCCTAAAGAACAACATTCGCATTCACGGAACACAACTGCAGCCGGCAATTATCGAGTACATCAAGCAGGAATGTCTGATGGCTCTCGGTGATCCCTCGCCGCTGATTCGGGCTACGGTCGGTATTCTAATCACAACCATCGCGAACAAGGGCAGCCTGCAGACTTGGCCCGAACTTTTACCGACGCTGTGTGACATGTTGGACTCGCAGGAATACAGTGTGTGCGAGGGTGCCTTCGGGGCACTGCAGAAGATTTGCGAGGATTCGGCAGATACGCTGGACAGTGCTGCCCTTAATCGTCCACTGAACATAATGATTCCGAAGTTTTTGCAATTCTTCCGGCACTCGAGCCCGAAAATCAGATCGCACGCCATTGCCTGCATCAATCAGTTTATCATCAACCGAACGCAGGCATTGATGCTGCACATCGATACGTTCATAGAAAATTTATTCCATCTATCGTCGGACGAAGACCGGGAAGTGCGTAAAAATGTCTGCCGTGGTCTGGTGATGCTGCTGGAAGTCCGAATGGATCGACTGATGCCGCATATGAACAATATTATCGAATACATGCTGATTAGAACACAGGATCCTGACGAGACGGCCCTGGAAGCGTGCGAATTTTGGCTGTCACTTGCCGAGCAGACCATTTGCAAGGAGGTCCTAACGCCACATTTACCCCGATTAGCACCAGTGCTGGTTCGCGGCATGCGGTACTCTGATATTGACATCATTATCTTGAAGGTGGGTTATTAATCTCTTCCTATAAATAGTTGTCAAATATTATAATTATTTGTTATAATCCTGCAGGGCGATGTTGAAGAGGACGAGATGATTCCCGATCGTGAAGAGGACATTAAACCACGATTTCACAAGTCTCGCACCCACACACAAAAAGCTGGCGCCATGATGGGTGGCTGTGCACAGGACATGGGAGCGCGTGCGATGGAGGGAAATGACGATGAGGAGGATATGGACGACGTTTACGACGACATGGACGATGACAGTAATCTGTCCGATTGGAATTTACGCAAATGTAGCGCTGCTGCACTCGATGTACTGGCAAACGTCTTCAAGGACGACTTCCTGCCGATTCTTCTTCCCATCTTGAAGGAGACATTGTTCCACCAGGATTGGCAAATCAAGGAAAGTGGTATTTTGGCCTTGGGAGCCATAGCCGAGGGTTGTATGAATGGAATGATCCCTCATCTGCCCGAGTTGATTCCGTTTTTGATTTCCTGCTTGTCCGATAAGAAGGCTTTAGTCCGGGCAATTACCTGCTGGACGTTGTCTCGTTATGCTCACTGGGTTGTCAGCCAGCCGCACGATCAATATTTGAAACCGCTGATGGAAGAGCTGCTTAAGCGCATCCTGGATGCTAACAAGCGAGTTCAGGAAGCAGCCTGTTCCGCTTTTGCCACGCTAGAAGAGGAGGCATGCACCGAGCTGGTTCCGTATTTAGGCTTCATCCTGAAAACTTTGGTATTTGCTTTCGGTAAGTATCAGCATAAGAACCTGTTGATACTGTACGATGCCATTGGAACATTAGCCGATTCAGTTGGACATCACTTGAACAAACCGGAGTACATAAATATGCTGATGCCGCCGTTGATTCAGAAGTGGAACATGTTGAAAGACGAAGACAAGGACCTGTTTCCGCTGCTGGAATGTCTGTCCAGTGTGGCAACTGCTCTGCAATCCGGATTTCTACCGTACTGTGAACCGGTTTACCGGCGTTGCATTTCATTGATTCAGCAAACGCTAAACCAAGATCTTGCCAGTACGGCTAGTCCCGGTCAGTACGAGCTGCCCGACAAGGATTTCATGATTGTCGCTTTAGATTTACTCTCTGGGTTAGCGGAAGGCTTGGACGGGCAGATAGAGTCACTGGTGGTTAGCAGCAACATAATGGAATTACTGTACCAATGTATGCAGGATTCGATGCCGGAGGTTTGGTGAAGCTAGGGTAGTTTGTATGAAGGGATATTTAAGTTTCTTCATTCAACAGGTTCGACAGTCCTCGTTTGCACTGCTGGGAGATTTGACGAAAGCATGCTTTGTGCATGTTCATCCTTATATTGGAGATTTTCTACCCATCTTGGGCCAAAATCTAAACCCTGAACAAATTTCGGTTTGCAACAACGCTACCTGGGCGATCGGAGAAATTAGTATTAAGCTGCGTATGTTTTAATCGAATCGAATCGGACTGGAGCGGACTTTACACCTCATTTTTCTTCACAGGTGAAGACACTAAGCCATACATTCCGCTTGTCCTGGCACAGCTGATTGAAATAATCAATAACCCCAACACGCCGAAAACGCTGCTGGAAAATACAGGTAAGTCATCACTTGCAATATTCCGACGTTCTCAGTTTTGATCGACAAATGTTCTTTGATTTTTGTGAATAATTGTTAGTTGTTAGTTTGAGGTTAAAATGTTGATTTTAAGTGTTATTTCAAAGGGAATGGTTTTGTACATAGTAATGCAACAAATTGTTGAGATTGACTCGGCACAAAAGAAGAGTAAAGAACGACGTTCACCGACGAATCAAGGCACAAATGGTGGAAAATAGTGCTTGGACCAGCATCGAGTAAATCTGGGTGCAACTCAAGCTAGAGGGCTATTCGCTTTACCTGTATGTGCTCTATTTGCCACCTGACCGAACGCGTGATCTCGCGCTTATTAAAGCTCATACCGATTCGCTGCGTGTTATCTGTATGCAAGCATTGCCTGTCGACGAACTGGTGGTTCTCGGCGACTTCAATTTTCCTACCTTGAAGTGGTAGTCCTCTTTACCTTCCATGGTGGTATGCACACACTGCTGGACAGTTACAACCTCAACCTTCTGCGACAAATCAACTCTGTGACTAATGAGAATGGTCGAATGCTCGATCTGTGTTTCGTCAGCAATCCAGATTACGCACCTCGGCTTACGGCAGCCTCACATCCTCTCGTGAAGACTGTCTATCATCATCCCGCCTTACACCTGACGCTTGAAGGGGATATTTCGGAGAATTTCTGTAGCATAGCGGATGCCGTTAGCTACGATTTTAGACGAACTGACTTCTGTGGTATTCTGGATATACTACTAAATATCAATTGGATCGAGATTTTAGACAATAACGATGTCACTGTTGCTGTTCAGACTTTCTCGAATATCCTCAATTATGCTATTGATCGACATGTACCTAAACGCACACCTCCATTTGTCAAACATGCACCTTGGTAGACTGCAGAGTTGTGACGCTTGAAGACATGGAAAAAAAGCAGCACTAAGAAGGCTCTCAAAATATGGTGGTATATTGCTGCGTGATCCTTACAGACAGATAAACAATGCATACAAGCGTACGAGTCAACGCTGTTATGCGAATTACTTGCGCAATATACTGAAGACAGCCAGCGCCGCATTCGTTTTGGAGATACTTCAACGAGCAAAGGAAAGAATACGGTCTACCCTTAGTAATGAAGTACAGAGACAAAACGGGAACGAATGCAGATGAAAATTGTAAGCTTTTCTCCGAGAAGTTCTCCAGCGTATTTTCGTGTGACACACTGTCAGCTGACCAAATCTCCTTGGCTGCAAATAATGTTCCGCTTTTTGGGCTTTCGTTGAATGCTATTAATGTGAGCGATGCTATGGTTCAAAAAGCCATCTCTGAAATGAAGCCGTCCACCTCTGTTGGACCTGACGGAATACCCGCTATTCTCAAGCAATACACCGCAGGTTCCCTTTTACCTTTTCGTCATCTTTACAATTTGTCTCTATCTACCGGCATTTTTCCGACGCTCTGAAAACCCGCGTTTATGTTTCCGGTTCAAAAGGAAAGGCGATATAAAGGACATCGATAATTATCGAGGTATCGCCGCTTTGTGTGCGGCATCCAAGCTATTCTAAAAAGTAATTTTGGAACCAGTGTTCTACTATTGTAAGCAATTCATCGACGATTATCAACATGGATTCACGTCACGTCGATCAACGACGACGAATCTCCTCTCATTTACTACTTATGCTACATATACCACGTCGAGGCATTTCCAAACGGACGCCATTTACACCGACCTCCCTGCTGCTTTTGATAAGTTGAATCAAGAAATTGCGATTGCCAAACCCGATAGGATGGGACTTGGCGGCACCCTACTGCTCTGGCTGAAGTCCTACTTGGCTGATCGGCATCTGGCTGTTAAAATCACTATCCAGCGAGTTTGTTGCTACGTCCGGTATTCCGCAAGGTAGTCATCTTGGCCCGCTCATCTTCGTGCTATATTTTAACGATGTAAACTTTTCGCTACGAGGACCCAGGCTTTCCTTTGCTGATAATCTTAAGATCTATTTTGAGGTCAAAAAAGTTGAAGACGTCAAATTTTTGCAACAGCAACTGGAGAGCTTTTCTAGATGGTGCAACGAAAATAAAATAGTGCTCAACATTAGCAAGTGTTCAGTGGTGACGTTCTCCAGGAGAAAACGGTCAATCCCTTTCAACTATCATCTAGGAGAACTGATTAAAAGAGAGTCCTGCATCAAGGACCTGGGAGTGCTCCTTGCCTCACAGTCAGAGATACCAGAAGTGAAGACATGTCTTCATTTTGAAGACATTTTTGATACAAAAAAGTGAAATGTCTTCACTTGAAGACATGTGAAGACATGTGAAGACATTTTTCCTTGATTCGTGAAGACTTTTCAAAAAATCACCTGGCATCCCTGCTCACAGCTGACCTACAAACAGCACATCAGCAACAGCGTTGCTAAAGCATCCCGCAGTCTTGGCCTAATCATGAGACACGCGAAAAGCTTCACCGATATACATTGCTTGAAGAACTTGTACTGCGCGCTTGTCTGTTCGACGCTGGAGTATTGCTCGGCGGTCTGGAATCCCCATTATCTGAACGGCGTCGATCGGTTAGAAAAAATACAACGCAAATTCATTCGATTCACCATCCGTCGCCTGCCTTGGAACATCCCGCTCCAGCTACCAAGATATGAAGCGCGCCTAATGCTTTTTGAACTGGACACTCTTGCAACTAGGAGGAATCTGTGCCGAGTAATCCTTGTAGCTGATATCCTGATGGCTTTAAAGTCTTTCGAGTGTGTCCGGGTAAAGCCGGGAATCCAAAGAGGTAGAAAAGATGTAAATCCAATCAGATGGTGAAATGCAGATCCTCTAAGATCGTAGATAGTCGTAGTAAAGGAGTTCGGATCACTGAGCACAGAGCACTAGTTCACGTTGGAAGATCAACTTCGACTGCCGAGACCGGCTCGTGTATTCTACTTTTTATCGGATGACAGTGATGCCAGAAAGACTGCCATAATTAATCGATATAATTGATCGATTTCGATCAATTACACTTTCTTTAAATTATACCCTTTTTTGGGTAAATTTAATACACAACAATGGCGAGGACCGATTGTCCATGGCTTCTCAACCATATTAGTAGACGTCAAATTACGAGCTCAACCACGACCTTTTCGTAGCAGAATGTTCCTCCAAATACCGTTTCGAAGGACAAATTATGCAGCCATCGGGGGCCATCGTCGGGCTACAACGAATTTTTAGCCAAGTGTCAGTTGGGTTGGGACTTTAACCTTATAATTGTAGGACTATTCGCCAAAACTTTTTAAACATTCTTCGTTAGACTAATTATCATTAGGAATTTTAGACTGGAAATAGTCTTATTTTACCTGAAACCATGTGTTGCGCTAGTACCAGTTGCAATGAGCAAGATTCAACTCTTGAAAATATTTTCATGCTTTTTAGAAAGACTTCCAATCGCGAGCAAAAATAAACTGAAATGCTTCTTTTTTTGCTTTTTGCTTGGATTGTTTCAAAACTGAACGATGGCGAAGAATCCACCGAATCAGGCTGCTGTGCATCGTCATTTAGCAAAAGCAAAAGCGAATAGTTTGCGGCATTAGCATCAAATGAGACCAGGCTATATTTTCAGAATCCATTTTTTAGACAAACTGATAAATTGTCCATATCGTTGAGGGCATCGTTCAATAAAGGTGCCACATCCGGTCTTGAAATAGCTTCCCCTGCTTGCTGTGTTCTCCACTCAACCAGCCTTTTGTTCCAGTGCACTTTAAGTCCCCTAAAAAACGTCACGTCGAGTGGTTGTAGCAGATGAGTTGAGTTCGGGAACAGACATATCAGCACGATCGCATTCTCGCGACAAAATTCAGTAGTTTGGTATGACCGGCAAAGGAATGGCATTTTTAATTAGCCACGGATGGAAAATATTTTTTTTTGCTAATAAAAGAAAGTCTCCCTTGTCATCCACCCGCTTCATTTTTCCCGACTGCATCTTTCGCACTATTTCTCCTGGAAATCGTTGTTTATATGGGAAAAGGACAAGAGGCGGTACTAGAGTACCAGCTGCGTTTGCAGCAAACAAAACTGTATATCATTCTAGATCAGAGTTTGCATTTGCTACATGAACGTATTTGTCCATTATATTTGCCAGTACCCTCTCTCTTGTCGGTACCAAGCGGATAGATGTTTCATCCATATTAAACACGGCAGAGTGGTTATTCAGAATATCATACATATTTGCTGCCCTGAGCTACTGTTTTACCTGACTCACTGCGAATATGCGTGTTATTGAAATAAAACGTCACCATGCGTCACGACACAAGGGCGATATTTTTCGAAACCTTTCGAACCAACACGATACCGCGAATACAACGCTATGCGCAGTGAGTCAGGTAACACAGTAGGTCTCAACTTCTTGGAACCATCTGCAAATCTGTATCTCGGAAACTTTAGTCCGTTGCTTGGAGAGCCTGCTTGGTACTCGTGATGAAAGTTCCTTCTGCCGGTTAATGAACAGATTCGCCCACTTTCGACCAGGAATCCCGTTCGTGAATGGATTTTGCCTGCCAGTCTGCTTAATGAAATAACCACCAGTAGTCCTCAAACGTTTCATATCAACAGAAAAGCCGGCTCTAGTAGTCTGTATGACCCACTCTACAATACGCGCTTCTTCTCCCGATGTGAGAACGGTTGGTTTACCAGGTTTTTGACGTAGGACTACGTCTTTCAGGAAGGTAGCTGGTATAGGGGGTAATTCCAAAAAATCTTTCTCGAAAAATGGTCAGGTTTTGAACGTTAATAACTTAGTGGTTTCCCGATCGATTTTCAATATTGTATTCTTACACCAATCGATTGGAAAATCTTCTAAGAATTGACCCAAATGAAGAAAAGTATGGATTCTTGATGTTGAGCTATTGAAAAATGAAAAATAATGAACCTATGTTTTACCAGAATTCTCGCTCCGTGATTGGTTGGAAGATTCTTTACGATTATCTAAACCTATACCAATTTGATATCTGTGCTTGGGAAGTAAGCCAAAACAAGTGACTAAGTTTCCTCATGTCAACAAGATTTCTTAACACCGTGATTAAACCTAGACCATTTTGATGTCCTTGCTTGGGAAGTACGCCAGAAAGACTGACAAAACCCCCTCGTGCTAACAGATTTTTTACGAACGCGATTAAACCTAGTTAAATTTGATGTCTGTGTTAGAGAAGTGTGCCAGAAAAAATGACGCAAGTTTATTGTCCCAACAGATCGTAAATTCATTACTGCGAGACGATTAAACGTAGGCGAATTTGATATCTGTGTTGGAAAAATGTTCTACAGCTGTATTGTACGGTAATATTATGACTCTGTATGAATACTCATGCTTGCTGTATCATTAAAAGTGTAGTGAAAGGATACAAACAGATACAGCCAATTGAAACTTACTTTTGCAGGTTTTTTGTTGTACTTTTAAGTAGGAGTTGTTTGATCTGCCACCATTTGCCACTTTGGGAAATATTTAAGCTCAAAAAAGTACTATTTTTCACCCAAAAAGCATTCACAACGCATGTAACACAGACTAACATACGTAACACGTCGAACAAATTTTCTAACAAAACATCGTTTCATTGACACCCCTAAAACTTGGAAAAAACACTAGCATCGCCTAGTGCAGTCTTCGTCCTACGCAGAGTAGGTTGCTATAAATTTAGCAATGCTATTTTTTTTCATGTGTGGACTCATCACTGCGACCAGTATAGTTGATCTATTGTGATATCGCCCGGGTGTTTGCTGTATAACCTGCACAGCATTTCTTTTTGCTATAATCGCTATTGAATGAGCGATATGCTTATTAAATTTTATGCGTGCTTGTGTGTATTGGGGTTTACCCTTCCTTCAAAGCTTGATCTACTTTTCCCATACTTATTCCTCGCTGCCAGTACTATCTCATATTATAACCGTCCCTGGCGAGGACTCATTCATACCTCTGACCAGTACACTTAACTATAGGAGGTACATTTGCACTGTCAAGAGGCTTCAAAGGGTAAATATACAATTCAGCATGAAGGAAGGGTAAATGAAAGGGCCTGAGAATTAACCCATGTTTAGTCTGCTTTGACAAGCGAGTGGTCGTGGGTTCGAATCTTAGTAGAATCAAGCCATTCGAGCAATGCTATAAATTTACTTGTATAATATTTGACATCAGTGCCAGCGCAGGCGGGCGGCGTTCTCGTGCAGCGACTGTTGTTTGAGTCGTGGCTTAAGCGAAAATTTGAAATGATCGTTTTTATTGACGATGGAATGAGGCTTCAGTGTTACGTCTGTTAGTCTGTGCATGTAGCATGTATATATGTTGCATATTGCATGTATACATGAAAAATCGAATGATTACAAGCATGGATACATACTACTATCACTACAAAGAGACTTTGCATACTCAGTAAAGTAGTTCATTTTTAATTTTTTTTAAATCAATGATTTTGCCCACCGTGAAGCTTGGAATAAAACAAGTAAAGTGTTGCTGGAAAATGTACGTACTATCGAAGCAAAATGTACATATTATTGAGGGTACGTACTATCAAGGCAAAATATATGTATTATCCGTATTATACGTACTGACGTATACCTGTACCGTAGAGAGCGTACGTTGGTGATATGCGAGAAAAACAGGACATCGTTATATGGTCGATTTGGTTTAGACTTTGATGGTCAGGTGATGCCCAGGTGGCTTTGCGGATATTTTTGCGGGGAATGAAAGTGCAAAAATTGCGCCTCTTTCCCCGTCTGTGGTAGTCAAACCCAGTGTTGCGAAGCTTGTGTGGTCTAATTCTCTCACATACCCGTACTCGTTCTAACGAATCGCTTTTATTTATTCATGCACTGGGACGAGTTTTGCGTGTATGTATTTAGCTAACAACTGCGGTTGTCACTCTCGTTCATTGTAGCCCGAGCAACTGATACCGATCGCCCGCAAGTGCTCGCATTCTCATCCGTGTGTAGAATCGAGAGCGTAAGATGAAGAAAAAAAGAAAAAAGTACGCGTAGCTGCCTGCTCACGAGTTGTTTGCCTCGTGAGTGGGCTATGCAGAAAGACGCTGCGAGGTTGTGCGTTTACGAGTCATCATTGGTCAAACCAACGAGACAGAAATTTAATCTAATACGTTTCACTGACGAGCAACTAAAGTAGTGACTGCTCGTCCGT
This sequence comes from Sabethes cyaneus, assembly GCF_943734655.1. Classification (NCBI taxonomy): domain Eukaryota; kingdom Metazoa; phylum Arthropoda; class Insecta; order Diptera; family Culicidae; genus Sabethes; species Sabethes cyaneus. The sequence continues at coordinate 186,511,704 of NC_071354.1, read as the reverse complement.
GATTTTAAACTGACCACATAGGTTATTGGTACCTAATTATAGTTGTCGGTAAACTGGCCTCTCGTAGATTATCGAGGCATCAGATTTCCACTAGTTATTTCGTGATGGTCAAAAACCGCTGAACCGATCCTCATCAAGTTTTAACGCAAACTTACTTAGCACATTTTCCAGTAATTAGTTCAAGGGGTTTCCTCACCGATCAACATTTTTTATTTTATGGATATTGTAAGATTGAAGTTCCAAGAGATTAACTATAGCAGCTATTTAAATATTTATTTTTACAAATAAAGTAGAAATATGACTGAAATCGTCGTAACATGTCTGCTAATTTTAATGTTTAATGTTCTATAGATTCTTGGAAAATCGATTTTTCAGGTGTTCTTGCTGTGTATAAACCCTTAGAGAGCTGTTGAAGTGTTTAGACATTTAAAATTCAATATTCTTGAAAGGTTAACCTAATGATAAATCTCATCCCCGAATCATCAGAAAATCTGGCATTAATTTGTATATTGACGATTAACTTGTAATGAGTGTAAAAGACAATTGACTTAAAATAAGTGTGATAATGGTGTAGTGTTCTTTTGGTTAGTTAAAATTTTGTATCATCCCATCGATATGATGGTTTGTATAGCATAAGTGTAGGTACCTAACTGAGAACTGATAATGTTAAAAAAATCGAAGTCAACAATTTTACTGTAGCTACGTTTTGTATAATTGTTTGTATTTTTCTTTTCTTTATTCTGTTTATTTTTTTCTGTATAGCAATAACAATCGGTCGACTCGGTCTTGTGTGCCCCCTTGAAGTGGCTCCCTCGTTACAACAGTTTGTGCGCCAGTGGTGTGTAACTAAATTATACTTCTATTCTTTTAGAACGTGCCTAGTGTTCTTTTCATATGTGTAACCTTGTTTGTTCAGTTGAACGGATTTCTGTATTTCAATTGTCCCCCGGGGTGTAAACGAACCGTGTATTGCCGTTATTGTCGTTACACGTTACACTGTGAAAAGTTCTGTGTGCCAAAACTGTAGAAAGTTAGCTGGCTAAGTTAGCTGGTTAGGCTAGTTAGCTTAAGATGGACAAAGTTATAGATTACCATGTTTTTCTGTACGTTGCAGGTGCTCATCGCTTCGAAACATTCGCGACAATGAGGAAAAAGATTCTGCCTTCCGTGGAATGTGTCAGATGATTACGGTAAACCCCGTGGGAGTGGTGGCCGATTTTATCTTTTTCTGCGATGCTGCAGCTTCGTGGATGAATCCAAAAAGTGATCTGCACGAGATGTTGCAAAAGGTACTTGTTCCGTTTTGAAAATCTGTATTTGTTCACGTCTATTTAAACGTTTCTGTTGTTTCTTTCTTATTTTTATTTTCAGATCCTACACGGTTTCAAAACTCAGGTTGGCGACGAAAACTGGGCTCGTTTCGTGGAGCAATTCCCACCACAGCTGAGTGAGCGCTTAGCGGTAATGTACAGTATCTAAGCGTATTCCGAGGTACCTACCGAACGTATGACTTTTCGACGGTATGTAGCAAGTTGTTTTATTCTTTTGCAATGGGGACAAACACAACCGCTTGCGTTCGGAAAAAAATGATGCATCAGACAGCTAAACAGTAAGTGAATTGAGTGAGACAGGGTCTGAAAAAAATCCCCTCGAAATAAGCAACAGTGACGAGAAAGTACGGTTTTGTTTTTTCTAAAATGGTGATTAAACAAAGGGAGATGACCAGAGCAAAATTTTCATCATTTTCGAAATCGCTTTTTTCTGTAGGGAAACATTTATATATTGTTTTATTGAGAAGAGTATGTTTTTTAAGATTTAGTAGGGCTTATTTTGATACTGTCTTTTGGTCAAGGTCCCAGAGGGCTAACGTGACCGTTGAGTAGGGCTTTTATTCATGCGGAAAAAGGAGCGTTCTCTCCTTGTATCTTATTTACCTCGACGGGGAAGAGACGCCGTCGAGCAAAATACAAAACAAATAAAATACTTTCAAATTTTAAATTCTACTCTAATCACAGTGGTAAATAGTAAGCGCAAAAATAATCGTAATCGCATATTTAAAAACACAGACAATGCAATACAAATGCAAACCACTTTTTACCCGATGCTAAGTGTAGGCTATGGACTAGCACAAAGAAGCAGTCGTTCTGCATGCATAATAATGATCCTACTCCTACCAATCAATCAATTTTCCCAGACAAAAGTCTAACAAATTCCTTTCTAAAAAACGGTCCTGCGTCCAGTGTGCATTAAAAAAAAAAAAGAACAAAACACGGCTCCTTGCTGGAGACTTCTGATTCTGATTTGCGAAGTGAACGACAGCAGTCATCGTCACTAACGAGGCTGTTGAAACAAAAAAAAAAACAAAAAGAATGCCAAGGGCACAACTATTACTTTGAATAATAATTTCACTTCGTATGTTGTATAACCGTGTATAAGTGAGAAATGAATGCGTTTTTGGATGAACGTGCTGCTGAAATGCGTGCAAATTATTAGCTTTTTGCTTATGTTAATGCTAGGAAAATGAGCATGAGAAACGTTTAAATTTGAAAATGAAATATTTCGTAATTTACTAATCGTGCTATTTTCACATTTCTCGTTTGAATTAGTTACCCTCTATCAATCTATTTCTAAAATTGATGAACGTAATTTGGTTGCTATCGTAGAATTTTTGTGTCAGTTTCAAGGGAACAAGATTATTATATAACTATTTAAACTATCAATTTTAACGCTAGTCTTTGTGGTCCTGATTTAGATAGTAGGTTGATTGATTTTGCATATTGCAAGCGACGTTAAATATCTTTGACCGTACTTTTTCTCTAGGTCGGGTCTCTCGCCGATCACCAAAATCTATACAATTTAGTCAGTTAATATGCGTTGTATTGACTATAAAACAATGTATAGTCGAAAAATATTGCGACCGTCACCCTCGCTTTGAATTCCATATTGTAAAGGTTTTTTTATGAAATTATCACTGCGGCCAGTATTTTTGCTCTATTGTGATATTTTCCAGGTGTTGTTTCTGTATTTTGCACTTTCCGGGTAACCTATAAGCGTAACCAATGCTATTTACACGCAAGTCAATAAGCATTTAAGTCACCCTAATTGCTACTTAAATGCTACTTTGGCAAAATATACGGCTACTTTACTGCTAACCCTCTTATAATGCTGACAATGCTTGTTACCAGCTGATTACCAACAAGAAGATTTAAAATAGAATTTTGCATGCCAATTTACAACAGCTACGCACTTGAAAAGCTAATATACAGCAACGTGCTGTATAAAATGCCAGATATGTTAATAAGCGATTGATTTACTGCTTATGGTAATGCTAATTGGTTAGCTGGGTTTGTTCTTTTAAAAGTATCGCTACAAAGTGATCGAATTGCTTATTCGTTCTTATGAAGGCATAAAGGCTGCCAAATCGATTGTGTAATTGTTTTGTTCAGAAGAGAAAGGGTTTCGCAGTGTTTTGGACATACTCAAGAACCTACATTCCCGCTGCTGAGCAACCTGTAAAAATCATCCCATCAGGATTGTTAGTATTTGACATCAGAGAACTGCAGCAGGAATTGGCAACACACAGTGTCCAACCCAGCAAAATCAAACTGCTCTATCGAAAGATTAGCGGGTTGGAAGAAAGTGCGCTCTATCTACTCCATTTTCCTACAAGAACCATCAAGCCGGTGACTTTACAAAAAGTGAAGGCAATTTTCAACAAACGACAATTTTCGCAACAATTCAAGTTGTTGAAGTTGAAGTTAACGGCTACTTGAAATTGTCCCAACCTTATATGGAAGAAAATTATTTCGCATTTCGAGGCAATTTCTATAAACAAACGATGGGGGCCCCAATGGGGAATCCCTTGTCACCTTTCTAATATGAGCTATTTATGGCAAACATAGAAAATAAATTAAAGGAAATAGATGTCTTACCAGATCACTGGTGAAGGTATGTGGACGACATTTTTTTTGCATTTTTAAATTAGAAGACTTTGATACTCTTTTGAAACTAATGAATAATGTCCACTAACATATTATTTGACATTCGAGAGGGATCAAAAGTACAGGTTTCGATTCTTATAGGTAGTTGTTATGAGAGACCACCAATACAAAACGGTTGATTCCTATCACGCCCTACCACTACTTTCAAAACAAAATGGCCGTTTTCACTACATGATTCACCATATGAAAACTTTTCCACTGAGTAATGAAGAAAAAGAAACTGAATTAAAATATATTTTCGAAACCGCTAGGTAGAATGGTTATTAAAAGGTAACAAGAGATTCACATTCGGCCAATTGGTTAGACTTATGAGAAAATTTCGAGCCAACTTCGTATATAAGATATCTTCAGATATGGTTGTCTTAGATATCGAGTAAACATACTACATACAATTCTGTTTTGGCAGGAAACAATTCTGCACAAGATGCTTCAAGCAAACTTTCCTTTGATTGTCCTGAAAATCATCCGTTCTTTCTTACTGAATTACTCGTTTCACGTTGCAGTTAATAAACCATCCGAATTAGATCAGAAAGCTGTACATGTTAGAGTCCCACAAAGAGCTGTTTTGATCTCCACGCTGTATAACATTGTCACCGCCGACCTTGTGATGCTTGATGGCGTCCAGTTTTCGCGGACGACACCGGTTTTGTTGCTTCTGACTCAAACTCAGCAACAATTTTAACCAAATTGAAAGCTTCCAAAAACGTTATCGAGGACTACCAAAAGAGATCGATAACCAAAATCAGCGCTAGCAAACCGCAAGCAATTTTCTTCTCACGAAAACTGAGGAGCCCACGTAATCTACCTCGCAGTCCGATCAACCAGTCCAGTCAGGCCAACCAGTACCATGGTCAAACGACGTGAAGTATCTTGGTCTAACGCTAGATCGAAAGTTAAATTTTGCCGCACATATCAAGAACACTTTAATCAAGTGCGATAAACTCACGGAACCCCTCTATCGATCGCATCTCTACAAAACCTCAACACTGTTGTTTTACAAAACGATGTCAAACCATCGAAGACATACGGCTTTACTGGTGTTGAAACTTTCAACATAATAAATGCACCAATTTCCTGTAGTCTTTTCACTTCTTTTCCTTCAATGGTAAATTTCTTGAAAAATAAAATGAAACGCTACGTCTAGCTTATACAATGAAACAATTTTACTTTGTTATATACTGTATAAATACTTTCCCGTATGCCAAAGTATTTTTACATTGCGTAGAGAGTCACTGCTTCAAGAAAAAGTTATTTTGCCCTTAGTTTTAAACTAAAAATGGGGGATTGCTTGCTTTAAAACGCTGTATCTCGGGATCGGCAAAGAATACCTTTGGGCAATGAGTGTTTCTTATGTAAAAAATCTGCGAAACACGATGAAGTTGAAATTTTTGACATCAAATTGTATTCATGAGAGAAAAATGTAGATTTAGTTTTCAAATTAAGTTTAAAAATATTTGGCAGCATTGAAAACTCTGGAAGTTATGAGTTTTTATGTCTCAGCGCGTGTGTTAATGTGAAGCGAGCGATTAAACATAGAAATACAAAAATACGTGTCGATTTTTTTTGAACAAAGAACGTAAACAAATATTCCGAAGAGAAAAAAAATTTAGACTGTAAATGACCCATATACATTATTTGACAATGACTGTACCGAATCATTTAATTCAACTATGGTCGTACCGAACCATATACATTATTCAACAATGATCGTTCCGAATCATTTAATTCATCTATGGTCGGACACGACGATGCACCGAACTGTGTAGACAGTTCGTCGCATCGGCAGCCCCGTGTACCGCTTTCGAGATGGTATATAGCGCGCAACTTTTTCTGGTGCTGGGATAAGCGATATGCTGTACCAGGGGCATTCAACCCCCATAAGTTCTAAAATCTTCTATCAAACTTAGTTCTTCTCCGACATCGGAGCAGACAGATTTTAAAGGAAGTAAAAATACCGGAAATACCGTTTTTTGCCTTTCCACAACTGGTATTTCAGTATCCAAAAATTAGCCGATGTTATCGGTTTCAGTAGTGCCGGTTATACTACCCTAGTTCGAACGCACTAAAAAACTAATCTATAGTCGGAAAATATTGTGCGTGTGGTTCGATTTTCGCCTTCTAACAGTCAACCCCGCCTTAACAAAGTACATATTATAGTAATTTTCTTGCAGCATATTGATCAACTGTCCGCCATATTGGATTTAGGAATGGTGTTTAGCATCGATTTTCGCCTTTCAACAGGCACCCTTGCTTCAAAGTTTATATTGCAAAAGTTTTTTATGGACACTATCACTGCGACCAGCATTTTTTATCTGTTGTCATATCGTCCAGCTGTTTTTTTGTATTCTGCACTTCATTCTTTTTACAGTGAGCGAACTGCTTATTATTCGTACTTAAGTGTCTGTATTTTTCACCATTTTTTTCCTTTTAAATGTTTACGTGCAAAATATTGAATCATCGTCAGCCATTTTGGAATTCAAAATTGTGTCTTACATCGATTTTTGACATTTAACAGTCATCTCAATCCCAAATAATCCAATTTGGTACCTTTCTTCCAGTGAATTGATTTTTTTGTTAACGTTAACATAACAAATCATATGAAAAATTGTTTTTATTTGTTTTCTTGTTTATCGGCTTTCAAACGAACCACTTGTTACCCTTGAAACTGTACAAACCGTGATATTTTTAGTATAATCTACTAATCATGCCTTCAAATCGTTCTAGTTAGGTTGAAAAGAAAAACGTTTGGTGTATAAACTATCTATACTAAAGAAACAAAATTAAATACTAAACTAAACTGAAAAAAAGAGATCAGAGAACAGCTAGGTATCACATTTATAGTAATAAATAGTAAGGAAGTATTTTATATTATCGGGAATTCCGGGTCGCGTTCGTATTAAAGAAAAAGTCGTGTTCGTCGTTTAATCCGTGGTCGTCGTTAAAATCGTGGTCGCCGCCGTCGTCGTCGTCGTCGTCATCATTATAGTTCTACGGTCGTCGGATTCCGTGAGCGTATTAGTTATTAACTGTTATTTTTTCTGTTTCAGTTTTAATGTGGTTTATTTTTTTAGTTCAAATCGTGAAACGAGAAAAGACCAAACTTAAGTTGAACAGATACTATCTGAACCAGGAGTAGTGCAACAGTTCCTTGACTGCAGCTAATTGATCTGATTGAGAATGAAAAAAAAACGAAACAAACTGAGAGATGCTATAAACATATAAATAATGGTGCCATTAGGTAGTTAAACTTATAACAATATGGTTTTTTAAATAATACAAAACCCCGAAGAAGCCTGCAACTTATCAAAGACAAATACAAAATTATAGATAAAAGCAACTTTAAGGAATAAAAAAGCTGGAAACTTACCGTCAAAATAAAAATGCAAATATAGAAAAAAAAATCTGACTGACAACAACGTCGTTGTTCAGCAACATTAGGTTAACAAAATGAAGACTGAAAAAGTGAAAGAAAACATATTCCTCAAATCGAAACAAAAATCTCCGTTACTTACATTTGTGTTCTAGCTGCGATATATTTCAAGTAGTAGTTTAACAATATTTAAAAAAAAGGCATATTCAGTGATATCTGTTCAAAACAATTAGTAGAAGAAGATGGTGGTAAAAGAATTAACAAATTAACTGTTCTTTTTCTTTCAAGTTTCATACATTGGAAATTATCGCCGCGTATCGTGTCGTCGTTATCCGTGAATTCGTCGCGTTCGGTCGTTCCGTCAATCTGTAACAAAAAAAAAACTCGCGTGTCGCGTTCGGGATCAATGAAGAAGAAAAAAAACTATTACGAAAATCGTATATTCGTGAAATCGTTCCGCCGAAAACCGTTGTGATATATAGTCGTGTTCGTTCGTTGTTAGGAGTTTATATATAATATGTTTTTTGTTTTATAGGTTTCAATTAACAAATTTTGATTTTTGTATCTTAGAAAATCGCGCGTCATCTATCGGGTTCGTCAAACATACGTATTGAAAGCCCTGTTGTTGGTCCGCCGCGTATGCCACAATGAAAGGTGCTAATAACAAACAAAACTGATTTAAGGTTCAGAATACATATAAATATATCATGAAATGATCATTTTAGAAAATAATACACAACATTAGATGTTCCATTTGTTGATGAGTGCAGTCTCTAATTGGATCAGGCGCTTTAATTTATTTTGATTGTCAGACGTTGCAAAATGCAGCTAGCCAAAAAAAAATTATTATAATTCGATGGTAGAAGCCAGTTTTAACCTCATCAATCGTTTCATCACAGCAACAGAAAAAGTTATAAAATCATCTAACAAATCAAATCACAAACTGAGATTAGACAAGCAAACAAACCAAAACATAGATGAAACACAACATCACTACTTAAGAACTGGGTTCCTCTTGTCTTTCATCTGCGCTGTTTTCGCTTCACGCCAGTGCAGTCACAATAACACACACACACAAAGGACACAAACCAAGCACTAGTTAAATGATTCAGGATCAAACGTATAGCAAACGATACAAAACAAAACAAAACAATGGATAACTTTATATTGATCGCTTTACACAGGTTTATACAATGAAAAGAACAAAACTAAACAAAATCATACGTACCTTAAATCAAGAGATAAATCAGTCCACGGGGACTAGGCTAGGCCGCGTCGCGTTTTTCGTCGCGTTTTCGTGTGATCGTATTTTAAAGAAAAAGTTCCAAAACTACTAATAAACTACTAAAAAAAACCGAAAAACAAAACAACAGTACACCTAACGTGAAACTTACAAGCATAGTATAGTAGCTAGCTGGACCACCCAAAATGAAAGGAAAAAACTTGAATTCCAAACGCCAGTGTGTGTGAACTCACGCATACCCCACTATAATAAGCACACTGGTGGCATCAATTCGATTTTTTTTCTCTTTCGGTACTACCAGCAATCCAACCTCTTTATCACATATAGTACAGGCCGATCTATACTTAAAACGAGAAATAAATTGCTATTATAATGTAGGTAATATTATTGTCAAACGTATAAGTACCGTATGCAAAAGTGTGACCGAGTTCGAGTGATTGTGTTCGTATTTGCGAGAGAAAAAAAACTGGTTTAAGATTACAAACAGAAGTCTCAAAAGTCCCAATCCTTGGTCCTATCCAATCGTACTCTGAACGCTGAATATCCTAAGAAAATCCAAAGATCAATATCTCCTCCGATAGTATTGATTACACTTTTTGAACAACAGTCAAAATATTTACATTTGTCAGCATGTAAAACAGTAGTTTAAACTGGACATAGATAGATGGTCTGGTTTGCTTATACATAAAGTTATACACTTACACATAGTCACCTCATAGTCTCAGTGTTAGTTTTGAATAGCTAAGTGAGTAAAGATTTATCTCGAGACTATTGGACAGCAGCTAGGATGGACTAGTAGTATAATAAGAAGCATAAGATTCAATTTTTTGTACCACATTTTTGCATGTCTTTCCACTTATAGAAAATGCTCTAGAAGCAGCTCGATTCTAGTTGTTGAAACGTGTCTAGCTTGGCAAGAGAGTAGTCCGATTCCGCAGGACTTCGTGGTATTCAACATTTCTCTAGGGGTTTGAGATAGGAAAGTAGCTTTAATTGAAGTCAATAAATTTAGTAGTACAAGAAGCGGTTAGGTTGCTTTATTGTTTGGTCCGGATGACACAATACTATGGATGAAAATGTTGTTACATTTCAAAATTAATCATTCAATCATCTTCCTCTTCGGCAGCATAGAGCCGGGGTGGCTCGTGCTGTTTCAAGCACTCGTCTCCATTCAACTCGGTCTTGGGCCACTCGTCGCCAATTTCCTAGTCGTCTCAGAAGTCGCAAATCGCTTTCGACCTGGTAGAGCCATCGTGCACGTTGGGCCCCCCTCTTGCTGGTGCCAGTGGGGTTGTTGAAGAGGACTATTTTCGTCGCACTGCCGTCCGACATCCTTACGACGTGTCCAGCCCACCGTAGCCTGCTAACTTTCGCTAGATGTACGATGGGAGTCTCCCCAAGCAGTGCCTGTAGTTCGTGATTCATACGGCTTCGCCACTCTCCGCTTTCAGTTTGTACTCCGCCAAATATCGTCCGCAGCACTTTCCGCTCAAACACGGCAAAGGCGCGTATGTCCTCCGTGAGCAGCGTCACGGCTTCAAGTCCATAAAGAACTACCGGTCTAATAAAGGGTTTGTACATCGTTAGCTTCGTGCGGCGGCGTATGCTTCCTGATCGTAGCATTTTACGAAGGGCAAAGTAGGCCCGATTTCCCGCTTGGATGCGCCGCTGGATCTCCTTACTAGTGTTGTTGTCCGCGGTCACCAGCGATCCCAAATACACGAACTCCTCTACCACTTCTAGTTCGTCGCCGTCAACGGTTACCGTCCGTGGGAGGCACGCGTTTGTTTCCTTTGAGCCTCTTCTTTTCATGTATTTGGTCTTCGACGCATTTATTTTTAGCCCAATTCTCCTAGACTCTGCTTTCAGTCTGGCGTAGATTGCCTCCGCCGTCGCAAAGTTCCAGGCAATGATATCGAAGTCATCTGCAAAGCCTAGAAGTTGGCTATTCTTGGTAAAAATCGTGCCTCTCGTTTCGATGCCCGCTCGTCGGATCACCCCCTCAAGAGCGATGTTGAACATGCAGGATAAACCGTCCGAACCGAAGGGACTCGAGAGTGTCCCAGAGATGCGTACGAAACACATCACTCGATCCAATGTAGCTCTGATCAGTCGCGCCAGTTTGTCCGGAAAACCGTATTCGTGCATTATCTGCCATAGCTTGTCTCGATCGACTGTATCGTATGCTGCTTTGAAATCACTAAAGATGTGATGCGTGGACACGTTGTACTCCCGACATTTCTGCAAGATCTGTCGGATAGTAAAAATTTGGTCCGTAGTTGCGCGAGCCCCATGAAACCCGCCTGATAATTCCCTACGAAACCTTGTGCTATCGGTGACAGCCGGCGTAACAGGATCTGGGAGAGTACCTTGTAGGCGGCGTTTACCAGCGTAATACCACGATAGTTGCAGCAGTCTAGCCGATCGCCCTTTTTGTAGATGGGACAAACCACTCCTTCCATCCATTCCTCCGGTAGCTTTTCCTTCTCCCAAATCCTCGAAATAACCCAGTGTAGAGCCTTTGCTAGCGTTTCTCCGCCATGCTTATAAAGCTCTGCCGGTAGGCGGTCCTTCCCAGCGGCTTTATTGGTCTTCAGCAGCCCGATTTCTCGTTTTTGACTTCTTGGAGATCAGGTGCTAGGACATTACTATCTTCCATGGGCGCTCCTAGGTTAATTCTGTTCCGCCTCCTTCTGCGACTTCGCCATTGTGTGTTCATCGAAGAACTGCTTCCATCTGTCGACCACCTCGCGCTCGTTTGTAATTAGATTCCCTCCCTCGTCCCTACACATGTCAGGTTTCGGTGCGTAGCCCTTCCGAATTTGGTTCACCTTCTCATGAAACTTGCGCGTGTCATTAGCGCAGAATAGTTGCTCTAATTCTTCACGATCTCTCCTCCTTTTGGCGCTTTTTTCTCCTCAGGATCGTGATCAACTGGTTCCTAGCTCGTCGGTATTTCGTCAGGTTCTCTCTAGTGGCAACACTTAGATAATTTTTCCAAACATTTTGTTTCTCCTCCGCCGCTTGTTGGCATTCCCCATCAAACCAATCATTTTGTGTACTCCGAGGCTGAATACCTAGTGCCGCGGTAGCGGCCTCTCCGATGGTCGAGCGTATTCTGCCCCAACCGTCTTTGAGGTTTGAAGCATCTAACTCCTCGGAAGAAGGCAGTGCCAGTGATGTTCAACCGAGGAGGGCGGCTTTGACGTGTCTGGTATATGGTATATAGCTATGAGCGCACATATACTGCTACTAGGTAATGGTCAAAATCAATATCCGCACCCCGACGGGAGCGTACATTCGTGATGTTAGGGAAAAACCGACCCTCTATGAGAACGTGGTCAATTTGGTTCATTGTGCGTTGGTCAGGTGATCTCCAGGTGGCTTTGTGGATATCCTTGCGCGGGAAAAATGTGCTTCGGATCACCAGGCCTCGGCCTTGATGTCGCGTGACGAGCAGCTGTCGTACGTTGCCTCCAGCCTCGCGTAGAACGCTTCTTTCTCATCGTCGGTCCTACCTTCGTGCGGGCAGTGCACGTTAATTATGCTAGGGCCCTATTCTGTAAGTCACGTCGAGCAACTCGGCTCGACTCAGTCACTGTCGAGTGTCGAGTGCAAGAAGAACGGGCAGCATAGCGGCTCAATGCACGACCAAAACAAAGCTAGCTGAGGCGTCACTTGCTAACCGTTTAGTCACTAGCTTTTTGGCGGTAGACTCAGTCGAGTTACTCGACAAAATCGGGTCGCGTGTGACTTACATAATACCAAAAGTCGACTAGTCGAGCAAAGTGACACTCGACGTGACTTACAGAATAGGGTCCATAATTGAAGAAACGGCGCTTTATCCTCAATAGACACATTCTCTCGTTGATCGCCTTCCAATCTATCACGCGATCCTGCATTCCGCCCAGCACTACAAAGCCCGTTCTAGTTCGTTGGTAGCGCCACCGCTCTGGTAAAACTGGGCCTTTCCGCCACAGATCTTCCATACCTTATCTCCTTTGCGACAGATTTGCTGCAGAGCTACGATGTCGAGTTTGCGGGGTTCAAGCTGTTCAATCAGCACTCGCTCGCAACCTGCGAAATTTAGCGATCTGCAGTTGTCAACTCTAGACGCATGGATATGATTTTTGGAGTATATTCTCCACCACTCCACTCCAAAACGTTTCAGCGGCACACAAAAAGACCAGATCATAATGAAATCATGAAAATTTTTGAAATGATGAAAAAAATTGAACAGAAGATGAACTGTGTCACTTTAAAAACCAATTTGAAAATGCAAGTTGCTTACTACATGAGCACTATTTTTCACTGGATGGACATCCATCGTCCATCCAAACGTCAAAATGATCTTACTACATCTTGCCATCTGTGATATCTTATGAAGACAATCGTGAAAGCGTGAAGATAATCGAAGATTTTTGGGGCAAATGATCGTTCGGCGGTTAAAGCCCCATAACAAAAAAAATCGGAGATTTGGAGAATGCTGTACTGTCACGAGAATAATTTATTCATCGATAGTTTTAATTCTATCCTAACTAGCTTTTACGCTGAACTACGTTTTTAATTGCTATATTGGGGTGCACTTAAGAAGAATGTAACGAAAAGTGATCACGTTTTGTACGCTTATAACTCAGAGATTTTTATAAAGTTTGAAGATATTTGCATCTACCGTCCGCTCAAAAATTGTTCTATGCATTGCTTGATATAGAGAATATAATAGAAATTAGTCAAGTCACTATTGAAATAAGCATAAATATGATGCATTGTCAAGCATGAACGTATCATTCTATCATATCTAAGCACGCTTTTGCTTCTCATGCCCGGTACGACAATCTTATACACATGCAGTTTGGTTTACTTCGATTTTATAAAGAAGTTAGAGTCTAGATCAAGTTGATGTCCTGAAAGTAAACCGTTTAAGAAAAAAAGCGCAACCATCCCTTTCATTCAACCGATTATATCGATATATTCGCCTCTATTCTACATACCGATCGGAGTCGGTTACGATCAGCAATTGCGCTTCGATCAGAATACATCGTATGCTATAACACATGTCGATCGGGACGTTTCGGATCGAAATACAGAATCGAGGCGATTGTAAGAATTTATTCGAAACTAAAATCTCGTACGAAAATGTGGTAGACGGAATATGCGAGCTTATGACATGATGCAAAGACTAGCGACAGAAATCTTTACATACTTTTCCGGTTGTGTTGCTGATAAGCAGAAAAGTAATCGAAAAGCCAAAAGAGCCTAGAAAACTTGCTAGACTAAGATAACGATAATAATGATTGATCCTTAAGACCTCAAGACATCGAAATATAAAAATCCACCAAAGGCAATGATATATTGGGATTAAAGGGATATATTTTTATCTGGCATAGAAAAGAAGTAGGATAATTTACAATATGCATTTAATAATTCACAATAACCTGCACATACGAAAAAGCGCATCATAATCAAAATCTGGAATGCCCATCGTACAGATATTTACTAAGGAATCCTGCGTTCTACTTATGGCACGAACACATACAGAAATGGCGAAGAGATCGATTTCATATTTAAGCAGGAAGTGTTTCAATTCCTTACCTAGAGCACGGAAGTCATAGCAATTTAATGCAAACAAATATAAGCAAGCCGTAAAATCGTTGACACGAATGCGGATAACGAATTCGAATAAGTTACGAATAAAGCTAGAGTCCAGTAATCCAAAGTACGTCAGGCAGCTGCCGGATTTAAACAGGGACGCGGACAACAAGGCCCCTGTTAGCTCTTATCCAGTTTTCACCCTCATAACGAACCACCGCACCGTAGCCGTACTGTTTCCTGCCATCAATATCATCGCAGTCTTGTGATCGCTGTAGTCAGTACGTTAGCCCAAGTTCATCGGTTACCTGGTGGAGATCAACTGGGACGCACACTGCAAGGTACTATGAGAGCTCCTGTCGGTTCAGACCCAATCGTGACCCTCTGGAGGAATTACCACACTTGTACAATGTACAATGCACTTTCTTAAAAGAGTTTCTAACGCTCTGGAAGTGCACTCCTTTGTCATATATACATAAAGGAAGGTTTTTTGCCTGTGAGAGAAATATATGCTTCAATTTTAAATTTTCATACAACGTAATAAGAAGTTGTATACTGGGAATGCAGAACACGTCGTCGTGTGACGTTGAATTGTTCTAGTACCCGAGACAAGCTTTGTAAACGGGCAGCATCTTGTGAGAGTAAGCGAGCACAACCCCAACCCGATCGTTACAGTCGGAGGAGCTGAAATTCCGTAAAACCCTAAAAAAAAAGAGTCGATGAGAATTCCAGCAGCACTGCGAAAACTACACAGTCAGTCCTCGTTAATTATTCATCAAACATGTAGAGCCGGATGACAGAAGATGTCCGAAGAAAAATAATCGAGAGAGTGCATTTAGTTAGAAGGGACGAACTCGAGCCTAAATCGTTGGAAAAATTTTCTGCACCAGATACCTCCAACACAACCGAGACTGGAGATAGATATTTGGAGGCAGACGTTGATGAAAATGGTGAACAAGTAGTACTATTTGGATCAACTGAAAGCCTACAATGGTTAAGCCAAGCAAAGTACTGAGTGATTGATGGGACATTTTCCACGGTTCCCAATATTTTTCGTCAATTAGTGACGCTGTGACGCGTCGTCAGTGAGTTCACGCCTGTATTCAGCCGTCCAATCAGCATTCCAGTCCAGTAATGTATAAACTGATGCCGTCAAATGCTGATACCTTGCAATAGAAGAGTTTTCGGCGAGTTGCAGGATGCAGCTGAGGGCATAAAACTGGATTTAAAACCCGCTTTTATTATGACAGATTGTGAAAAAGCGTTGTTAACTGGTATGTAGTTTCCAGCCAGTTATCTAAAGTCACCTTTTGATACAAATCACACGAAAAACTCAATGTGATATCACCACTAACTACGATTTTAAATAAGTTTGGTATGCGGTTCTGGGACTCTAAAAGTGAAGGACGTCTACAGACAGACGCTTATATCGATATACTGTAAGAATTTGTTCAACATTGAAGTCTTGTTTGAAAACGTGGTTGACGGAACGATTAGCCCTTAGCCCGGAAAGAGTAGCCTGCAGCAATGCATTTTATGGTTGGCACCTTCTTGGAATGGAATTTCTACGGAAGTTATCCGTAACTCTTGGAGAAAGCTTTTAGACAATTTACCCAGCGATGGTAGATACGAAGGTGAGAATGTGGACCATAAGGATTTCCAGACACTTGCAGCGGCTATCGATAATCTTGCAGTAACAATAACAACTTACACAAACCTCGATTATTGGACGAATGATTTTATTACCAGCGAAGTTTTCATTTCACAGACGAGGAGTTTTTGAGAACTGTGCTCAATAAAGATAGATTCAGTACGCAAGAGGAATGGCTGGAAGAGGTAGAGAATAGTAGCAAGTCTATTGATAATTCCACAAACAATTCAGAGGAACCGGATTTTGGCGAAGCAATCAAGTCAATTGATTGCTTAATTCGTTTTATGAATCATGAGGCTGCTGAAGTCTGCCGCTTGAATGCTATACACAGAAAAATTATTGTAGTTGAATAAATAAAACGAACGCGTTGAGAGATTTCTTATATAATCTATTTTTATTTTGTCATATTAGGTTGTTGAATCTTCACATAGCTTCTATGCAAATGTAAGAGTACTACCACTCCACAACGTTTTGTAAAAGGGATACGTGTTGTGTCTTGTCCATCAATATTTGTATCGTAAAATTTTGTTGTTTGGTTTCGTTTTGGTTTTGTTTCAATCGTATGAAGACTTGGGTCAAACTGAATTTAAATAATCAAATTTATAAAAATATTTCCTTATATAGTAACTTTACGTACTGGAGATTCACATTGACCTTTCTTTTGATTCCGATGGATATACCTGATCCTAATCTTATCAACAAAGCGCCAGCATGCCTCTCCGGAGGTTTGTGGTTCTTTTACCGACATACCATTTATAATTCTCTGTAAGAGCTTCAGCTCTATCTATGTTCACTTCCTACAATAGAGCAACATGAACCTGGTGAGTTAACAACACCGAATCTAAACGCTCTCGCTAACCAACTGCTCTGCATCCATTAACATTTAGTGACGCAACTCGTAAACCAATATGTGGTTGAAGAGTGACGTTCGAAATGGCCGGAAGTTGGGTTCCGAACATCTCATACCGAGTGAAACCCTCAGCAACGGAAATGGCGTCGGTGAGAAGCACGTGTTCAGAGGTTTTAGTACGTATTTGTAGTTCAGCTGCCCTTATGGAAACAATACTGTCACAATGGTTCTTGTGACTCGTTCTTTCTCCTGTAATTAGGTTAGAAAACTCCATTGAATGTTTTCTCTTGACGAATCTGCTAGCTGTTCTCTGTAGCTCGGCATGTCTCCCAAAAACACGTCTCGTGCTGTTAACCTCAAATCTGAGGCATACGTCGTGAAATGTGGATTCGTGGGTAATATCCCGTTCATTTGATGAGTTAGGGCCCCGAAAAAGCAGTTACCATCTCGCGGAATGGAAGCATAAGTAGAATAATCGGCACCAACTTTTCAAAAGGGCCAATCTGCAAAATGGAAACAAACTGAGTTAGGGTTATTTTTTGCTGGATTAGCATAGGGAAAGTATGAAATTTATTAAACTTGTGTATAACGCTATAAATCAACTGTACACTGAAGTCACTTTTTACGCGAATTTCAGAATTTACGCGATTTTTTTACGCGAATTTCGGAATCTACGCGTTTTTTACGCGAATTTCGGAATTTACGCGATTTTTGGAATTTACGCGGTTTTTTACGCGAATTTCGGAATTTACGCGGTTTTTTAACGCGAATTTCGGAATTTACGCGGTTTTTGTACGTCTATTTTTTCGCGTAGTGTTGAAATACGCAGTTATTTTTTGCGCGAAATTTTGGTTTTTTTACGCGAATTATGGAATTTATGCGGTTTTTTTACGCGAATTTGGGAATTTACGCGGTTTTTTTCACGTGATTTTCGGAATTTACGCGGTTTTTTACGCGAATTTCGGAATTTACGCGGTTTTTTACGCGATTTTTGGAATTTACGCGGATGTGCTCAAAACGTCTATTTTTTCGCGTAGTGTTGAAAACCACAAAATTTCTTTTTACGCGAAATTTTGTTTTTTTACGCGAATTTTGGAATTTACGCGGTTTTTTTACGCGAATTTCGGAATTTACGCGGTTTTTGTACGCGAATTTTGAAATTTACGCGGTTTTTTAAGCGAATTTCGGAATTTATGCGGTATTTTTACGCGAATTTCGGAATTTACGCGGTTTTTTTACACGGTTTTTATTTACGCGGGACGTATCCTTCGCGTAAAAAGCGACTTGAGTGTATATTAATATTTTCAAATATAAATTTATTTCTGCATTTAGAACAATTCATCCGACTCCCTCGAAAGAGAATTACCACATATTTTGGATAAAACCGTCACTAGTATTTTAGAGTGATTCTTTATTTTGAGAATTTTCGCGTCACGTCACATGCGCGAGTATTCCGTCAATCACGTTTTCATACAAGACTTCAGTTTCGAACAAATCCTTACATCGTATCGACATAATTGTTTAAAACGTAGAGATCTATACGACCTCTATAATGGTTCACTCTCAGGACATCAAGTTGAACTATTTTCAATGATCCAGCGATGCAAACGGTTGAAAAGAATGGGTGGTTTAACTCTTCAAAATTGTTTACTGTTATAGAAACTTGACTAGGTACCCGAGCAGCGAAGAAAACCAAAATAATATCAAGTTGCGTTATTGGAAATCAAATAGGTACTTGCATACCAAAATTTGGTATCGTTTTGCTGACATAGTTGGTAAAATACCAAAAAATAATATCAAAAAATTGCTCCTTCAAGACCAAAAGAATATTAACTTGTGTTATTTGAATAACAAGAAAATAACAAGAATATATTTAGAGATTAGAATAACATATTTTAGTTTTATCATGATATTGGATATCAAATCCAATCACATACGAGGTATGGAAAATCAGTAACACTACTTAGTCTTTAAAAGATATTGTACAGCAAACTAATAACTGAATATGTTATTTGATTAAGAAAAAATTCAGATAAAAAATTGTTATTGCAGTTAAATTGGTGAAAATCAAAATAAGATCTGCGGATGTTCTCAATCCAATAAATCAATTTAGTCTCATGTAATTTACTTTAGTATTTATTGAGTGTAGTGTAGTAACTTCAGTAAAGGTAATATTTAAGTAAAGTAAGTATAATATAAGTAAAGTTAATAAACTTAAGTAAAGTAAATTAAGTAAAGTTAATTGCGGGTTTGATGACCGGGTTGTTGCAGCTAACTCCGGTGATCAGGGAAGAAATTCGTGCCGCCTTATCATAAGTTGTGCTGGGCGCATCTACGCTCATAGAGTCGATCTGTAATATGAACTATTAATTGTAATGTAATATTAATTATTAAATAAAAATAAATTACCCCGCATGTATTCACCTTTTCCGGATCGAGCTTGGACCGTTCTGCACCTTCACCACGTTCGGTCTCCCCTCCTTTAACTCCAGCGGGGTTAATCATTTAGTTATTTAGAGTTCACAATCTAACCACTTCGTTTTTCTATTTTTTGGGACAACCTTCCCATAAAACGTAATTTAACAGCAAAATTGCACTGCAAACAGATAATGAAAATAAAATGAATATTCAGGAAAGTTTTCAAATTAAAATGATTAACTTCAATTCGATGGAGCAGCAACATCTAGCCGTTTCATTTAAAATTAGGCACAGTCTGTCTCGATTTTTGTACTAGATTGAATACTATTGTCACAGACTAACTATTATACCAATGTAAATCAATGCTTAAAAGCACTTAACGACAAGGTCGTCAGAGTCCATTTATGGCAGTCAGCATGGCACCGAATATCACCCTTCCCTGCCCTTCTTCAGTGTACCAACATGCTCCCATAGGCTCGGGAAACCATCACAAAAATATAAAATTAGTTCAACTAACCTGCTAGCCGTAATAAGATCTTGCAACTCGAAGCACTAAACATTGCATTCTATTAGTTCTATTACTTTTTCGGGTATTAATTACACTAAATACTGAGATTCATCACTATATTTTCAGTTTTTCGCCGTCGGTTTTTCATTAATTTTTTTCAGCCGCTTCAATCATCAAATCACTCGCGGAACTTAGCTTGAGGTACAAAAATTTTAATTTACCACCCGAACAGTTATTTAGAGAGATATTATAATCGTTTTGCTCAAATTGTTCACTTGAACTGATAGGAAAAACTTCACTTCGTTTCGATTGCAATTCCGAATCCACGACCGTCGTTGTTGTACGTTGCCAAGGGAACGGACATTTATATATGGAGTGATGCCAACGTAAACATTTGAGCATGAAATTGACCAATTATTTTCGATATTAAAGTAAAGGTCGTAGAGTGTCGATAATATACTTATAAAATTCACTGATAATAAAATTTACCGTAAACAACATTTTAGGTGATAGAATTACTGTCGGATCTAGTTCAACAGCAAAAATAGATACGTGATTCTATGTTTCATAATTGTTCATAACAGATTATTACCTACTACTAGCTTCTCTATTCTCAACAAAACTATAGTGGCAACAAGTACTGAAATCGGTAAAAAAGCAACTGCACTCTGACGACCTTCACCTTAAATTGACATAAAGCATTATTATAAGACAGCGTTCAGTCAGGTGAGTTAACAAATATCGGTTTTTATCCAAATATTTTTTCTTTTTTTCAACAGCTATCCGAATATATCCAAGATAATCATAATAACGCAGTATAAGTTGGACGTTGGACCCACCATACAAGTAAGTTCTTCAGAACCGCAATACACACAGACCTTTTGGACGGCTTTTGGAATCAACAGGCTAACTCGTTCCTTAGAGAGTTCTGTACACAACGTTGTGAATTCGAATCTCGGGAAACTAGCTAAAAAGCTTCTACTGTAGAAAGCTCTGATCGAGAGTTGGTTCGATTGTCTTCGGTGGATCAGTTAACACTGTTTGGAACCCACGAAGATTGGTTAGATTGGCACTATGAATGCAATCCACTCGATAAAGCACCCGTTTGATGGAGCAAGAAAACATGTGATGTTCGAAGACATTGAAGAAACCGGCTGAGTCATGGGACGCAATTTTAACACAAATTGGAAGCGGTTGCTCACAGGAATGGGAGTCTTCAGTGCAAGGAACATATTCACCAACGTACGAATGTGTAGGGCGAAATGTTAACGCTTTTCCAATCTGAAGTTAGACATCATCGTTCTGAAAGTAGCGTCAAAAAATTATGGACAGTTTTTAACGGATCAGCGATGACATCAACAATACGGGAAAACTTGGTTAATATTTCAATTGCGTTTCGTTGCCCGCTATGTTTTAACCCTGCTGCTGATACCATAGTTATGTTAAAGCAGTAGGGTGACGCCGTTTGAAGTAGTTAAAATACTTCAAAATAAGGGAAGATACACATATGGAATAAGTTCGGCTCACTATGCAGTTGGACAGTTTCCGCTCAATGCCGCTCTTCCACCGGTGGATTCGGGGGGGCAACGGCCCCCCGTTCCAGTTAAGTATATGTATTTTAATAACAATCAAAAAACTGAGAGAATGTGCGTATTTCATAGTGAACGGCAGCCGACTGAGCAACACGTCGAGGGAGGAGATGTATTGCGCAATGATGATGTTCCTGCTGACGATATGAATGTTACCTGTGCTAACGTAAGTCACCGATCCTTTGCTACAACACAAGCGCCTATGCTGCTGTACTATCAAAATACCCGGGGTCTGCGTAGTAAAATCGCGGAATTTTCATTGGCCGTATCTGACTCTCCATATGACTGTATTGTTCTGACTGAGTCTTGGCTGGACCCTCAAATATGTTCAGCTCAACTGTTTGGATCCGAGTACACCATCTTTCGTACCGATCGTTCTGCATCAAACAGTAATAAGTCGACCGGTGGCGGGGTTGTTGTTGCAGTCCGACGTTCATTGCAATCTGCTCTACTAATGGACGCTATGGATGATTCACTCGAACAATTATGGATAAAAATCAAAGCAGTGAATTCAGTAGTCGTAATTGGTGTTATATATATTCCCCCAAATTTGCGCAATGAACTTGACGTAGTAGAACGCCACGTTTTATCAATCGAAAAGGCTACCGATTTGGTAGGACCCAATGACGACGTGTTATTATTTGGTGATTATAATCGTGCTGGTCTCGCCTGGTCGAACCATCCACGTAGCAACTATTTTATCGTTGACGTGTTGCATTCTACAATCAATAGTACTAGTTCCTGCTTACTAGACGGAGTTGCTTTGAATGATTTGTATCAAATTAACGGAATTCACAACCAGAATAACCGACTTCTCGACCTCATTTTCGTCAATCAACATGCTTTGCCTGCTTGTGATGTTTGTCCTGCACCGGATATTTTGAGTGTTATTGACGCTCACCATCCGCCCGTAATGGTTAGTTTTCACCGGAATTTCCAACAGACATTTATCGACGAATTTGATCCTTCTGAATTTGACTTTCGACGCGGTGATTATGATGCTATGAACGCCGATTTAGCCACAATTAATTGGACGTCGATTTGTAGTTGTAATGATTTAAATGAAGCTGTTGATAAATTCACCATGAAAATTCATGAGGTCATTGCTCGACATATTCCTCTAGTTCGTCCACGTCGTAAGCCCATCTGGGGAAATATTGCACTCTCCCGCCTGAATCGCAGGCGAAAGTCTGCTCTTCGTGCTTATAATAAAAACAGGAACGCTTTTAATCGTGCACGTTTTACATCAGCAAGTCGAAGATACAAAACTCTAAACAAGCGGCTCTATTTGAGTTATGTACAGAATACAGAACGTAACCTTCGGTCTAATCCGAAGAGTTTTTGGAAGTTTGTAAATTCGAAACGTAAGGAAGATGGATTACCTTCGAGTGTGTTCCTGAAAAACGAAGAAGCGTCAACCGTAAACCATAAATGCGATTTGTTTGCTGAACATTTCTCAAGTGTTTTCATGAGCGACGATGAGTGTGCTTCATCTGAAAATATTGCAGCAGCTCTACGTTTTGTTCCATGTAATGAGATTGCAACTTGGACATTTACAATTACTGAAGCTGAAGTTGCTGATACCGTTGGGAAAATGAAACAGTGTTATTGCCCTGGGCCGGATGGTATTCCTGCTGTACTGTTAAAGAAATGCTGTGCGAGTTTGAAATCACCAATGGCTTCCTTATTTAATTTATCCATGCACTGCCATCAATTTCCGCGGAGTTGGAAGTCGTCCTACATGTTCCCTGTATTTAAAAAAGGTGACAAACGGAATGTCGAGCACTACCGTGGAATTACTTCTCTATGCGCTTGCTCGAAAGTCCTAGAGGCAATTGTTTACAACCATCTCTGGTTTCATGTTAAGAATTACATTTCTACATCGCAACATGGATTCTTTCCTGGAAGATCTGTTTCGACTAATTTGCTGGAGTTTACTTCTTTATGTTTGCGGTCAATGGACCAGCGTGATCAGGTGGATACTATTTATACTGATTTAAAGGCCGCATTCGATCGCGTCGATCACGGAATTTTGCTAGCTAAGCTTGATAAGCTGGGTATCTCAGCAGACCTGACTGCGTGGCTTAGTTCTTATTTACGAGACCGTAGAATGGCTGTAAAATTGGGAGCATCCCTATCATGCTGGTTTCGAAACAATTCTGGTGTACCTCAAGGTAGCACTCTAGGACCTCTATTGTTCTCTTTGTTCATTAACGACGTATCCCGACTATTACCGCCTGGCACAAGATTACTGTATGCAGATGATGCCAAAATTTACTCGGTTATTCGTAATACTGATGATTGTATGAGGCTTCAGGGACTAATAAATCTGTTTGTTGAATGGTGCAAATGCAATTGTATGGCTGTGAGTATTCCAAAATGTACCATCATTAGTTTCTCCCGAAAGAAGCACACGTTGGTATATAATTACTGCATTGATGATCAAACACTGCAACGAAGCGATAGGGTTACTGATCTCGGAGTAGTATTAGACCAGCAACTAACGTTTAGACAACACTACAACATGATTATCAACAAAGCTAATCGACAACTGGGAATGATATTGAAGATTGGTAAAGAGTTTCATGAGCCCGGCACTTTACGCTCTTTGTACTGCTCGCTGGTACGCTCAATTCTAGAAACCAGCTGCGCAGTCTGGGATCCCCAATTTGACAGTTGGTCACTTCGTATCGAAAAGATACAGAAACGTTTCGTTCGAAGAATATGCCACATGCTACCATGGAGGAATCCTGATAACTTGCCATCGTATGAGAACCTGTGTTTGTTAATTGGCATAACTTCGCTTAAGGAACGGCGGAAAGATATCGTCGCTAATACGGCACAAAAGATTTTGATGGGAACATACGACAGCCCCGCCATACTATCTTCGCTCCTGCTGCACTGTCCACTACGTCCTCAACGACATCAACAATTGCTACGTGTAGGAACTCACCGCACTAACTACGGCTTACATGAACCAGTTCGACACTTGGCAAATGAATATAACCGTCGAAGACAAACCTTTGATTTTTAACTTATGGACCAATGTTTTTAATTATGTTTAATTTGTGGTGATTGTTATGTATTTTATGTATGTATTTTTAGCTGCTAAGATTTAATGTAAACTTATAAAAAGATGCTGGGTTTTTATGCCATTTTGAGAATGCGTTTATTGTGCAACTCAAGATGGCTTTTCCCAGCCATATATTTCATTAAGACCTTGAGTCGGATGGAATTATTAAAAATAAACAAATAAACAAACAAATAAACAAATATTGGGATCGAACTGAATCGATCTGTTCGTAATAAATTCATTCGGCTTAGTCGTAAAAGATATTTCTTTTGCATTCACATTCGCGCTCGGGATCAAAGAAGCGTTCACTAGTGAACAGTGCAGTACGTCGTAAAACGTCAAAACACGCCCATTGCACCAACACATGCACGCCCCGTTTGTCAAAAGTCCGTACTGCCCGTGTCAGTTCAGTCTCCCAGTTGCTGCAGTATATCATAAATTTCAAAGGAAAACAACAGATGTGCAAACTCGCTGGAAAAGTGTCACTAAACTGAATTATTTAATTACGATATCTCGGCAGGAAGTAACCCAATCGCAGAGAAAATTGACCAAGAAGTGAGCCTCTAGATAGCTCACTCGTTACTGCTAGGGATTTGTGCGTCAGACCAGTTCCAGGAATTCAGGAACGCTGCACTGCAGGATTCTTTTTTGATGACACCTGCCCGAAATGTCCGTCCGTAATCCAACTACGCTGATGTCCATCAGCAACGAGGAAAGCTTCGATTTCCTGTTCAA
This sequence comes from Sabethes cyaneus, assembly GCF_943734655.1. Taxonomy (NCBI): domain Eukaryota; kingdom Metazoa; phylum Arthropoda; class Insecta; order Diptera; family Culicidae; genus Sabethes; species Sabethes cyaneus. Next base: position 186,486,677 of record NC_071354.1, on the reverse strand, counting down.
AATCGTTTTGATCGGAGACTGTGGGACTGGCAAAACCTGCATTGTGCAACGTTTCAAATCCGGAAATTTTATCGAAAGTCATGGTAACACCATTGGAGTGGACTTTTCGATGAAAGCAGTCACCGTAGATGGGAAAAAAGTCAAGGTAGGTACAAATGTTGGTTGTGGCTTTTACATTGTGCTTATAATATAGTTTTGTTTATGAGCTTGTTCTCGTGAAAAAATACTGCTACATATATGTAGGTATGTTAGATAGCCTCTGTGCGACGTTTGGTGAAGCCTAGCCTGTTGGACGTAATTAATTAGCATGATAATTGAGATTGCTTCACACGACCTGTATGGCCTGTCACGGAAGAAAGCTTTTGCTAGAATGCATTCAGGTTACACAACTCCCAGTGGTGATATGTGGTGATATGAATACGGTCGGGTGGATTAGTTGGGTTTTTGCATTATTGTTAATGCAGCAAATCCCTGTGAGATAAGGGAGTTTTGTTTCTCTTGACGCGTGAAGAAGATTCCGTGCAAACAAAGTAAATACGCTGCACGGATTGAAAAAAAAAACTGTTTAAAATAGACACTGCTGAAGCGCGTGATTGCGCTCATCGATGCACCGCCGCAGGCACGGTGGAGAGTTAGATGCTTTGTTTGTTACTTCATTCATTGGTTCGAAGTTTTTCATTGCAATCGTTCGAACTGCAATGATTGGCTTGTATGGGAAGCAATCGGTGGCTTTGTTTAAGCTTTGGTGCATAGTAGGTACATACCTATAGCGCGGATTCGGTGTGCAGCCTTCCCAATCTAAGGCAATTTTGTAACTTTGATATTTTATTGCTTCATTTGTCTTTGCGTGGCTCAAGGATTGAATTGATGAAATGTGTGTGACTCATAGGAAATTAGATCGTTCGAAAGCAGGGTTAGCTAATTGCATGTGACTTACGTTCGTTATCTTCGTTATAATGTCTTAGTAGTAAAAATTTTTTATCGACTTTTAAAATAGCACAAAGGTGAAAATGTGTTGTACGCAAAATAGATCCAAACGCAATGATAATAAACTTTAATTATACGAGTATGCATTAAGCTGTAGTATTTTAAACAAAAATGATTGTTGGTACTTAACGATTTCGACAACACTCAATTTCAGCTTCAAATTTGGGACACTGCCGGTCAAGAACGCTTCAGGACCATAACACAAAGTTACTACCGATCGGCGAATGGTGTTATCATAGGTTGGTACTTAAATAAAATCCCTACTTGTCTAAGGTACGCCAATTGTTCTACCATATTTTCATCTCACAGTTTATGATATCACTAAGCGATCGTCGTTTTTAAACCTGCAACGATGGATCGATGAAGTGCGTCGTTACACCGCCTCCAATGTGATGATTTTTGTGATAGGCAACAAGTGCGATCTGGACGCGATACGGGAGGTGGAATTTGCCGAAGCGCAAACCATGTGCCAATACATACCGGAGATTATGTTTGTGATGGAAACATCGGCCAAGGACAATCGGAACATTGAGGATGCCTTCATGACGTTAGCCACTGAGCTGAAGGTGGGTTAATTCGGGTGAAAATGTTGATTTTTTCTTTACAAAAAGTTGTTATTTGCAGAGGCGGCATGATAATATTAGCGCCGACGATGACATCGAGGGGATCACACTGGGGCAAAGTATGTCCCTATCGGTTAGTAACTGTAGCCTATGTAGTAGAACGTAAAGTCGTTGAGTCCTACTGTCGTATTTACTTATGATGATCCATAAAGGTAGGTTTGTTTTTATGTATATACAACTCATTATCATGGATTTTCGTGATCTGTGAAAACTAATGTAGTTTGTAAAACTATAAGTTGAATTTTACGAAAAAGAGAGAGATAACTTATATCGAACAATAATCTAAAGTTGTTCTGTTGAAATAATTGAGCATCACCTACAGTTGAAAAACAGGCGACCATTTGCTTCCTCCAATCCCGCAGGCTGTCTATGCTAAGTTTAACGTTAACATATTAGATGCAGGTAACAAATGATTTTGTTTAACATGTAACGCTCTATTATTCACATACGTTAGGGAAAATACTTCATTCTGCAACCGGTACTATTTTCAAATACTATATTTTTACTATGGCGAAGAACTGATTAGCAATAGTGCATCTACCTAGATACTAATAAGGATATGTAAACGGGAGAATGTTTTGCATAACGGTAAAAACTGTTGAGGCCTATTTATGTTTTGTTTGTAGGTCATTTTAGTAAGATTTCATAAAAATTTGTGCAAACTAGATTAATACTTAGGGGTCAGGTGCAGCACCGCTTCAGAATGGCTGGTGTAGGATTCTTACAGCAGTTGAGGCCCCGCTCGGCAGAGAAGATTAGTTTGAATGGGTCTTCGCATCGCATTCCCAGTTGCAGAACAAATTGTATCTACAACCTGAGTGTTAGGACGAGTGAGAACCTGGCCAAGCACAGACAGGCATGGAATGGCATGATCACGATGTTGAGGCAGAAGAAGCACCAACGGGAAGAATGGAATCGTGAAGAGTTGGCTCTTACCAATGAAGCGCAATAGTTTTACGGAAAGATTAATCGATCGAACAAGGGCTATCATCTGTCGCTTGAAGCCAGGCGTGGAGATGAAGCAAGCAGACGCGCACATCCACCGGGTTCGACGTTACGAGCGTCCCCCAACCAACTCCAGCTCGACACCAATACCATTTGTACTCCAACATTCTCTGATAGCTACAATGTACTTTGGTTTAGCACTGTTGATTATGAATCCCAACGTCGCTACTTCCAATTTAAAGGCTAAAAAGCCTCTTCTTGATTCTTGAGATCTCGTGTTGGAGGTACCGTTCGTTTACCAGTTTGCTCTTCGTACTGCACCTTCCAAGCCAATGTTGAATAAAAAGTTGAGAGCGCATTCCTCGCTTCAGCCCATCCAACGGGAACGTCTAACATGTGGACTGTGGTCTAACCTGCTATTCTGACGCTTGATTGGGATCCTTCTAGTGTCGTTCGAATGAGCTTTATAAGTTTTGCTGGAAAACTATGCTCAAGTATTCAAATCCATCCATCCATCCTGTCTTGTGCTGATGGCAATACAACTTAACTACCGTTCGCATTTCTAAACTATATGGGTCATCCCTAGCAATACTAACTTCTGCATCATCGAGAACTACCGACGATGAAGTATATATTCTTCAGCTCTAGGATCATTATGTCTCTGTTTCGACGCCTAGTCGCTGTGAACATTTGACTTCTGCTCCGGTTCTTCTGTTACTTTCTCACATTCTATACTTAGGGTGCTGGGTGGGTTCGTCTCCGATGGGTCTTCGTCTACTTTCCCGACATAGAACCGTTAAAGTTAACGAATCTTATACAAGGCTATTATTACCTACCATCATTATACGTATGTAATAAAACCCACATTACTTACTTCACTTACTTATGTGCCCAAGTCCACCGGTCCGATAAAACAAAGGGATGAAATCAGAGATCTCCACTGCCAACGGTTACCCGCCAAGGCTTTCACCAAGGTCTACCTCTTCTACGCTGTGCTTGCGGATACCAGTTAAGTGCTTCTCTGCAGATCTTGTTCGCTCGTTTCCTCAAGGTGTGTCTGATCCACTTCTACCACTTCCAATTCGTGAAATAACTGGGCGTTACACCCGACTTTCACGAGTATAGCGTATAGTATAGCAAGGTGAGGAATAACAAAGCCGCCGACAAAGGCTCTTCAGTTATGGCAGAGAAACTCTTACTAGGCTACTGTAGTGGATTATTTTCCGGACCTGAAAGAAGCAAATACTACCAAAAGGTAGCGGATAAAGTGAGCTATCCCCCCCTTCTTCCAAAAGTGGTGACAACCTAGAATACTGCAACTATCCTATTTCGACGTCTATAATCGTAAGTCACGAGGCTCATGGGCCAACGCTAAGTGGGTACACTGGGAGTCCTTAGTATCGTGGACCAAAGTATATGAATCTATACATTAAATTTCTAATTTCTATTAAAATTTCTACTTCAAGGTATATAATGTAGTTGAGAAAAAATAGCTATAGCAGATGATTTACGATAATAATGACATCCTCTCGGATAAACTTACTTGATTGAATAAGGTTCTCACGAATCGTGCGAATACAAATCCGGCAGAACACTAAGACAATGTAATCCTCCTTTGTGCTTGCTGATCAAATTTGCTTTTAAACTTATGGGAACGGTAGTCGTATCGTTGAGTGGTACGATTTTTTCGAAAGTGTTTCAACTTCTAGGCCCACCACCAGATAAAAAGCCCACCAGATAACCACCACCATTAACCACCAGATTAAAAGCGAAAGTTGGTTAACTGAAATTAACACAGTCGATGATTTGTTTGAATTGAAAAATCAACATGCTTCAAACCAAATTCAGAAAACATCAGAATTAATCCACAGATGGTCACATGGTCATATGGTCACGATGTGTAAATCATGAAAATAAATGTTCCCAAATTTGGTGCAAAAATGTTTTGAACTACTGACGTTTGACCCCTCTGTTTGTAGTGCCGGTGCTAGATCTGGAGCGTATGTCCTCCGTAAGCAGCGTCAAAGCTTCAACACCACAAAGAACTATTGGTCTAAAAAGGGTTCCGTATATTGTCATCCTCATAGGGCAAAGCAGGCCGGATTTCCCACTTGATGCGCCGTTGAATCTTCTTACTAGTGTTGTCGTCTGCGGTCACCAGCGATGCCAAATGCACGAAATCTTCTATCATTCTTGGTCGTCGCCGTCCGTAGGATGCGTGCGTTTGCATCCTTTGAGCCTTATCCTCTCATGTATTTGGTCTTATCCCGACGCATCTAGACTTCGCTTTCAGTCTGGCGCAGATTGCTTCCGCCGTCGCAAATTTCCTGGTTATCAGGCTTGGCATACACTTTTCGCTTCGATTTTGCTCTTTTGATTACTGCTTCTCAGCCAAGCAAAATTTGAAAAAGTGATGTATGGGGTGTGTGTAGAATTTGTTATAATCTACAATATTGCTGAAGGAAGCATTACTGTGCATTTTGTATTTATGGCGCTATAAGGCTGCTACCCTCTTGGTAGCTAAAAGAGCGCTCTTTTTGCTACAAACGGCGCTGCTACCGTACAACGCCGTAAATACTAAAGATAAAGCTTCACTTTCTTCAGCAATATTATAGATAATTACTAGCTCTATAAATGCCCCATATACCACTTTTTCAAATTCTGTTTGGCTGAGGAGCAGTAATCAAAAGAGCAAAATCAAAGCGAAAAGTGTATGCCAAGCCTGCTGGTTATGATATGAAAGTCATCTGCAAAAACCAGGAGTTGGCTAGTTTTACTGAAAATCATGCCTCTCGTTTTGATTCCCACTTGTCCCCCGTCAAAAACGATGTTGAAAAACATGTAGGATAAGCCGTCACTTTGTCTTAATCCTCGACGCGGCTGTTCCCGAGATGCGCACGAATCGCGTTATTCAATGTAGCTCTGATCAGTTGGTCCGGAAACCTGTGTTCGTGCATTATTTTCCATAGCTGGTTTCGATCGACGGTATCGTATGCTGCTTTGAAGTCAATCAATAAAGATGTGTGGTAGTCCTTTTTTGTATGGATATTGTCACTACGACCAGCATGTTGATCTATTGTGATATCATCCAGGTGTTGTTCCGCACTTCATTATTTTTGCAGTATCGCTATAGAGTGAGGGAAAATTGCTTATTATCCGTGCTTAAGTGTCGGTGTTTTCACTCTTTTTTTCCGTCTACGCTTCTTACTACTTTTCAACTAATCTAACTAGAGCCAGGGAGTGCGGATACTAATTGTAATTTGCCCTTGAACAAGAGGCTTCATCCATACCTCAAGCAAGTTCCACTCTTATAACTTGCCCTGGCAAGAGGCTCCGTTATTAGTAAATGCAGAATTCAGGAAGAAGGATGTGTAGGATCGTGAGAATAAACCCATGCTAAAGTCACTTAACATCGAATGGCCTGATTCTACTAAGATTTGAACCCCCGACCACTCGCTTGTCAAGGCAGATTCGGTAAGCTTACGGCTACAGGACTCCCGTGGTAGGGCTTCCATGAAGCCCGCCCTACGACACCTTGTTATATCGGTGGCAGCCGCCGTAACAGTATCTGGGAGAGCTCTTTTTAGGCGGCGTTTACGAAACCGCTTAGTTGGTTTCGAAGTACGATGCTGGTCCAACAAACCTAAATGTCAAACCTAAACAAACCTAAATGGCTCTTACGTTGCACAAAAAAATTTATTTGTTAAACCTAAATGGGGCTGCTAAATGTCGACCAGCATTTGAAAAGCGCGGATAAGCCAACTGTCAAACAGAATGAGAGAGAGTTATTTTTTGCTAGAGCAGCATAGGAAAATGAACTCTCACTCGTTCTGTTTGACAGTTGGCTTATCCGCCCTTTTCAAATGATGGTCGACAAATAGAGTCAGTAGGATTGTTTCACTAGCCCCGTGACTGTCCTGTACTGTAATCAGAGCCGTAGCGTAACATTGTGGCGCCTTTGGCGGAAACCAAATTTGGTTCCCCCTTGTTTCTTAAATCAGTGTTCCTTCTAAAAATTCTTCGACGTTCAGCAAGCGATTCACCAGAACCATCGCTATGGTGGAACAAAAGATAGATAGATGTCGGTATACTCAACTCTTGTACCTCTAACTCGTGGCCTTGTAGATCAGCTCTTCCTTCGTTTGAGCTCAGCCCAAAAATATTCTATTGGTCGCAGTTGGGGGACGTTGGGAGAGTTGGTTATCATCGGTACAACGATTATCTTCAGCCGGTTCAGCTCCATCTGTGATCTGTTGGCACGATGAGCCAAGGCCTGGTCCGCCCAAAAGGTTCCAAAGTGGTGGGGAGGGGGGGGGGGGGTTGTTCCAAAACAAGGTGGCAGCTTCCGGTAGGTACTTCGTACTGTATCTTCGTATCTCCTCATTCACCGTAAGCCTCGAATTCTCTGGTCGCTGATCGGCCACGGAAGAATCTTTTCCGGGAACTTGGCGCGGAAGTTATACTTGATATCATCGCTTACCTTCTTGGTGGGGGACGTAAAATACTTCCCGGCTCATGGCGTGCAACGTTGAGAACGCCTTGCTCTCGGTCTTCATGTTCAGCTCCTGCTGCACGTTGCTGCAGGTTTTCGTTCATCGCTTTCGCCTTTATCGCGGGAGAGGATGTTGTTGTTTATTCCAGATTGGCTCTATTCAGCGGATACGAAGTGCTTCACCATGTCCAACTTCTTCGTTATGGGGTGGAGCTGGCAGTACGAACAAAGAATCGAGCGTAGTTGTTTGAATGTTTTCGCAATGGCTGCTGATAACATGGCGTAAAAATCGCTAAAATCAGTCATTTTTCATGCTTATGTTATTGTTAATGCTGTACTGAAACGCAGGCTTTTTTGCCACCAACAAGAGCTAGCGCGTTTTTTTAGATGGGAGATGGGACGTACAATTCCTTCCATCCATTTATTCGGTAGTTTTTCCTACTCCCAAATCTTGGAAATAACCCAGTGTACAGCTTAATTATTCACGATCTCTGTTCTCCTTCTTGCGTTTTTTACTCCTCAGAATCGTTATTAACTAATTCTTTGCTCGTCGGTATTTGGCCATGTTCGCCCTAGTGGTAATGCTCAGATAATTTTTCCAACCTATTTTTTTCCTCTTCCCCGCTTATTGGCAGTCCATCAAACCAAGCATTCCATACACTCCGTGGCTCTTCACATGGTGTCGTGGTAGCGGCCTCTTCGATGATCGAGCGTATTCTGTCCCAACCGTCTTCGAGAGTTGAAGCACCGAACTCGGCAGAAGAAGGCATTGCTTCATTTTGTATTCGTGTGTAGTTCTTGACAGATATAGGTTTATCTTTCTACCTAATATTCAGCCAAAGAGGACAACAGTTTTGAGCGCACATATACTAGTACTAGGAGATGGTCAGAATCGATATCCGCAGTCCGTAGGGAACGTATCTATGCGTGAGGCAAGAGTGCTTCGTACTAGGCCTGGTGCCTTGCTGCACCCGGTCGCCACCAACGAAATTCAGCGATCTGCAGTTTGAAGTACCGAGTTTCCATTCATCGTCCTTATTTCGTTGCCTAGGTCTATGCCGAATATTTCGATCCGTGTTTGCTTGAATGTTCGTAATAGTTTAGCTTAGATAGGTTACCTTGCTAGGGTCATGCTACCGAGTCTCGTTATAGGCTGCCATCTTAGCTTTAGTGCCGTGACACCACGTTTCCTAGTTCAGCCGCCCACTCTGGATCAGACGCTGTCGTGAGCCGCTCCTAACCTAGAGTGCAGGCACTTAGAATGTAGAACCGTTAAGAGCCGCCCCTGACATGAAACAAACGCTAATAGCTGGCAAGGTTACGCCTCATGCTGACACTCAGCATTACTTCCTTTCCTTTCCATATACGACATTAGTTTCCACCGAGGTTGGTTATCCAATCATGAAGTTACCTGCATAAATGCAGTCAGGGTGTTGACCAACTATCGAAACATAAATGTGTGCCTCAAAGGGTTTAAAAATATTCTCACCATAATGTGTAAGCACGCAATAAGCTACTAAGTGAGGCCATTTTTTAGAATTTTATAGTCGCGAAATAAAGTTTGCCTCAAAACTGGCGCTTCTTGGTAATCAAAATTAATACTTATATGGAAAGATATTCCTAATTTATTCGTAGATTTTTTTCTTTTCGCAACTATCGCTAGGATTTGAGTTTTACAATCGAAAACATCACTAATAAATAGGTACTGATGTTATCAAACATTTACGTATATATCTTTGTACAGCTTGTTAGGTAATAAAATACTTGTCAGATAGAAAAAAGTATACTATGAGAGGAGTTAACGTTATAAAATAAATACAGTTATTATTGTAATTGAGATAAGCTTACTTTTACGACTTTATGTTGTTCATCTGAAACGCGGTTGCAGCGTGCCTTTCTTCTAATCAAACCCTTGAAATTTTCTGGTGTCCTCCCACTTTTCGATGATTATTTTAAAAATTGATATCAAAATTATATAAATTGTTTGGCACCGTATTCTTACAGCACAGTTCAAAGCGTTAAAATTGAATCTCTTGAAACTTAGTTCAACCATTTTTAAGCAAATCGATTGTTATCTCATATTGTTTCAGTTTTGATTTTCATTTCGATTGTAAAGTAAGAAATAGCTATCTTCATGTTAACAGATTTTTCTAACTGAATGGCACTAAGCAAACGATATTACTGAAACAAACAACACATAATCAAAATGGTCGCATTGCCGAGAAATAGCAAACAGGGTCTATCAGTTGGTTTGGTGAAGATTTATATTGTGTACCAATACTTAGAAGAGAACATTACTTTATTTCTTATAGAACTAATTTACACTGCGTCCGGAGGTGATAGATATTTATTTAATTATATTATACCACAGAGTGACCGTTGAACAAAAACTACAGATATATATTTTTGTAAATATGGCCGAAACAATAAACTCCTAATCTCTCTTCGGTGTTCTACACAATCACCTGAACGGTGTGATTTCGGTAATCGCTGATGATAATCTCACGGTCCTCGGTGACAGCCAGTCCGGATAACCAGTTGAACTTCCCGGGCGATTCACCTCGCGAGCCAACCGCCGCAACGAACTGACCGTTCGGACGAAATATCAGCACCTTTGCGTTGCCACCGTCGCCTACCAGTATGAAACCGCACGAATCAACCGCAATCACCTCCGGGTACTGGAACTGCCCCGTCGCGGAACCAGTTTGGCCAAACTCCCTGACTTTTTCGCCACGTTTGTTGAAAGTTTTGACTCGCCGATTGCCGCTGTCCAGAACAACGACCGTGTCATTGTGAATCGCTATACCCGTCGGACTCTTGAGATCTACGTAGCGCGTTGGAACTTTTGTTTGTGTTGCCTTAAGTAGCTGCTCCTTTACGACACGGCCAAATTGGGAGAGCATCCGACCGGTAACCGCATTGATGCACTGGAAAACGTGAGAAAAAATAGTTAAACAACAGTCATTTTTCACAATAATATAAGGTAAGTCACCTGAACTCTATCGTTACCCGTATCACATATGAAGAGTGAGTCGTTGGGACCAACAGCCAATCCTTCTGGTGACCTGAAATATATAGTTCGAAATTATGTATACCCTATTATGTAAGTCGAGTCGAATAAATCGACTGTCGAGCAGAAATGGTCGCGACCAATCGAGTAATTTTGCTTCGTTGAGTGTTCGACTCAATCGAGCTCGAATTTTATAATTCCAAAGTGACACTCGACATGACTCGAATCAGCCTACCGTAAGTAGCCCTCCTGATCTCCCTTGTCACAAAGCTGCCGAAGAAATTCTCCGCTAGCAGTGAACACAAAAATGCAATGTTTCCATTTATCCGATACGAAAACTGCCTTTTTCGTTGCATCGAATGCTATGCCATTTGGGTAGACCATGTTGTCGTGACAGATGCGCTGTACTATTTCCCCATTCGATCTGGAATTTAGATAAAAATGAAAACCCAACTAATCATTCAAATGTTAAGTCATTCACACAGTTCGTTGAATTGAGCGACGTTCTAGACGTTATCCATAGGTATGAAACGAGGTATCGGATATCTGATCGAACGATGATGGTATTCTTGAATTCGACAAGCATAATCGAATGATAAACTTAGTGTTTAAACTTGTTAAATAAAAAAAGATCAACAGTACTCACTTATTAATGACAAACACAATTTTGCTCTCGGCTCCTGCAATGTAAATTAGCGGTTGATCAGTTGATGCGTGTTTCCATGGCGCTAGACCAACCCCTGCCGGACGATGACACTTGTTCCAGAATAGTTTCGGTTTAAAAGAGTGGTTCCTGTTTAGATGAAACATTAGTTTGAATTGGAATTCGCGCAAATCAAACCATTAATTAGTGTTGACCTGTAGAAAACCAAAACATTTTCCTGTGCGTTTAGTGTTTCCTTGTTTAAAGGACAAGGTTTTCGTGCCTCGTTTTCCTTGCTAATTTCGTTTTGGGGTTTGTTATCACTGCACGCATTCAGCACTTCAATTTTCATATTTTGCTGTAAAACATAAATAAAGTTTATGTCTTTCCATTAGAATTAGTAATAATAAATGATAAACCAACAAATACCTGATCAAACAGGATGATCTCCTTGCCCCAGTGGGAAATTTCTTCGAAGACAATCGAAATTTCTCTATGCAAATTCAGAAAGAGTTGCACCAGATTGCCATGTGCACCGATGGCGCTGTCCCCGATGGTGGCCCTCAGGTGTCGTATCTTCTCCATTACGAGCTCGTGTGAACAAAGCCCATCGTTTAGTATTCTTTGCGAACTGTCTACCGTTCGCACCCGGCGGTTGCATCGATGCACCGAGAATGGTTAAAAGGTAGTAAATAAATGAGGGGAAATTATCATGAAAATAACTGCAATCAGTGCAGTTGCAGTTTCTCCTCAGCTCGACAAATCGGTAAATCATAAATCTTACCTAGCAAAGAGCATTCATTACTTTGGAGAAGGCTTATTTGTTCCTCAAAGTATTCCTTGATTTGCATGTTGATGTCGTTGAAGCGACTCTGTAAAAGAAAAAAAAAACAAATTGTTTTCTTCATTGTTAAATACAACTATAAAGTTTACAAATGTTACAATTACTCATATTAGGCTGTAGAAGGCAGAGCTTTGTATAATAAGTGAAAATCAAATATTAAAAAAATATATCAATGCTTACATTGATTGTATTCTTGTTCAAACCCATTCGGAACAGAATTTCTATTCTGAATTCAGATCACCAAGAAAACAGTTTCGGAGAAAACTTTGCCGATTGAGTTTTTTCTGCTTGTTCATAACGATAATGGTCACAAATCTACACCTGCCTGGGCAGCGACTTGGTGCGTATAACCAGCAAAATTTTAGTATTCATAATTAGATCGAGACCCTCGAAGTTATGTGTGCCCAAAAGGCACATCGGTATTTGCGATTGCAATTACGTGTGCTGCATTGCAATACGCGGTGTGCGGCACGCGGCTTCTTGTTCCCTGCCATCATTGGTAACGGATTTTGTGCGAATGAAAATCGAAAGCTGACCAATTAGATCGAAACGAAATGTTGCTGTCTCGCATGTCAAATGTTCATCGGTACCAACGCCGGTTTATAATGTGGGTGGTAAAGATAAGTGATCAACAAAAATTTAATGTGACTAGCAAATATAGAAAATTTGCCAATTGTTTCACTTATGACAATTGTTCGGTATAGTAAGTGACAAGAAAGTAATCTGTGTGTTCACTAGTAGAGCTAGCTCGGTCCCATTAATTGCCGCTAGTGAGCTAGTTGACGACACATTTGAATCAAAGAAGGATTTCAAAAAAATGGTTTCGATACTATCAATCACAAAATCCTATTAAAAAACTAAATTTTTACGGTATTAGACAATAGCTAACGTTTTAGCTAACGATCATTTGTTCCGCAGGGCAGTAACCTGGGAGCTCTGACATTTTTAATTTATAAAAACGATCTTGCCAATATCCTTATAAATGAAGACCAAGAATGTTTGCAGATAATACTTTTTTATCTTACCCTAATGATAAATCTGACACTGATATTAACCAGCTACGTGAAAATTTGATAACGCTTCAGGTTTTCTTTGTGGAACACCTTTTGTCACTCAGTCATGCTAAGACAAAATATGTAATAATTTATTCATCTCGTTTCAAAATACATCGACATATTGAATTGATAGTAAGTGACAAGTATTTCAGTATTTCAACTCTACACTGAAATTGATTCTTTATATTTACGTGCTGCATCAAGAAATTAGTTTCTCGTGTAATCTGTTGTGGAAAACATCTGAAATCGAAATTTATCTCATCGCATTTATCTAGCGACTACAATACAATCACTATAGGCGACTCAAAACAGAAACACAACCACATTGGTCATTGTGAAAGGGAAACGAAAACCACAAGGTCTAGTAGCATCCGTAATGTCAATCGGAATTGATTTAGCAGGCTCTTCGAGGCATGTTTGCGAATTGTTTGCCAGAAACTTTAGCAATGGATTAGAAAGCGGAATCATTCCTGCACAGCAAATCGACGAGGTTTTTCTAAATGTTCAAGAGGATATTCTAGAAATGCGGAGCCTTACGTTTTCCCAAGCAATTAGAATCATCGTGGAAACTTGGACCAGAGAACATTCCACCTATTATTTTTAAGAAGTGTTGTAATGGTCTTTTTGCACCTCTTACTGCTGTATTCATTTCATATCCCAATCGATGTTCCCTGATACTTGGAAGCGGTTCATCTTTTTCTCGTGTATTTAAAAAGCAAGATTGTTGTGACGTAGCAAACTACCGTGGAATTACCTCTTTGAGCAGTGGATCCAAACTGCTTAAGATTTTTGTAAGCTAGTAATTGATGTACGAAGCCAAGCGAACCATCTGCTGTAATCAGCACGGATTCTACTGTCATTAATCTCATAATTAAATTTCCACAACATTTACAATTTACATTTACATAATACTGTATATGTAAAACGAAAGATGGTGCTCAAATCGACACGGTGTAGTGATCTGACAGCCACCTTCGACCGTAGGATATCCAAGCTTTGTAAACATATTGAAATCATACCAGGTTAATTGTCGCTTTCAGCAAAACTGAACGATGTCTCCTCTAGTGAATTTTGTAACCATTCTGGCGTTCCACAAGGAAGCTACTTCGGGCCACTAATATTTTCCTCAATATTTAACGATATTTTCGCGGTACTTGCACGAGAATCCAGACTGCCGTATGCTGATAAAAGGTGTCCCTCATCAGATTGCATCATGGAAAAACGCTGTAGAAAATTACCTGGTTGACCGATCCTTTTCAATCTTTCAGGCAATAAAATATAACCCATTGTTAAGCGTTTGGCATACTTATTTCATTCAACTTTAATACCATAAACGTATGCTCGCACCATACACTTAGCTTCACTCATATGGTTCTGTGCAACATCTAGCTGAAGCTTCTTCTGTAGACACTCGTTGAGGTAGATCTGCCCGTTTACAGTACCGGTAGGCGCGAACGGCGCATTCCATTTGCCACATGAGCAGATCGCTTGCCGAATCGTGGATTCCTTGACAAACTTTGAAAGTTTCTGCTTTCTTACTTCCTTCGGAATATTAAATTTGTGCTGGGCAGTGAAGAACAGTAGCCCTGGATGCTGCCGGAAGTCCGCCTTGATGGAAGTCTCATCATCCATGATGAGATAATGAGGCTTCGTCAGCATTTTGGTGTACAGTTTCCGGGCCCGTGACTTTCCCACCGTATTTTGCCGTTTGTCACGATTTGGAGCCTTCTGCACTTTGTACTTATGCGGTCCCTCCCGGTCCTAGGCTCTTGGAATGAAAGACTTGGACAGATTTACAGTTTTAGCCACATCCCTGACCGAAGCATTGGGATTCCGCTTAAACGCTTTCCCGCTTTCAACGCTGACCGCATTTCTCCTTCCGTTCGATGCTCAGAGTTTCGTAGTAATGTTTAATCACACAACTCACCGTTGACTGTACCTGATCAGCTTAACAATGTCATCATATTTATACACCTCGTACAACTCGTGGTTCATGAGTCTACGGCATTCGCCATCTTGCCGCCAAGTATTGACCGCAAAATTTTTCGTTCAGATACACCAAGTATACGCCGATCTGCTTCTCTCAACGTCCATGAGTCATGACTGTAGAGGGCTACCAGTAATATTAATGTTTTGTTCATCACTAATTTTGTATGCGTCCGTAAACTTCCCGCCTTTAGCTGGCTACGGAGTGCGTAGAAAGCCATATTTGCAGCAGCAATGCATCTTTTCTCATCTCGAGTAACGTCATTGACACATGTTACCAGAGTTCTCAGATATGTGAATTCGCCGACAACCTCGTACCGTTCCCCATCTATTTCCACCTCAGATCCAACATCATTCAGACTTCCCGGCTCTCTGCCAGCAACCATTTACTTCATTTTCACAGTGTTTATGATCAGTCCGATTTTTGCAGATTCTCTTCTGAAAGGCACAAATGCCTCGACAATAACTCTACGATCAACAGCAACAGAAGTCATCCGCAAAACCTAGGAGCATGTGCGATTTAGTGATAATGGTTCCATTCCTTTGTACGCCTGCTCTTCGTATCGCCCTTTTTTACGAGTAGGGAAATCTGCTGAGCACTTTAGAAGATACGGTACTATCAGACACCTGAGAAGACAACGCAGGTAGTGGGGTTAGGTATCCCGACCCCCCTAATGGGGCGTGAGGATCCGGACCCACTAAAACCCTACTCGAGTCTCCAGCCTTAATCCTCCCTGGTACCACCTTATCGGTATTACGGTACATGACGTTCCACAACACCGGGTCCAGTATGGAACCTTGCGGAACCCCTACAACACACCCCGGAACGCACTTCTGACCCTCCTCCGTGTTGTAGCATAGCACACGATGCTGGAAATAATTTTCCAGAATCTTGTACAGCGACAGCGGCACTTGAACGTTCCGAAGCGAGTTGGCTATGGAGTCCCAGCTAGCGCTATTAAACGCATTTCACACGTCGAGCGTGACAACTGCGCAATAACGGATACCCGTCCTCTTACACTGGATTGCCACCTCGGCTGTCTTAGTGACAGACAAGATGGCATCCACCGTAGATTTGCCTTTACGGAAGCCGAATTGGTTCCTTGACAAACCGTTTGTACCCTCCATGTACTGTATTAGTCTGTTAAGGGGGCATAGTACTTTTTACACCATATTTTTTGCATAATTTCAAATATTTTATTCTCGATAACGCGAAAAGCAAATCGATTCGGGTTTTCTGCATTCAAAACATTGCACTTTATACTAATATTTACAATTTTGTTTGCATATGTGAACCTCTTCCCCTCTCCCCTACGGCTCCTTGAACATGATCGTTCGAAAAAAACATGATTTGCGGTACCATGGATTGGCGCTGGAGGTCTTATCCGAATTGAAAAATTCCAAAACGACATGAAAGTATATTAAATTATCTCATGTTTGACCCATCCTTTTTTTAAAATTCGAACGCATAACAAAATGGCGGACATTCAAACATAAAAATCAGGTTTTTAGTCGAAAAAATTGACTTTAAACATTTCTAAAAAATACAAAAATAGTAATATCAAAAAAGGATGGGTCAAACACTAGATAATTTTGTTGGCTTTAAAACAAAAAAAGAATCATGAGAATTGCTTGAGCCGTTCTTGAGATATTTATGGTACCGACTTTCAAAACCTGGTTTCGAGAAAAACGACGTTGAACTTTTTATTCGCCGTGTAATCGCTCCAGACATGGGCGGTAAAAATAGCTGTAACTTTGTCAATTCTTGGAATTCATTGAAATGACTTGAAACACTTATGGTCACAATGTTAATCTTTCGAAATAATCAATAAAAAAAATTTCGATTTTTTTATGTTGAAAAAGTACTATGCCCCCTTAAGGATAACCCTCTTCAGCACCTTGCCGGCAGTATCGAGCAGACAGATCGGCCTATATGACGAGGGGACACCCGGAGGTTTTCCAGGCTTCGGCAATAGGACTAGGTTCTGTCGCTTCCATCTGTCCGGGAAGTGGTCATTTTTCAGGCATCTACTCATTACTGCCCCGAATAATTCGGTAGCCTCTAGACTAGCCGCTTTAATGGCCATATTCGGGATTCCGTCTGGCCCCGGTGCCTTGCTCACCTTTAGGGATTTAGCGATCTCAATCTCGTTCGTAACCGTTGCTTCCTCCCCAACCTCTTAACCGCCGTCGCCCACGTTATTTTGGATATTCGGCATGGAGGCCGACCATCTTACGCTATGGTCTGTGATACTGGAACGTTGGCCGTGGGACGACTCAGCGGCCCGAGGCCAGGGCCTTGGCTCGTGGCGAGGAAAGAGGCCCTCGATGATCCGCTCCAGCATCCCTGATGATCGCTCTGTAATCGCCCCGTCAAGTGCTATATTAAACAGTAGGTTAGAGAGCGCATCGCCTTGTTTCAATCCATCTAACGTCACGAATGCATCTGATATTTCAGCAGCTATTCTGACACTTGATTTGATTTGTCTAGCATTGTACGACACAGTTTTATTTGCTTGGTCGAAAAACCGTGCTCAAGCATTATGTGTCATAGTTCATTTCTTTTCACTGAATCGTACGCTGCCTTAAAATCCACAAACAGATGATGAGGCCACAAGTTGTATTCCCGAAATTTGTCAAGGATTTGACGCAATGTGAACGTTTGATCCGTAGTCGATCTTCCTTCTCGAAAACCACACTGGTAATCTGGAAATTAAATAAAAAGAAATCTTATCCAATTTAGTTCTACTATGTATTTCGTATTCTACTAAGACGCTCAAAAAACTTGAAATCGCGACACTGGAAATCGCCGACAAAGGATTCTGATAACGGTCTCAATCTGTTGAACAGAATACGGGAGACTATTCCGCCTATAAGGGGAATTTGGAAGTGTTATGCCCGATAGTTACTATAATCGTGTCGGTGTCCCTTGTATATCGGGGAAATGAGCTCTTCAAAGTGCTCTTTCCACCTGGCAGCCAGCACAGCCTCGTCAGTCAACATGTTTCTATCCTTGTCGTTGCACATCACTGGCACCGGGATGCTCTTATTCGCCGTACTGTTGACTATTTTATAAAAACTTCTCGCGTCGTTCCTGGCAGCGCACGTACGAGTATTTGGCTCAAAAGTTGGCCAAAATTCTAGTTTGCTTTCAATTAGTCGAAATTGGTAAAACCTCATCAAAAAATTGTCGTCTGACAATTCTGTATACAAAAGTACAAGAATCATTGATTAATTCCCCGTGAAGTGCAATTTATACCTTTTTCTTGTGTTTATAAAACATTGTATTTACAATAGTTTTGGGTGTGATGATGTGTATATATATGTGTGTACCTGTATGTATGTGTGTATATATGCATGCATGCATGCATGTGTGGGACTGGTGTATGTCTGTGTGATACTATTACTCATCTATTTCATTGTCGATGCTTTCTTCATGATTCTCTACTTCAAACTGATTAGGTACCAAAATCCAAATGAGTAGTCTAAAATCACTTTTCTATTTTTTGGTATTTACCTTATAATACTGAAGAGTGGATCCCAGCTACACAGAAGCCTATTTCAAACATGTCTGTTGGATTGTATTCTTGAAAATGTACAGCCAAAGTTTGGTTTATTTCAAATACTTTTATATTAAGGGCAATTTAAAAATACTTTTCTAAATTAACAAAAGAAATTCTTCTAAAATTTTGAATTTTTTCTCAAACAATCAAACTCACAACAAAGAGTTAGTATGCACATTATCCGGTAATGACAAATACTTCATTTTTGTGCAAACTACTTCAGTAATCGAATATTGTTCGTCGAAAAGCATGTTTGTTATTGAATTTTGACTGTATATAGCGCAAGAAATTTTCAAGTGTCCGAATATTATTATATCGGTGCCAAAATGTATTGTATCAATTCTGCATCTATTTTTCCTGACATTTATTAAAAACCTGTTTCGAATGGGACTTTGAGCGAAAACCTTTTCAATACGGTCTTGCCTGTTAGAGGGTTAGTAAAATGACGAAAAAATGGCAAAGCGGAACCAGGCGGAAAATTTTTCGATTCCGATATATTGTATAAGTTTTGACCTATCCGAAGGTGAGTGAAATTTTGCTGGGACATGCTCGGAAGGTTATCAACACATTGATCAAAAATCTCACTATTACCGCAATTCAGGAATAGCTCTTTAATATCGCTTTGTTCATTGAATTTTTTTGTTTTGGTATATGCATTTATGTATGAAAACTATTAAAAATATTCTTTTTTACGGATAAATGCTCAACCATGTTGAATATCGAATTTTGAAGTTTATACGAAAGAAGTGATAGGATGCTGCTTGAAAACTTAACAGACTGCAACAACAAAATGGCAGCGTGCTCAGCGAACAAAGACATCAATCCGGCATAGAATAACACTGACGTGACTAGTAGATCATGTTGTGATTATAGATACGATATTAAGATGAAAATCATGCATTTCATATTTCGGACTTATGGCCAACTTTTTGGGTCAAATACTCCTATGTCTGGCCAAACAACCTTCTACTTCACCGAGCGCCTGCTCCTGGTAGTGTGCGTGCGACTCCTAGCCACGTTCTTCTCATCTGTCGAGGTGTTATAGATGGCCATACCTCTGGCTGCAGCGACATTTATCAACCTCAGGTCGCTATCATTGGTCATCGAGTGAAGGCTCTCTTTTCCAATGATTTCGTATCCCCTATGATGATTTTGACGTCATGTTTTGGGCACTCTTTATATGTTTTATCAAGGGATTCGTAAAACGATTCCTTCACATCATCCAGTTTATCTTTCGTTGGAGCGTATATATTGATCAAGATATAGTTGAAGAACTTGGCCCTTAATCCTCAACAGGCAGATTCGGTCACTCACCGGCTTCCAGCGAATGACTCGTTTTTTCTGCTTGCCCAGTACCATAAACCCATCGCCTGCCTCTGCTATTTCACCGCCACTCTATAGAGACTATAGATTACAGAGGCGACAAGGCACTCAAAATCCGCTAAATTTTGAATCATAACGGAGAGTTACCTTTGTTTATGATGGGATTTTGAGTACCTTGTCGCCACGATAGGTACTTTCCAGTTTACTTAGGTAGCTTTTGGTTCCTAACGCCGATGACCACATCGGCCCGCCATACCTAAGTATGGACTGGACTACATTGGCTAATAGCCTTCGCTTGCTGCCATATACCGCAGAGCTATTAGAAAACATACGAGACAATGCCGAAATAGCTGTGGAAGCCTTCTTGCAGACACAGTCGACGTGGCTCCCGAACTTGAGCTTGTCGTCGACCATGACTCCAAGGAGTTTTAAGGACCGCGTTGACGAAATAGTGCAGTCCCCGACGCTGATATTTGCTTGCTGCACCGACTTGCGATTGTTCACCACGATAACCTCCGTTTTATGATGCGTTAGATCCAGTTTCCTAGATCGCATCCAATCTTCAACAATGCTTGTAGAGTGGGCAGCCGTCAACTCAACCTCTCTGATAGATTCACTGTAGACTTCCAAGGTGATATCGTCCGCAAAGCCGACAATCACCACCCCTACCGGGAACTTTAGTTTCAACACCTCGTCATACATGACGTTCCACAACACCGAGCCCAGTGATTGGAACGCACTTCTGACCGTCCTCCGTGTTGTAGCATAGCACACGATTCTGGAAATAATTTTCCAGAATTCTGTACAGCGACACCGGCACTTGGACGTTCCGAAGCGAGTTGGCTATGGAGTGCCAGCTAGCGCTATTAAACGCATTTCTCACGTCGAGCGTGACAACTGCGCAATAACGGATACCTGTCCGCTTGAGCTGGATTGCCACCTCGACTGTCTTAGTGACAGACAAGATGGCATCCACCGTAGATTTGCCTTATCTGATGCCGAATTGGTTCCTTGACAGACCGATGTGTAATGATGTGTACAATTTACATGCACGTTGTTCCTCTGACCGTTATTAAAAAATAAAATAAGCCATCAAAACGGTAAATGCCATTTGATTTGTATCGCCATGTTACACCTCCTAACCAAATTTTAAAATATCGTTAGATGAATTTTTGAGTTACGCTCTTTTGGAGTATTAACGGCCAAGTTGCTAATAAAAATCAAATTAAAATAAGCATAAGCATAGGATACCGCCCGTGTGCTGCTACTCCGTTATTGACCAGGACCAATGAAAATTGCAAAATGATGGCTGGAAAAAGCATACTTGGGACAGCACGCTATTCCTCATTGTGCAACCTTATCAGGTCCCTGCATGCTGATCAATACCGACGCCGGCCACGTCCGAATGCTGGTCCTGATGGGATGGGAAGGAATGTTAGTCCAATACTTGTTGCTACTAAAGACCAGAGAATCCTCTGCATCTTCACAAGTATTTCGGGAAAGGGATTGTTGTTAGTAGATGGGGGGAGCTAGATGGATAGGGTAAGTATGTAAGCACCAGTTATATGAGACTACCCTGGATATTCGAAAATTTTCTTGTAAAGCCAGTAATTACAATAATTAAGATATAAACAATACCTTTTTCACAAATTTAATATAATGTCAATGGTGCTCATATATAACCATAATTCTATTTATATCGAACAATACTATGCACATGCGAGATTTACGGCTCGAAAACTACGTGACAACTTGAACTTATTACCTATACCTGAAAATAAAAATCAGGGATAACGAAACGAGCCAATATAGTCCCTAAGTTGATAAGCGTTTCCTCCTATCAATGCTAATATGCAGAGATATAGCGCCCTGCACGCTTTGCTAATAAAAGTAAAATAAAAATCTTTAAAAACACTTCCAAATTGACTACATTGTTTTACAATAATTTATGAATATGCTGCTTAATAAGCTGAAAATAGCTCTTCTGTCTTTGTAAGTTGAAATAGCAGCGGAATTCGTGGGATATTATTCTAATATATCCATTATCATTCAATTTCAAAATATATACATGTTAGAGATGCAAAAAACCACAACGGTAATCTAATATAATAGTATTGGCCAACTAAGAGACTGACTTACCTTATAGGCGGTCACTTTGTGGTCCATTTTTTCACTGGCCGAGTTGAGTTGCACATCAAGTTGCCGAACTTGTTTGGCAAGTTCATCCATGTGGGTTTGCCAACAGATGGCACATAGGATCTGGAATCGAATTGTCTGAGGTGATCAACAATATATTATTCTTAGTTGTAATATCGTATTTATGGTAACGAAGATCACTGTTAATAATTAACTAATAGGTGGCTTGAACAGAAGGTTCTGAAACCAAACATGTATCCTTATCTTTACCACCACCCGTTTGTTCTACTGTAAGGCCAGCAATGCAGCGCTTATCACCTACCTGTTTGCAGTGATCACAATTTTGCATCATAACGCTACCGAACGTATCGCATTTGTAACATTTCGAATGGGACTCTTCGTTAGGGCACTGAAAAACATTCCAAGTATGGTTAGCTGGCGTTTCCTTACTTAAATTAATGAAGAAGCAATGTTTTGTACCCCGCAGTAGTGATAACATCATTAGCTATTTTATCAAACTTAACTTACTTTGCCGGTGGTAGCCAGCAGCGATAAGGACTGATGTTGGTCTCGGAAGACTGGCACATTCTGTTGACCGTCCAGCACCTTCATTACAGAGTCAATATACAAATTTGGTGGCAAGTTCGATATATCACCGGAAACGGACGATAATTCCTGCATGCTATTGCAGGTTGGACACATAATATAATCTGTAAAAAAAACAAAATTGTTGTGTACATTCTAATGTTAATAAAATAACGTATCATGATACTATTTCCTTTTAACCTACTTTCATGATCAAGTTGCTTAAGTGATAATTTTAGGCACGCAAGACAAAACGTATGCTGACACTGGAGCATTTTTGGTGATCGCAGGCGGTTCTGGCAAATTGTACAAATTATCAAATTCTCCAAGGCACGCATGGATTCACTGCAAACATACTTAATAGGTTAGATTAAATTTCACTTTCTATACGATAGTTTTTTACTCTGATGAAATTCCGCCGGTAGAAAGTGATCTCGGGCCGAGTTGTTTCTGCATATTGGCAGCATTTTCTGAATCACTTTCGTAATCTATAAGTTGAGCGGATCGGGATAAATTTTTGGCCATGACAGCAAAGGTTGCGTGCTAACCGGTCGGGAACTGTGAATCTACTGTCCATCAACTTTCAATTTGTAAAAATTCAATTTAGTTCTCGTTTATCTAATCGAGTATCAAAACACGATTGTATGTTTCAGTTCATTGGCACATCAGGTGGAACTTGTTTATACATCCAGTGACACAAATTTGCTTTTTCACTTTTGCTGCTTCCTTCTTGACTACGATTTGATAGAGATCTATTATGAATCAAAGTGCATAACATAACGAATTAAGACATTGATGAACGTATAGTCCTGGTTATAATGGTCTCCCGTGATTGGTTTGGACGAATCGGCAAAAGCACGAGTGAAAGTCCTCTCAGTTTGCAAGAGCGCCAAAATGTTTACTGACAAATTCAAATTGAATTAATAGGGGAAATATTTTTCCATGCAGTATATGATTTCATTCTTTAAAACACTTGTTTATGGTCACATAATTAACTCCTTTTCTGGCGCTTAAACAAATCATCGATGTAAACACGATTAGGCTTATTATCTCCAGCAGATCTCCAACGGAGAGAAGTTGCGTTTTTCTGTTTTCGCAGGAGAGTGTCATCAAGCTACCACACCTCGGAGACCGGCACTTTAAACGTCGCGCGGGTTTTGCGACTCGCACCATCACCATACGGGCAGAACCCGGAGTGCAAAACGTTGCTTTTGGCTGCGTACTTTGCACATGGTTTAGCAGCTCTCTCTCTCTCAACTTCGACGTTACTTATCACTGACTGTTGCATTGGTAGCCGCTACTATCATTTTATTTATTCATTTAATATCATTTTGTTCCTTCATTGATTTCAGTGCTCCTTTGGACGTTTGGCAGTGCGGTCGCACCTTCGATTTGGTCTCTTGATACAGCTCTTCGGAGTACGGAGTTTCTTCGGCGCCTCAGGCTGTTCAGTGTTGAGCCCGTAAAAAGAGGAAGCCGTGCCTGGAGCCCATAGAAGGCTAATTTGAGATATTTTTTGCGCGGAATGAACTGCGGAATGACTGAACGGAATTAACAGCTCAACGGCACGTGCCTTCAAGGAACATGTGATTTTTAGTGGACTTTTACGGCTTGAAACAAGGTGAATTGCGATTTCGGTTTCACAAACGGGATTTATATTGTGAATGAATCTGCAGGAAAACAAAATAAATTTTTTAGTGAAGTGTATGTTAAGCTGCAATAAACCAGTGAAATCAGCAAAATTGTAAAAAAAATTCTTCCTAATCAGTGCCACAACCCGGAATAGATGAAATCTCTCTGAGAAAAGTGTAAGTGAAAACTGGATTTTCCCGTATCCGTCGATAAGCGCTTGTCGCTCGTCGATGGGCAAACGCACCGACAGAAGAAAGTAAAATCTTGCGAGGTACTTGTCAAACGCACATCCGTATGTTATCTGTAACGATTTTGCTCTTACTCTTGTTCGGTCTATATGCGACATTTTGATGCCAATGTTGGATGCTTTGCGTGCGTCTGCATTCACTTGCCAACATTGCATGGCTCCGGCCCAAGTACACTCTCTAGAGGAAAAGCCGGCCTAGCTTTAGCAGTTTTTCTCAGTCTCAGTTGATCTGGACCATTACGACAAGAATAACGAGCTGATGCTGTTCGTCGCTTCGACTATCCGTTCGTTTGTGAAGTTGTAGCTGTTTGTCCTCCTTCTGAAAAACGCTCCATGCATGCATGATGCATCAGACTATTGCACTGGCTGGCAGGTGATTAACGATAATGCCATTATCATTCTGATTGAAGTGATTCTTCCTCTCTGAAAGGAAAAATTAGTGCACAAACGGAAGTAGAGTGATTCTTTGATGTTTGATATGTGCTGTTCCAGTTTTAACACTTTTCCAATAATTTGATTTTTACTTTAATATTATTAAAAAACGGGTAATGGATTTATTACAGCATTTCATACGGCTTTTCTAAATGATCGACATCGACATTTTAATCCATTGGATTTTGAAAATTTCCATTCGTTACCATCAAACAAATACTTCCGGGTGTTGTCGATCAACGTTGCAATCCGTCTGGATAACATTGCGCGCTGGCAGCAATGCTTACATTCCACGGGCTGGGTGGGTGGTGGGCCAGTCAGTGCGACGATTTTGTGAGGTGAATAAATGATCGCACTGCAGTGTTTGGCTATGCGCGTCGATCACCATCGCACACTGCCGCTGCTGTCACGATTTGTAGATTTGGAACAAGTGTCTCCTTTTTCGCTACCCGCGGTTCGCCTACTTCGAAATCATCCGCGATAACGAGCGGAATGAAACTTTCGATTAACGCGACGTGTCTGTGAGTGGAATTATTAACTTGCACGCGAGTGGACTTTCGCATCGGATTGTTTTTTTCTGATTGGCCCATAATATATCGAAATAATCGTAAAACTCAGATCGTGTTGTACTCCGCTAGGAAGTAATGATCCTGATGGAAAGATGTCTTGAATTGTCTAATGTTATTGGGACATGCGAAATTTTCCATCACTGAGACTTCTTAATTACTCTATGATAGTTTTAAATGATTTTAAACGAATTTTTATTGTTAACCCTCCGTTACTCGCGCTGTTGTATTTTGTACAATGCCTGTGAACCGGTAACTTTATCTCGGGATTCCAGCAATAAAGAAAATTACTGTTTTCAGTAAAGTTGATCCGCAGACCAAGATCCTTTAAACGGTGGAAAAAGTTTCATAGGGTTTTCACCAAGTGACATTAGTATTCGAGCAAATTCTGTTAGATTTTAGCATGTCTATAAATCGAAGTTGACGCGAGTAACGAAAGGTTAAAAATTAGTACATAGTTAGCAACTGTTGAAAAATCGGTTTTTTCCGCCCTTTTTCAATACATTTAATATATTGTTCTGAATGGTTTTGTCAATGTTGTTCATAAAAAGTTTAGCATAGCAACAGCATCTAATGACATATTTTTCCAAACTTTTAAATGCACAACCGAAAACTAAAACACTTGACAATTTTATAGCTATTTTTTAGGTTTATTTTGCTTTGAAATATGCGCAATGTGCCGTGGGCTCCAATTTATGTTGGTAAAATTAAGATTGCTTCTAACAAGACCTTTATATATCGAAGGATTCGATATATAAAGGTCTTGTTCCTTAGCCTTGTAGCCATATTTCGAGTAATAGTATGAGGTAAAATTCAGCCAGTGAAGCGTAGGACCATTCTGTGATCTCAGAAGTGGAAGTAGATCCTTATGGCAGTATTCCTTTGGGTATACTTTCCCATTGGCCACCCTGTTACGCACGAATGGGGTGCTCCATTTTCCAAACGAACAAATTGCTTACCAAATTTGCTACTTTTTGGCAAATTTTGACATCTGCTTACTAATATTTCAGGGACACAGGGAATTTATAATGAGCAGTGAAGAAGTGAAGCGGCCGATAGTCTGGTTTTGTGTAGGTTTCGTAATCCACAACGAGCCAATGCGGTTTTGTCAACAACGGTTTCGACAAGAGCTTCCGTGCATGTAATTTCCCTACTGTATTCTGTCGTTTATCGCGCTTCGGCACCTTTTGGATTTTGTACATATGTTAGATTTTGTACATATGAAGGATTATATGTACATACATATGTACATATAATCCTTCACCTTTTTGCATCCATCACGAAATATTTAATTTTTTATTACGGTAGTTTTTACAATCGACGTGGCGGACGGTAGAAGAAAGTAATGAAGCAAAGGTGTTTAAAGTATTTAGTGTTGAAAAATTCATAGCAGCAAAAAACTCAATGAGATTTCAAACACATGAAATTTTAACCTTGATCACAAGCGCGAAACTCACATATGAATTTCTCTCGCTATTATACGCGATGTCTCTGTTGCTATGCGATGTGAACCAAATTCAGCTGTGAGCATTTTGCAATTCTTCCACAACATTTCATACAACGAACCAGAAAGCAAAAGAGAATCTATCGTCAGAGAAAACATCAGTAGCGAAAAACGCAACACACATTCATGAATTAGGATGGCAAACATATTGGCGGAATTTACATTTTTCCTTCGCGGGAATCGACATTTTCTTAACTAGAAAGTAACAAGCCTAATAAGAGTTAGATAAAAATGTAGGGTAAATGTGTGTTTTAGTTTAACTTCACGGTTTATTAAGGGATTCATTCTCTTACGCTCGCTCACAGTTATGTATCGCACGAGGGAATGCCTATGCTGTTCAACAACGAATTTGTATGTACATATATGTGTATAGCTCCGGGTAGCAGTTGAAGCAAAGCAGAATGTGATCCAGCGGGAAGGAATATGTGTGAATTTTGTGCTTCTTGTTATGAAAACAGAAAAACTCACGCGTGATTTTTTTCTGCATGGGATCAAGTTGACATGATTCACAGTTGATTTAAATTTTTGATTAGTTTGAAGATTTCGAGTTTTTACCACTTAGAAAAAATCTTATAATTTTACGTTTTCTGACATGCACATAAATGAAACACACGAAGAATATAAAATTACGTGGTATTTCATTTACAGGCTTACTAGCTGACCCGACAAACTTCGTATTGCCGCAAATTAAACTGTGTTGTACATAAATCATGAATGTCGGATGATCTTTGTCAAAATCTCGAGTTTTGCAAGTTTCATTTTGGCAGTTACGTAACTATGAAACAACCCCCGGGCATCTACTATGTTTCCTAAAACCGCCACAAAATGAGGTGGCGCTACAGGCGTTTTGCTTTTAATTCGCAGCATTCACACGGCAGTGAAGTGAGGCGATCAAGCCAACAAAACATAATCACGTAGAAATGAAGAATTTTACATGAATCTTAATAACAATTCATCGATAAAAATAATTTGGTTTCAACTAACAGAAAACGTCGCCTTTAGGACAATAAATAAATGATAATGCAGCGAAAATTACGTCTGGCGCTGCAGAAATAGCGTGTGAATCGTTCTTTTACACGCACACTAGTGATCCGATACGTATAAAAGTGATCCAGTGATCCAGCTATGTTGGCTTCACCTATTTTGTTCGCAAACGTCAAAGTTGCCACCGGGGTGCTATGAAAGCATCCCAGGTAACCAACAAGCATCACCAATGCTATTCAAATGCAACCCAATAAGCATTTAAGTCGCCTTAAATGCGGCTTAGATGCTATTTTGGCAAAATATACAGCTACTTTACTGCTAACCTTCTTATAGTGCATTTCACATACTCAGCTAATTACCGACACGACGAATTTGAATAGAATTTTGGATGCCAGTTTACAACACCTATGCAGTCAAAAAGCTAATATACAACAACGTGCAGTATAAAATGCCAGATATGCTGATTTGCTGTTTATGTTAATGCTTATTGATTACCTGGGATGGGTAGTTTAGTATACAAATTTGCAATTTTTCCTCACAGTAAAGTAGAAAACAACTCTCCTCATTGCTTAGCAAGAAAGCGGATAACAATATGATCTCTTGTTACTATAGACAGTTTTTGTGGTCTTGTTATTGACTAATGCTTTATGGAAGAGTCTCGAATTTCTTGAGTTCGATTAGTTTTTGAGTTACGCAAAAATTTCGTATGAGAGTCCTTATCCCCCTACCACAGGGGTGAGAGGTTTCTAACCATCATGAAATAAATTCAAGACTCCAAAATCCCCCACATGCCAAATATGGTTCTATTTGCTTGATTAGTTCTCGAGTTATGAAGAAATTTGTATTTCATTTATATGGGAGCCCTTCCTCTTTAAAAGGGGAGGGGTCATAATTGACCATAGAAAAAATTTCTACCGTCTTCAACCCCCACATGCCAAATTTGGTTCCATTTGCTTGATTAGTTCTCGAGTTATGAGGAAATTTGTACTTCATTTGTATGGGAGCCCCCCTCTTAGTAGGGGGAGGGGTCTCTAATCATCCCCAAAAACCCCTACATGCAAATTTTCACGCCGATCGGTTCAGTAGTTTTCGTTTCTATAAGGAACATAACGACAGACAGACAGAAATCCATTTTTATATATAAGACTAGCTGACCCGACAAACTTCGTATTGCCACAAATTAAACTGTGTTGGACATAAATCATGAATCTCGGATGATCTTTGTCACAATCTCGAGTTTTGCAAGTTTCTGATGAGTTCAACCTTAGATGATTTATTTTGGCATCCCAGGTAACATCACCAATGCCATTCAAATGCAAGCCAATAAGCATTTAAGTCGCCTCAAATGCTACTTAAATGCTATCTTGGCAAAATATACAGCTACTTTACTGCTAACCTTCTTATAGTGCTGACAATGCTAATTTGCAGCTAATTACTGACACGAATAATTTGAATAGAATTTTGGATGCATGGTTACCTGGGTAGTTTAATATACAAATTTGCAATTTTTCCCCACAGTAAAGTAGAAAACAACTCGCCTTATTGCTTAGCCAGAAAGCGGATAGCAATATTTGCCGTGATTGTACAACACCCCGCCGAATACCAGTTCACGGAAAACTTTTTCGTGAAATGTACCATTTCGCAGGGGTGATCCTCTCCTTACTCGCTGTTGCTAGTTCGGGCCCAACTGAAGGAAATAGAAGGCAATAGAGGTCAGTAGACCTAGGAAAACAAACAAACCTAGACAGTGGTGATTTCTGCGGTGGGGTTGTCCCCCCAGTGGCAGGCGCTTCTGAGGGCGAGTCGCTGGCCACACTCGCGGCCGTCTCGCCCTGAATGATCTAGTGTTACTATAGTTAGTTTTTGTGGTCTTGTTATTGACTAATATTTTATGGAAGAGTCTCGAATTTCTTGAGTTAGATTAGTCTTTGAGTTACGCAAAAATTTCTGCTTTATTTGTATGAGTGTTCTTATCCCCCTACCACAGGGATGAGAGGTCTATAACCATCATAAAATAAATTCAAGACTCCAAACTCCCCCACTTGCCAAATTTGGTTCCATTTGCTTGATTAGTTCTCGAGTTATGAGAAAATTTGTGTTTCATTTGTATGGGATCCCCCCCCCCTCTTAAAAGGGGGAGGGGTCATAATTCACCATAGAAAAAATTTCTGGCTCCGAAAATCCCCACATGCCCCACAATTTAATTCCATTTGTTTGATTAGTTCTCAAGTTATGAGGAAATTTGTATTTCATTTGTATGGAAGCCCTCTCGTCCTCCCCCATCCTTTTAAAGGGGAGAGGAGTCATAATTCCCTTCTTAAAGAGCGAAGGGGTCTCAATTCACCATAGAAAAATTCGAGTATGGTGAACGGAGTCATCCAGAGACTACTAAAAGCCAATCGCGTAGTCGATAAGCACGCATCAGTGCCTCTGCCTTCAGGTGAAAATGTAGAGGTTTAATATTAATATAATAAATCATCGAATCTGTTGGATGTAGAGATTAGACTTGTTTTTGACAATTTGAGGAGAAGTTATTGTAGTGAATACTCCAGACTTTGCCATCAAACTCATCCTTTGAAGAGGGTTTAGCTTTGTCTGGATAATCACATCTTCTCCCCTTTGTCACTATATAATACAATCAGATGCCAGTATTGGTCTTGGTCCGAAAACAACCATGTACAATGCGTGCCTGTGATTGGGTTTAGACCCTCAAGAGTTACCAAACACAAAATTTCGATAGCGTCAATTAATTGTGTTTTTAAACACTGAACATGTTAGTATTCATTATTTCGGAATGATCGGCAACTCGTTTACAGTCTTTTACAGAAAACAGATGTTATTCAATGTTACGGCTGTTATGGGTATCTCTTATATGCCGTATATACAACTATTGTCCGGTCACCAAACTATTTCTTCAAAAGTATCCGAGACATGTTTAGATCTAGTCAATGTTATCCCAGCTAATATTGTAGATAGACGTCTATTGAACTAATTGTTGTATCTTTGTGTAACTTGAGGTCGTATAACCCATCTTCAAGTCAAAGGACTGGCCACTTTGTCGGTGGATACGGAACTTACTCTATCATTGAGGCTCAAGTACTTGATTTGACTTTCATCGTGCATATCTTTGAATTCTAGTGTGATGTGCAGTATCACATAATACGTTTGGTTAATTTCAAATTGCGTCCATTTTCATATTCCGTATTTACTGAAAATTACTCTGGCCATATATTAGCCGAATCCAACCATAATCAATAACGACATATTGGACATTATTGCTTTTCATTTCGCGGTTGTAAACTGACTGGTGCCAAAATTAGGTGCCGGTCTTACCCCCATACTGATTTCCAGTGTTGCAAGCCCACACTGGTGTGGTCTAATTTTCTCACATGCGCGTTTTAGTTCTAACGAACACGCCGGCATGAGTATCTCCTACGGACTCTCGCTCTTATTTTTTCATGCACTGTGACAAGTTTTTGCGAGTGTGCATTTAGCTATCGGCCTCAGTCGGCGCTCTCGCACGTCATTGCAATCCAAGCAGCTGACACCGATCACTCGCAAGGGCTCGCAGTCTTATCCGCGTGTGTAAGTGAGGGCGTAAAGTAAACAAAAAAGAAAAAAAATGCAAAATAAGTATCCATATATCCTAGTATTCCGCTAGCCCGCACGGGCTGTTGGCTTCTCACAAGTTGTTGGCTTTGTAAGCGGGCTTTGCAGAAAGACACTTCGAGGCTGTGCGCTCGCTAGTAAGTAGGTAGCAGGATCCATAGCAGGACGCAGCATCGGTGGTTGCTTATCGTACGCTTGCGTCAGTTGCGTAAGCGCTGGGTGCTGCTTATACTCGCTCGCATGAGACTGGGCATACTTTACTTCTTGCTCGATTTGCAACATTACCGATTTCACTCGCCAAATTTTAGGCGCCGTTTATCATTCGCAATGCTTGTAATTTCCCTTAATTAAAAAAAACCCATTGGCAGAAAACTGAAATTTAAATTCGATCTATTGCAATCGGACGTTCATATGTATGGCATAAAATAGAAAGATGGGGTGCGTATCCCAATCTTCCCTGCCTTTTACGTACTAGTGTCTACCATATTGCGTATTCTAAAAAGATTTTGCTTAAACTGATACGAAATGCGGTAATTTAACGGTGTAAAATACTTGCACGCTGATGCACGCCGCCACCGCCGATAGTAACGAACGGCGTCACGCCGCCGCCGCCGAATAAAAATGATTCCTGCGCCGCCGCCGCCGCCGATAATCTGACCGGCGCACACTTCTACTCGGTAGGCCATCCGCCTCAAACTTCCATCCACAAACACAGAGCAGCTGGAAGTAACGTACGATAGCTCTTTCCCAAGCATAGCAAGAAATTTCATAAGGCAGTATCAGGTGGACTTCATGGGGCCCGTGCTACTATGGATCAAATACTTACTCTCCGAAAAATCCTCCAGAAATGTTCAATGTGCCCACGCAACATATCTTCGTAGATTTCAAGGCACTGTCGCGGCTGATCAAACTTACTCTGGTCGTGGAGCGAACGATGTACTACGTGCGTACCAGGAGGATTCTCGAATCTCTTCAAATCTCGCAGAGGGTTGCGGAAAGGGAATAGACTATTTTGTATGTTATTTAACATCGCTATTGAAGGTGTTCTCCAGTAAGCGGGCATCGGAACGGGAAGAACGATCTTCGGTAAACGTAGCCAACTTCTGACCTTCGCAGACTACCTCAACATTGTTACTAGAAACCTTGGGACGGCAGAGGTAATCTTCGTCAGACTAAAACGGAGGCTGGAGAGGATTGGGTTACAAATCAATGTGTCGATAACCAAATATATGGTAGGTAAAGGCTCCTCAGAAAAATGTTCGCCTCCCACGATCAGTGACTATTGGTGGCGATGAACTGGAAGTGGTTGATGAGTTCATAAAATTTAGGATCTCTGGTCACCGCCGATAATAATACAAGTAGGGAGACTCAACGACGCATTCAAACTGGACATCGGGCCTACTATTACCCCCCCACGAACTTTATTTGGAAAGATTTCTTACATCAAGCATCTGGCGAAAATCTACAATAGGCTA
Organism: Sabethes cyaneus; assembly: GCF_943734655.1. Lineage (NCBI taxonomy): Eukaryota > Metazoa > Arthropoda > Insecta > Diptera > Culicidae > Sabethes > Sabethes cyaneus. Next base: position 186,454,036 of record NC_071354.1, on the reverse strand, counting down.
CAATAGAACAGTCATGGCGAAAGGCTACAATAGGTCAGTCATGTTGTAAGCATGCCTTACGTCTGTGCAGTGACATCTGTTCACTTCAAGAACCCCACCAAAACCTGGAATAGAGGGGCCCAACATGGCTCGACCAGGTTAAGTCGACTTGCGTGTCGAGACGCTCAACGAATTGGTGACGAGTAGCCCAGGATTTTTCCAAATATTGCGTTGTCCCGGTTTTTCGGGTGAATTCTGAATGAAAATAATATAGTTGAATTCCTGAAACCACCGATTTAGAACCGATTCTTGCTCGATTTTTGATTTGTTTGTTGCGTTGACTTTGTAAAGGCCTGTCGACAAATGTGCCATCTTTTAGTTTACTGATATTTTATTTTGGAATAAATGGCCATCGAGAAAACTCAAAAATTTTTGATTAGTCAAAATTTCAAAATGGTGTCCCTCCGCACTATCATGCCGAAAATGGTGCGACCAAACCGGAGCAGTTTGCGGGTTGGGTTGGGTCAATAGTCATGAAAAATTATAGAAAAAAATTTGGGCAGAAAACATGATTGTATAGAATGTTACATCAAAATGTCAAGAAAGTAGTTCTGAGCACATTTTTCATGTTATCCATTTAAAACAAATTTCCTTTTATGACTCCAGGCTCTTAGTCTACGCCTTACCCGTTGGAGGGTTAGGGTCCGTTTTTCCAAATATCGCGAATCGAAGACCCATGCTTTCCCAATATTAGTCACTGATCGTGACTTGCTGTATGGAACAACCGGAATAACCCACGGTTCGATGAACCCTCATAATCAATTTTATCCTATGCACACTTTCGGCAACGTCGTCGTCTGTCCTATGGCGAGCGGTTCACCGTGTGACCCAAAAACAATCGGAGCCTCATTCCATAAATGCACGTAGCCACATCGCGCAGAAATCGAAAAGCCATTCCAGAAGCGGCAGCATCTTCACTTTAGTCGGAAGTAAATAATCGAAAGCGTTTATTTCTTCCCGCATGATCATTTTGTGATGGCCATGCTTGCATCGACCGCTCCTCTGCAATGCAGGTGAGGTGACGACGGGCGGGTATGATACGTACCTGATTGTGATCATACACGATGGATGACGGCGATCCCTTCCCACAGCTTCGCCCTGCTTGCTCTCGCGTACTGCTGAACTTGAACGCCTCGCCGGCCATCCATCGGAATACGCCGAAGGAGCGAAAACCCAATCGCACGGTATGCAAAAATCGCCGAGGCACAGAAACAAGTTTTATTACATGAGCCACTTGAGCCGATCTGGCGGGCGGGCAGCTCGCCATTCCCGCCCCCCTGTCGACACTCTGTCTACTTCCAATATCATACAGAAAAAGCCGTCGGTCACCTGCCTGCGCTGCGCCGCAGCCTGGCTGCAGCAGATTCCCTCCGCGATCCAACTGCTGAAACCTTGACCCAACTATGAGGATATTTTTTTATCTTTCTTTTCAACCGAAGGCACTGACGACTGACTGGTCAGCAGGGATGGTTCGGACAGGCATGCCGAAAGAGTGAAGCACTGAGCGGAAGAAGTTGCGCATTGCTATGATGGCAAGCGAAAGTGAAGCGAGGAAAAATTGCGGAGGTTTTTTTTTTCTAATAGACCAAACGCATGATTACTTGTAACACCTAAGCAACACCTAACGCGCAGGACTCGGCACTGGCTGCTGCCTCAGCGGGTGTTTGATTCATGTGTTAATGACAACCGGTAGTGGGTAGTCATCCTTTATTTTTTTTTCGTAGAATCATATGATAGAAAGTCGATAAAACTTGCTTTCGATGAGGGAGCTACTTTGGAATGTTACCTAAAAGTTTGAAACCTCTAATTAGCAATTAGGCATTTATTGCCAAGCGATAGCTAGGTACTTTAGTGCAACATTATTGCATTGAGCATTGAAAATTTAACATTTGAGAGCTAGTTGCAGTGCGTTTCACGCTAATGAACTGGTATAAACTGGAGCGTCAAACGCATGACGCAGTTTGGACAACAAAATATATAAATGTTGTTCAGGCAGGTGTCCAGTTTAAGAAATTAAATTTAGGTATTTGCTTTAATAAAATAGATTTAAGATTTTGGTGCGAAAACATAATAATAAAACAAAGGTATTGAAAATATCTCCAGGATGAAATAAGATGTGGAGAGGAGAGAGCGCAAATTTAGGTAATGGAGGGGATCATTGAAGCAACGTTTATCAAGTTTGTAAAACGTGTCAAACAATAATGGGAGTCAATTATGATCGGATTCGAGCTCAACTTTTCCCCCTGGCCCTGTTCTAGTATTGAAGAGTGTTAAGATATGAAAATAATCAAGTAATTTGTACAATTATAGAAAATAACTAAATAAAAAGAACCATTGTATTAATCAATATCAATCATTGCATAATACTTGTATTATCGAATGCAAACATTCATAACCAACAAGTTGATCGCGTAATTTTCCAAGTGCCAACTACCAGGTACAATCTCAGCATCTCAATAGTTATAAATTAATAAACAGAACGCCCATTTATGTCTGGCCAGCAGCAGGTGAGCATTGCATTGGATTGCATCGACCACCAGGCAAACCGTTTCGTTTCTTCCCGTACAAATCGGAAAAGCAAACAAGCGTGTTGCATCGTCCAGAGTGGTACGTGCTTGTTCGGAGCGTTAAAAATCGAGATTAGTTCAATCATATAGCGAGGCAGTTCGCTTTAGTTAGTTTGTCAGTTATTCAACTAGATTGAATATGAAAATAAAATAAATTATTAATATACAAATTTTCCCGAATTTGTGAAAAACCAGCATCCTTATTTACTGTTTTAGATTATAGGCTACTTTTCCATATCACTGATCACATATCGGAACGAAAATTGCGACTCATCTTCTAGTTTTCTTCCTTACTTTACTGTCTTTTCGTTATGTTTGCTAATTGACCCCTCCGATCCCGCAAAAACCGGACCCCATAATTTCGAATGCGAGTCAAAAGTGAAATTTTCGGTCGATTTTGAGGTCAATTCTGCAAGGACTCATTTTGCGTCATCTTCGGGTTGGTTGCATTTCTTATTGCTTCGATGTTCGAGACTCGCGCCAGCGCCTGCGGAGGCTCCACGCATGTCCCACTTTGCGGTCAGTTGAATCTGGTTCGCAACCTTCGATTCACGCATGGATGAGCACCGAGCGTCGTAAAGTTAAGCAGGCAGTAAAATTTATTGCTAAAATGGTAAGTGAATTTGGTTGGTTTGTCACTGCTGCAGCATGCAGATTTTGCATTGCAGAAGAACTTTGCTTTCCGTTGGAGAAAACTTCACTAGAAATCGTTGCGATCGACCGGCAGCTTCATGCTATTATCGGCTAGTTATCGCTGTTAGTGAAGATGAAAGTGGTTTTTCTAGCTGCTGTCGACGGCAGGAAAAATTTCCTACTGTTGTCTGGAGCCGGGTATCCATGTGCTTGAGCATGTGGATGAAATGTGGCTTCTAGTTTTCAGGTTTCCGGCGTCGTTAGTTATCTCCATGAGTCATGTGAGCAGAGCTTTGAAATATGGTTGGTACATAACGGGAGGAAAACCTGTTTTGACGGGACTCGGAAAATATTGTATAACACATTTGTCAGTTTGTAAATATAGTTTAACTATGCTTCCACATGCACTTGATTGTGTAAAAAAACAAATCAGGTTATTAATTATGTTTATTCCGCGTCACCTCAATTGATGTTTTCGCAAACAGTAAATTTATTTCTATTTTTTATTTATTTTTTACAGTTGCCGAACCAGATCTACCTCTCCCTTTTGAATATCAAAAGCTACCATTAGGATGGAAATACGATGGAACTGGATTGCACCAACGCTCCTTATAGTGATCTGTCATATGGCAGTGACACACGACATGGTGGATTCTCGAGATAGTGTAGACTTAAATGTTGTCCCTCTTAGTACGATCCGCAGTAAAGGCAGCCAAAGTAGTACACAGCCCGCTTTGGAAGAGTCGATCGTTTTAAAAGGCGATTCCGGAAGACAAGCCCTTAACCATGGGGATTCTACTGAAACACTCGGAAATGTAAACAGTGAACTAGAAAGTACGCATGGTAGTACTACAAAAAAGGTGAAAAAATATGCAGCAAAAGAGAACAAAAAGTATCGCAAAAAGTACATTTCTAACGGAGATTACCGAGAAACAACATCTCAGCCATCCGGTGAACCATTAATTCGAGAACATAGAACTGCCGGCGATAGTGAAGATGAGCAGACGGAAAAAACATCGAAAAAGTTTTCGGATGAATCTAACAAACCACATAGTCGCAAGAAACGGCTGATTTGGGTTACGGACGACGGAAGGCTGGCACTTCCTCCCGGAACCACGTTGACTATCGCTCCGACGATTGCACTACCCTTCGTCCGGTATCCGCCGACGGGATTTCTTTCCAACATCTCTGTCAGTTTACCGATAACAAGTGAGTAAATTGAATGCTTATTCCTCTTATCACTCTCAAATTCCTACAATTCTTGTTCAATTCTTGGGAGGAATGCTCAACCATGATTCAATGAACACGGATTATACTATTATATGAGTGATAAAATAGGATTCTTTTTGAAGGACAATGACTGCAAAATATAAAGTACTTCTTACGTCTACCAGCAGAGAGCCGCGGTTGCTCTCGCCGTATCAAGAGTTCCTCTCCACTGTACTCGGTCCTGGGCTAATCGTCGCCAATTCGTTGGACGTTTCGATTCACGCAAGTCAGCTTCAACCTGGTCGAGCCATCTAGTACGTTGGTCCCCTCTACTGCTGATGCCGAGAGGGTTCTTGAAGAGAACGAATTTCACTGCACAGTCGTCCGGCATCCTTGTGATGTGGCCGGCCCACCGTAATCTCTCAACTTTCGCCAGGCGTACGATGGGAATCTCTCCAAGCAGTGCCTGCCCGAGCAAGGATTTACAACAAAAATATATCAAAATTATTACATATTCTGCTGTTGATATCAACTAGAAAACATGTTTTGTTACCAACTCAAAATGGCACTTATGATGTATCAGACTTTGCTATCATTTTGCTTTCATTTTTATTGAAAGAAAATGTGTTGGCAGATTCTATATATGATGTAAATAAACCTTCAATATTTAAATTAATCTATTTTCACTTAAATTTTTTTCTAGTAAAATGGTTGGTTCAAATTATATGATGATAGCAAAATGATGATGATATGATAGTAAAATGACTACTAATTCTGCTTTCCTATTAATATTGTGTGACAGCAAGATTAGTATTCCGTTTGATATTTTTGATAGCAAAAGTAGTATTCAATTTAATTTCACGACGTGGAATTTTTGCAATCAATTTTGATATTTTAACCGCTAAGTCGACCAAAATGAAATCACACCGAGTATTCAAAATCCGTTACATCAAGATATCAAATTTTGTTTTCAATTTGCTCTAAAACCCTGCTCGGGTGTAGCTCATGATTCATACTCCGCTACTCTCCGCTTTCCGTCTGTACTCCGCCAAAAATAGTCCGCAACAACTTTCGTTCAAAAACGAAGTGCACGTATGTCTTCCGTAAGCAGAGGTACTGTCTCAAGTCCATAGAGGACTACCGGTCTTATTAGCGTTTTGTACATCGTCAGCTTTGTGCGACGGCGTATGCTCCTAGATCGAAACGTCTTGCGGAGGGAAAAGTAGGCTTGATTTCCAGCTTGACTGCGTCGTTGGGTCTTCTTACTCGTATTATTGTCGACGGTGACCAGAGATCCCAAATATACGAACTCATCAACCACTTCCAGTTCATCGCCGTCAATAGTCACTGTCCGTGGGAGGCTAACGTTACGTTACGTATTTGGTTGGCTATCCTCCTAGCCTCCGTTTTTAGTCTGGCGTAGATTGCCTCCGCCGTCCCACGGTTTCTAGTAATAATGTCGAGGTCGTCTGCAACGGCTAGGAGTTGGCTACTCTTGCTGAAGATCGTTGCTCTCGTTTCGATGCCCGCTCGCCGGATCACACCTTCAATAGCGATATTCAATAACATATAGGACAGTCCATCCCCTTGCCGTAGCCCTCTGCGCGATTCGAAAGGACTCGAGAGTGTCCCCGAAACGCGCACGTAGAACATCACTCGATCAGCCGCGTCAGTTTGTCCGGAAAACCGTACTCATGCATTATCTGACATAGCTGTTCGCGTTCAACGGTATCGAATGCTACTCTGAAATCCACGAAAATATGATGCGTGGGCACGTTGTACTCTCGGCATTTCTGAAGGATTTGTCGGAGATTAAAAATTTAATCCGTAGTCGCACGGGCTCCCATAAAGCCCGCCTGATACTGCCCTACGAATTCTCTTGCTATTGGGGATAGACGACACAACAAAATCTGGGAGAGTACCTTGTAGGCGGCATTGACCAGCGTAATGCCGCGGTAGTTACAGCGGTCTAGCCGGTCGCCCTTTTTGTAGATGGGACAAACTACGCCTTCCATCCACTCCTGCGGTAGTTTCTCCTCTTCCCAAATCCTTGAAATCAGCCAGTGAAGTGCCGTTGCTAGAGGTTCTTGGCCATTTTTGTAGAGTACTGCCGGGAGTCGGTCCGTTCTGGCGGCTCTATTATTCTTCAGTAGACCGATTCCTCACCGGATCTCTTCGAGATCGGGAGCCGGTACGCTGTTGTCGTTTGTAGGTACTCCGAGGTTAAATTCCTTTGCGTCTCCTGCTGCTATATCGCCGTTGAGGTGCTCATCGCAGAACTGCTTCCACCTGTCGACCACCTCGCGCTCGTTTGTGATTAGATCCCCTCTCTCGTCCCTACACATGTCAGGATTTGGTGTGTGGGTGTGGCGGGGGCCTTCTCGTAAAACTTGCGGGTATCATTAGCCCGGAATAGATTTTCAAGCTCCTCACGATCTCTGTCCTCCTTCTGGCACTTTTTCCTTCTCAGGATCGTGGTCAACTCATTTCTCGCTCGTCGATACTTGGCCATATTCTCTCTCGTGGATATGCTCAGATAGTTTTCCCAAGCTCTTTTTTCCTCTCTATCGCTTCGCATAGAACCCTTCCTTCTCGTCGTCGGGTCTACCTTCGTGTGGGCAATGCACGTTTATGATGGTGTAGTTGAAGAAACGGCCTTTTATCCTCAACACGCACATCCTCTCGTTGATCGCTTTCCAATCCATTACGCGATCCTGCATTTTACCCAACACTACGAAGCCCGTTTCCAGCTCGTTGGTCACTCCACCACTCTGGAAAAATCGGGCTCTGCCGCCACGGATCCTCCACACCTTCTCGCCCTTCCGACAGATCTCCTGCAGTGCCACGATGCCAAACTTTCGGGGTTCTAGCTGATCGAGCAGCACCCTGTCGCCGCCAACGAAATTTAGCGATCTGCAGTTCCAGGTACCAAGTCTCCATTCCATGTCCTTATTTCGTCGCCTTGGTCCATGCCGAATATTCCGAGAAGATATTTCTTGACTCTTGTTGTAAGTTTTTTGTTGTTTAGATAGGTAGCCGTACTAGGGCTTACGCTACCGAGTCTCATGATGGGGCTGCCATCTTGCAGTGTCGAGACACACTGTGCCTCCTCCCCTGTTGGTATACGACCTTAGTTTCCACCGGGGTTGGTTACCCGATCTCCGCTAAGGTTGCTCGTATTCCAGCTGGTACCACGTGGAGGTAGGGGTAGGAGTTGCTAGATAAGAGGCTAGGGACCACAATGGGGTCTGTTTTACGCGCTATCCAACCATTTACCAACGGATGCCGAACCATTTACGTTTTCGATGCAATATGAGTCGTTATTCTACTGTGATGTACTGAGCTGTGTGTTCGACTCTCACCCTCGCAGAGTCGATATTTTAAGTCTAAGCTCAAGATTTTCAGCCCATCTTATTTTTGATTTGTCGCATCAATCATTTACTCTTCCCGTAAAGAAAAGTCGAAACTTTCACGATTTAATTCCATTAGATTAATACTGGATGCACACACCTTCTTCTGTGCAGTCGTTTTAACAACATGACATAAAAATTTGGAAGGATTTATGAAAATGTACGTACATAAAAGAAAAGTTAACGTTTATTAATCTTAAAGTGAATTATAAGTTGAGTTTGTGTATTTAAAATTTAACAACAATTTGAAGAAGCTCTTTTTTATTAACCAGAAATGAGTAAAATGCACGATCTCAAAACCAATCTGCTCCTGATCATGTATTTTGTAAAATTTTTACATTTTACAATTGGCTTCTTCAAGGTAAAGAGACAAATATTATGTATTTCTGGATTTTTGATGTAGGTTTTTGATTGCCTGATTTTTGATTTGTACCTAATACAAATTTTCAGCCTTTTAGGAAAATATAAAAAATAGGGATAGGGATCTTTGGTCTACAACCCATAAAAACGCAAAATAAATAAATATTTTAAACAGGGATGGTTCGATTACTTTGACACAATTTTGATTCATTTGACAATATCGTCTCAGCCGAGCCAAATATGACAATGTCTTATATGGGATATTTGTAGAACTAGTTCTAATCTACAATTTTTCTGAACAAAGTTTTGCTGTATCTTTTGTAGTTACGGTGCTACAACGCTAGTAACTCATCAGTGACTAAATGAACGTTCATTTAGTCACTAATAAGATATTAGCATTGTAGCGCCATAATTACAAAAGATACAGTAAAGCTTTATTCAGCAAAATTATAGATAATAACCTATTCTACAAATGTCCCATATATAGCTTTGTCATATTTGGCCTCGTTAAGGCGGTACTGTCAAATGAATCAAAATTGAGTCAAAGTGATCGAACCATCCCTGATTTTAAATATTCTTAGATTCGTATTTTTGTTTGGCGCATTAGATTCTCCCCTTTTGAGTCAGCGTGGTTTCAAAATTCGCCTGTTCTGCCAAACTTTCTTTCTTTAAAAATTCATACACTCAGCCAATTTCAATAACTTTAATACTAAATTCAGTATTTACGCGGTTTTTTTTTCTACGCGAATTTTGTGATTTAAGCAGTTTATTTTTACGCGGTTTTGATTTACTAGGAACGCATCCTTCGCGACTTGAGTATAAATGTATAATTTTTTTAGAGAAATAATTTTTTAAAGCAATCAAGTGGCAAGAATGCAATAAAGACGCATGGTTTTGGTGTTTACTTGCAATAAAACGGATAGTTTTGACATAGAAACGCGTTTTTGATTCGTCTTTGCCAAAAATATCCATTTTATTGCTGACAAAAATAAAACACCATACGAGTCCATCGCATTTCACAAATTTATTTCTTATTTTTATTGCTAGCGTTATGGGGTAGAAAATTTTCATAAAAGAGTACTATGAAATTTCGAACAAATGCGATACAACATAAAATTTGTTTTACCCTCTAACTTTTTGTATGACGTATGATCATCACAACTTGTCATTTAGATAAACGCTGATGTAGATATTAAGGCAGACAAATTCAGTACCATTTTTTGTGTTTTACGCTTCTATTATTATTAATTGAGTAATTCTATTCGCATTTCACATAACCTACCATTTTCTCGTTGCAGTTGATTTCGACAAGCTAGGTCTGACGGACAACCAGAATCCGCTGGGTGTGCTGCCGCCACTGTTCGCTCGGTCGATGGGCCGTGCCGCGGGCAGTTTTCTGGCGGATTATGTTTCCGATTACATGCGCAACCGAAGGCGCAAGCGAAGTGTACCCAGCTTTGGCGGCAGCGACAAGTTCAAGATCACCGCAAACGTTATAGACGAGGACGGTGACGATAACGATGGCGAGCGGCTACCGCCCGAGTTGCCCGAGGAGCACAAGCATGCTTTTCATGGAGGAGAAAGGTGATTTGTTCGATTGATGTTTCCGGTGGTGGAAAAAAATGATTAGCATTTGTTTGCCCCGTAGAGCGTTACTTTACACTGTGGTAGAGGATTTCATCGCCAATTTTGGCCTTGATGGGAAAGCGTGTATGTTGCGAGCCATTTGTGAGGTGCATTCCAAGCCGGTGGAGAACTTTGGACTGGTCGGCGAATTTTTGAAACTGTTTTTCACGTAAGTCAGAAATGAAATTATATATTTTCACTAATTGCTAAAATTAAAACCCTTTTTAGAGCATCTCTGTCGCCTTACTCCGAACACCTAAGCGAGTATGTATCGGCAGAAAATATTGGCAAAGGGAAAACGGGCCCCGGTGAATGTTTTCCGTACTACAAAGATTGTCCGAGAAGTCTATTTCGAACGCCGAGTGAGTTTCAAAAACGCTACTCTGCCACCGGGGAAACTGGTGAGTCGTCAAACGGACAGGATGGTCTATACGAGGACAGTATAGATGATTTTGAACGCGAGATTCGCAGTTCAGGTAAACCGGAATCAACGGTAGAATCCAAAGACGAAGCCATGATACAGTTAGACAGCATTCTGAGCGAAATAGCGATGTAAACGGAGTCACTGTGCGTTTTGATATCACAGCTGAAGTATTTACTGGAAATGTGTGTATTGGTGAGTTTTCTTTCAGAAATAGTGTGTACACTATGACAATGAAATATTGGAAACAACGCTTGTTTGGTATGTACTATATAAGGACTGTGCGTTTGAATGTGCGGTTAATTTATCGACTTGAATGCAATTATTGTTAATCCAGTGTGAACGATTTCATAATTTGAAGTTATAGGTAAACATAGAATTCAATATTGCAGCTGTGCTTTGTGACCATATAATATAAGTAGCATACAATATCTCATCGGAAACCTAGGTGATAGATATGTATGTAAGTAGTAGCTTTACTAAGATTTAGGACATTATTTGAAAAATGCTAGATTAGGGGAACGTAAAACTGTTTATGTACGTGATATCTTTCCACGAAACAACTCATTATAAATCAAAGAACTTAATATACAGCATTAGTTTACTGTTTTGGCAAAAGTTGACCACAATCAGTTTTTCTATTTAATTTTTAATTGTTGCAATTTTAACAATATCTCATATATCCTGTTGGTGATACGAACATTATAACATGTCTCGTTTAAACATAAAATTTGTAGTTGGGTATATCCATTGAAATTTTCTTTATTACATCACTATTATTTAAGAATCTTGCTACAAATCATGTTTTGTTTTGAAGATTTGTTAAAAAGAAGTTTTTTTTTTATAAAAAGCACATAGTTTGAGCTCTCTTGTCTGTGTCAAGACATGTTATATAAACTGCTCAAAAAAACTTGTTTTTAATATTTTTTTATAGATTTCTTATAGATAAACTTTTGTATTTGCTCCTGCAAATTCATAAGTTTTTATTAATTCAAAACTACGAAAATGGAATTATTCCGATAGTAAATATTAAGTACCCAAAGGGAAAAGATTAAGATTTGCCATAGCTGCTTCACGTGAGAAAAGAACAATAATCTATTAAAGCACTCGGTTCTACAAGACAGCAAACATTAATTTTTAGATAGTATGGCTATTACGAATCTTTTGAGCACTACACGGACATTGTAAAGTTTGTTTTGTGTATGTTCAAGTCCATCAAACCCTGATCAAACAGTGCCTTTTAAAACGTTGTCATATAATAACTATTGTATAATGTGAAAAGTATTAATTTGTAATAATATGTTATGTACAGATATTAGATAGTGAATTTTAAATAAAAAAATAAACAAATACGAATGTGTCCATTCTTATACTTAGTGTGATTGTAGCGTCATTTAACACTCGTCGTGTGCTGGTCTGCCTTGGAGTTGTCCACATGTTGCAGGCAAAAATCGTCCACACGATTGTGAGGAACGTGTTGCTCGAGCCGGAAATGCTAATCCTACCAGGTTCCTACTGAATATTGTCTTTGCTTGCTGTTCATCAGGTACTCTCGCTAGGTTGTCAGTGCATTTTACACTGCCGTGTAGTACCCATCGGGTGCAGGGTCTGCTTCGGAGTCTACGGCCTCTTCCTGATCCTCTGCTGAAAATAGTTTTGGCTACTCTTTCGTCGGGCATTCTGGCCACTATGGTCCGTAAAGGGCCACCGGGAGGAATAATGTTCTGTAAAGCGCCATTTTTGTGCGAAATTGCAAACTGCGCGACTTCAACTGGCTACGTAATCCGTAGAAAGCGCGATTCGCGGCTGCAATTCGTCGTTTCACTTCGCGGTTTACATCGTTGTCACATGTCACGAGTGTACCAAGGTATATAAATTCCTCCACTACTTTATATTGTTCCCCATCTAACTCCACCTCGGCACCAACACCACTGCCAGAAATCATGTACTTCGTTTTAGTGGTGTTAATGGCAAGCACCAATCTCGCCGCCTCTTTCACTGCTCTACGGTTGATTCTGATGATATTGACGGTAAATTCTTCTCTGATGTTATAAACGTTCGCACCTACCGCAGTGCGAATATAGATTCCGACCATTTCCTAGTTGCAGTCCGCAGGCGCTCAAAACTCTCGACGTTGTATAACACGCGTCGAAGTAGTACGCCGCGACCCAACATCGAGCAGCTTTGAGACACCGGAGTTGCCCAGGAATAGGCGCGGCAGTTGAAAGCAGCGCTACCAACGGAAGAGCAACTTGGCGCAGCAACTCTTGAAGATGGTTGGAAAGGCATTAAGACCGCCATCGATAGTACTGCTCTAGCGGCACAATGAATCTAGGTACAATGAATCCGTACCGAAAAAACGATTGGTTCGACGGCGAATGCGAGCAATTAGTGCAGGAGAAGAATGCAGTTCGTGCGAGAATGCTGCAACACCGTACGAGGGCGAATGTGGAGCGATATAAACAAGCACAGATCAGGCAAAACTCGGTCTTTTGGAGGAAAAATCACCTACAGGAAGAACGAGATCGCGAGGCGATGGAAGAACTGTACCGTGCTAACGATAAACGGAAGTTCTACGAGAAATTAAACCGTTCGCGCAAAGGCTATGTGCCGCAGGCCGATATGTGCCGGGACTCAGACGGTAATCTTCTCACAAACGAACGTGAGGTGATCGAGAGGTGGAAGCAGTATTATGACGAACACCTTAACTGCGGTGTAGCTGAACATGAAGGTGACGAGATGGCAATAGATCTTGGAGCACGTGCAGAAGACGCCAGCCCCCGACCTCCAGGATGTAGCAGAAGAGACCGGTCGGCTAAAGAACAATAAGGCGGCTGGGGCTGATCAGCTACCCGGCGAGCTGCTGAAATACGGTGGTGACGCACTGGCTAGAGCGCTGCTCTGGGTCATTGTCAAGATTTGGGAGGATGAGATACTACCTAAGGAGTGAACGGAAGCCATCGTGTGTTCGATCTACAAAATGGACGACAAGTTGGATTGTTGTAATTAACGCGCAATCGCACTGTTGAACGCCGCCTACAAGGTACTCTCCCAACTTTTAAGTCATCGATTATCACCATTTACAAAGGAGTTCGTGGGGCAATATCAAGCGGGATTCATGGGTGCCCGTGCCACCACGGATCAGATTTTCGCGCTTCGGCAAGTGTTGCAGAAATGTCGCGAATACAACGTGCCGACGCATAATTTATTCATCGACTTCAAATCGGCGTACAACACGATCGATCGAGATCAGCTATGGCAGATTTTGCACTACTACGGATTTCCGGATAAACTAACGCGATTGGTCAAGGCAACGATGGATCGAGTAATGTGTGTTGTTCGAGTATCAGGGGCAGTCTCGAGTCCCATTGAATCTCGAAGAGGGTTACGGCAAGGTGATGGGCTTTCATGTTTGCTGTTCAACATCGTTTTGGAGGGTGTGATAAGAAGAGTGGGGATAGACACGAGTGGCACGATATTCACGAAGTCCGTCCAGCTTCTTGGTTTCGCTGACGACGTTGACATCATTACACGGATTTGTCATTAATGTATCGAAAACAAAATACATGAGAGGAAGAGGTTCTAGAGAAGTGAATGCTGACCTCCCTCCCCGGATTCATTTAGACGGTGATGAAATCGAGGTGGTAGAAGAGTTCGTGTATCTGGGCTCTCTGGTTACCGCAGATGACGACACCAGCAGAGAAATACAAAGACGCATTATGGCAGGAAATCGTGCTTACTTCGGACTCCGTAGGACGCTGCGATCGAACAAAATTCGCCACCGCACGAAGTTAACAATCTCCAAGATGCTGATTAGACCGGTAGTCCTTTACGGTCATGAGGCATGGACTATGCTTGTGGAGGACCAACGCGCTTTTAGTGTTTTCGAACGGGAGGTGTTGCGCACTATCCACGGCGGAGTGCAGATGTAAGACGGAACGTGGAGGAGGCGAACGAACCATGAATTGCATCAGCTGCTTAGGGAACCACCCATCGTTCACACCGCAAAAATCGGTCGCCTGCGATGGGCTGAGCACGTCGTGAGGATGTCGGAAGACAGCCCGGTTAAAAAAGTTCTCAATAATGATCCGACTGGAACGAGACGGCGGGGCGCGCAGCGAGCAAGATGGATCGATCAAGTGGAAGGCGACCTGCGGACCCTACGCAGACTACGTAGCTGGCGAATTGCGACTATGGACCGAGTGGAATGGAGACGACTTTTTCGTACAGCAGAGGAAACTACGGCCTGGAGCTGATTAAGTAATTAAGTCAACAGTTTCTGTAAGTGCTCCTTACACCTAGCTGTTACCGTCGTTTTGTCAGTAAGCAGGTTACCAGCGTTATCATTACACATCACAGGCATGGCAAAATTGCTGCATCTCACCGTTTTGTAGAAACTTCGCTCCTCTCCGCCGGCGAGCACGTGCTCCTCGTACTCGCGTTTTTCAGACGATGGGTTCTATTTTTCCACAGCTCTAGACTCTCTCTCTCTCTCTCTCTCTCTCTCTCTCTCTCTCTCTCTCTCTCTCTCTCTCTCTCTGCCAGGTTCTTTTCATCTGTCACTCTCTGGCATTCGGCATCAAACCATCTGTTACGCTGTCTTCCACGCATCGTGCCTACCACCTCACTCGCAGCTTTTTTGATGGCACCATGGATGTTCCTCCACAACCCATTGATATCTTTTTCTTCTACCTGCTGTTCTGCGATTCGTTGATCAAGCTTCCTGGAGTACTCCACTGCCACGTCATCTGCCGTCAACCGCTGGATGTTGAAACGCAGCCTGTTCTCAGTGCGAGCTTTCGCCGTGTTCGACAGCCTTGCGCCTTACACTACGAGATAGTGATCATAGTTGATATTTGGTCCCCAAAAAGACCGTACATCGATGACATTCAAAAAATGTCGACCGTCAATCAAGACATGATCGATCGGAGAGCTACAGTTTACATTTGGATGCCTACAGGTGTGTTTCTGAATACTCTAACGTGGAAAGCCGCTCGCTCCGAGACAGACGCTGTGTGAGCCGCCCTTCACCTGGGGTACAGGCACTCAAGTACGCACCTCCTAGCTCTGCTGCTACAGTTTGTACTTGTAGCATATCCAGATAAGGCCATCGATCGTCTTCAATTGACTTAGATCTGCGTGGAAGCGCTAGGTTGGAGCTTGAGAGAACCAGAGCTATGTTTGACGCTCTTTCCAAGTAACTCTCCCCATTTCACTACTAACACCATTGACAAATATCATCAGTGTGCCAAGGCAAATAATTTCGTCGATCACTTCAGGAGTATCTGTAATTCTGTATCCATCAGGTCCGTTAAATGTACTGGTTGGTGACACAAATTTGAAGTCATTTACCAGTTTTCCTTGCGACATGGTCTTTCGGCATGTTACACACCTACCGAAAAAACTGCGAGAACAACGAAAACATCTTTTGTTGCTTACTAGACTTATCATTGACTACAATGGATGGGATCCAGTGCTGTGCGAGGATCTCGGGTGGATTGTCGGACCCATTCGAATCTCGCAGGAGACGTCGGCAAGGAGATGGTCTTTCCTACCTGCTATTCAACATATTGTGCTTGAAAGTATTATAAGACGAACGGCGATCGAAATGCGGGGCAAGATTTTCAATAAATCCAGTTGCCGGACAACTATCCTATAAAAATGGTTTTCGTATCAAATCCGGTAGGAACAAGATGAAGAGGGGCCCAGCGAGCGAGGTAACAGGGCCAGGTGGAGCGAGATCTGGCGAGGACTGGGTGCCCGCGGAACTGGAGACCAGTTACCATGGACCGAATTGGATGGATGAATTATGTTCCGCAGGCCTTGCCATAAGACGTAAGGACAATTAAGTAAGCAAGCATAGTGTATACGGCCTCAAGCAAGGATAGGTAATAGACGGTTTTAATTAGATTTACATAAAATTGTAATGTTAATTAGTGCCAATATTTTTATTTATTTATTTGACGACATAGTGTTTCATCTACGAATTAACCATTCAATCGTCTCGTTTCATATTTTTCTCCACTATTTGCGCACTGATGGCTTTTATTTGTTTTCTGGTATATATCGTAGGATCTTCAACCACTATGTCTAATGCTGTAAAATCGAAAATAAGATAATATATAAGAAAAAAGCCAGATGACAGTCATAGAAATATGACTATGGTTGTCTACTAAATTAAATAGGTACACGTCTCAGATATTCTAAATGTACCGTTGACGTAGTAAAGAAACCAACTTACATCTTTCTGTTTCTTTCATACTCTTCATGTATTGCTCGTTGTACTCATTAAGTATGATATTCTGATAGTTTTTCTCTAATGAAGAGTCATGTTTCCGAGTTGCATCGATTTGATGTAAGCTCATGAGATGTTTGATTTTTTCCTTCGCTGCTGAGATGACGGTTGCGCCTAAAAATAAATGCTTGGTTTATTTTGTTTAGAGATTATTGAATAAAATCGAATTAGCAATGCAATATTGAATCCATCATTCTTCGTATTTATCAAGTAATGCAGCTGGAAATTCCAAATTACCAACTTACATTTGCTACTGTTTGAATTTTCCTGAGAGGTCTCGTTCGCATCCGAGTTCAGGGGCAAGCTGATGTACGAAGCCCGTAGCCCATAGAAGTCCACTTCTTTGTCAGTTTCTACATTTTGAAGAACATTCAAAATGTGCTTGAAGGAGACATCAAGCAAAGTGCTGCTGTCCGCTATGTTTTTTCGAGTCGATAGCAATGATTTTTGTTTTTGCTTTTCTTTATCTATTTTATCCTGAAGTTTTTTGAAGTCCGCAACTCGTCTGCAAAATGGTTGTAAATTAAATCATTTACTTACTTACTTTTACTCACTTACATTAAATCATTTATCTATGCCATTAAATTAATTTAGGCCATTTTTATCGGGACCAGTTAAGTCTAAGCTTAGGGTTGAAATGGATGCGGTTTGAACTTCAATTTTATGAAAATAATTTACGACAAATTTAAAATTATATGAAATAACTATTAAAACGTGACTTAAGTTCGGAATTTTGAACATTTAATTAACGTTCCTGGGTTTAACCTTTAACTTGAAATGTCAATTTTAAACTCATGTCAAGTTACACTGGTAATTTTTCAGGACTACCGTAGTGTAAATTATTTCTAATAGGTATAAATTCAATACTTACTGAATTTCTTGCGGAGTTAAATCATTTGTAAGCTCACTGTGTTGTATTTCAGCAAGCTCTGTCTCTATTTCCCCCACCTTTCGTTGATGTGATCGTCTGCGCAAAGTTTTGTTCATCTGTTCATTGTCCCGATCCTGCTGCTTCACTCTGGTGATGAGAACACAAACAAAATTAAATTATTAAAATTTTTAGAAAAAACTTATTTTTTGAAAGGTAATATGGCTTTCTAGAAATTGCACCTGCCTGGGATAAATTTCTTCTGCTTTGCCACAGGAAGTTGCATTTTTCAACAATTTCAAGATTTGCTCAATATCTTCCAGTTGAGTTTTGAGATCAATCATGCTACCTGTGTCTCGGTCGTATCGTGAAGGATTAACATCAAAATCACTCTGGAAATAATGTTAGCACCTAATTAATGTAACCAATCTTGCCTTAACGAAAAATTAAACCGCGACGTATTGACGAACGGTCATCATGATTTTTGCATTCAGATTTTATTTAGTTAGCTGTACCTTAGCCAAGCAAAATTTAAAAAAAATTATGTACGGGACACTTGTAGAACTAATCATCAGCTACAATATTGCTGAATCATATATTGCTTTAACGATGCACTTCTGCTTCACATCCGTTGAAGTCAAATAAGTGTATAATAAAAGTACAAAAAAGATGACTGTGCTGAGACATCAAAAACTATCATAAAGAAATGCTTATTTTCCATATTTGCAAAACCTGCAACTGCCACTGCAGATTACTTTTTCGGAAACTTTAACCATCAAAATGTCTGTGCAGACAACAATAAAAAATCTTCAAAATTTTCACAGAAAATTACATTTTACGCAGAAAACTAAATTTATAAAAACAAACAGCGAAAATAGTAAAAATACTCACATCTCTGCGAACCAGCGTTTTAACACGTATATTGTTCGAATTCAGAATATCTCGTTGCTGCATTAAAATTTTAAATCTATCCGCAAGCTCTTTACTTGTGTTTCTATCTAACTCCTGAAATGGAAGAAAACGGAATCATTTAGGACTGTAATAAATCATCCCTTTTTTTCTGTAGGTAGACATGTGCTTACATCGAATTCTGATTGTAAAATTTGGATATTTTTTATCGCCGGAACCCCCGCTCCAATGGTATTTTTTATGAAACGATCTTGTTCGAGTAAATCTTCGTGCAATGCGCCTAGAACCGGATCGTAATAGATTGAATCCTAAAATGAAGCAATGGAAGAATTTATTTTATGTATATTTGATATCATATTATAGTTTTAACTAAATTGTTTGAACCTTCAACATAATTTTAATCACTTCCAGCAGTGCCCTTTGAACGGTATACGCCGTCAAGGTGCGTGTACCACAGTTTCGTAGTTCAACTTCGTAGTTTGTTGCTTCAATTTCCTCATGTAGTTTTTGCGGATCATTGAACTTAGTCCTGTCCTGTAGTCTGGATACCTCCAGCTTGTTTCCAGTATGTAAAATATAATCTTAAAATTGATTTTCCAGAAACATTTAAGCAATGAGGCGTCTCTTACCAATTCTGTTTCGTAGGCTTTGTTTAAACTATTGAGTTGATGCACTAATCGATTTAATAATTTTCGTTTGGCTAGGGTTTTTTCATCTACTTCAACTACAATTTTCTACAGCAATTAAGCAACTTTAGCTTTTTATTTTGTCAAATGAGGGAAGATATTGCCAGTTACCTCAATCATCATTGGGTAGAAAACTCTCTGAAATTGTAAATGTCCCTGAAAAATGTTTTTAACTCGCTGAGCATCGCCGGAATGAGCAATATGCAAAGAAGCGGTATCATCTTTCAGTATTTTCTTGATATGCTTAGCCCGAATTTGTTTGTTTTTTCGTTTCATAGAAGTCTTAAGAGCCTTCAGTTTGTGGTCACGCTCTACGATATAACAATAGTTATAAAATATTCTTAAATTTTTCATCTACAGAAGATCTTACCGTATAATTTGGCGATTCCAACATATTGTATAATTTTTTCCCCAGCTGGCCATTTTGGATCTCTTAGTCGATGATATTTCAAATATTTACTTCCAAAAATACCATGATTCTCCCCGGTTTTGGGACTAAAGAAAACCTTATCTGCTTGCATATCTGATTAATGACCGCCTCACGTTTGCAGGTTACAAACTATTTTATTTTCCATGGTTGCTGAGATGTATATTGGTCAGAGCAGAATAAAGGTAGCAAGTACCTATCACAAGTTTAGTACTTTTCGTGTATGTTTTGGATTCGAGGGGAACACCGTTTTTGCGGTGCTGTTGTCCGGCATTCTCATATCATGTCCGGCCCATTGGGTACGGATTTGACAACTTTCTGAATACTACCTTCGCCCGAGCAAGCGATTGATAAGCTGCTATGTAACAAAAACGTTCCTTGGCAACCATCACTTTGTTATCAATGAGATACGGTTGTACATCGCACGTGGCCAATGACGGGAAGCGGTGTCGTTACGACGCCCGCCGATTCGAGAATCCTGAGGTGAAAAGAGCCTTTGTCGAACAGCTTGAATCACAAGCCTCAGAGTTTCCGCTTGGGGGAACCGTCGAAGAGCAATGAACCGGCATCAAGAACGCCTTCATCACAACCAGTGATGAAACCCTCGGCAAAGCGCGCAGCAAGCGGAGGGAGTGGATTTCGGATGAAACTTGGAGGAAGATCGACGAGCGGAGAGAGGCGAAAGCCGGCATTGAGCGAGCGCGGACCAGATCGACTAAGACAGCTGCCCGTCAACGATACGCCGAACTGGAGAGTGCTGTTAAACGTGCTTGTAGGCGGAACAAGAGAGCCTGGACTAACTCCCTAGTCGAACAAGGAGAAATCGCCGCCGCCAATGGTGATATCCGTTTGTTGTACGATATTTCTCGCCGCCTTAGTGGTGCCAGGATGAATACAAAGATGCCGCTAAAGGACAGAGCTGGTCAGCTATTGACTGACCGTACAGAACAGCTTAGGCGATGGACTGAACATTTTGAACAACTCTTCCGAGTTTCAAATGTCAAAACCAACAAAACAAGCAGCGTTTGACGCCAACAGATCGTCGAGTCAATCGCATCAATTCAGAGGCGCCGTCGCTGGTTGAAATTGAAACAGCCATCAAGAGAATGAATTCCAATAGAACGCCAGGGATAGACTATATTTCAGCCGAGATCTAACTGAACTGCGGTAACTGGCGTGGCATCACGTTGCTGTGTATTACTCTCAAAGTACTTTGTAAGGTAATCCTCAACTGGATCCAGGAGAAGATGGACGCTACTCTCCGGCGACAGCAAGCTAGATTCCGTGCTGGCCGATCATGTGTGGATCATATCACAACGCTCCGCATCATATTGGAGTAGATCAACGAATTCCAGGACTCTCTTCTGCCGGTGTCCGTTGACTTTGAAAAGGCGTTCGACCGTCTCAACCACGAAAATATCTGGGGCGCACTTAGGTGTAGAGGAGTTCCAGATAAGCTAGTTGATCTCATCGAGATCAGTACGAGGCGTTAACGTTCCTGTGCAAGGCGTTGAACAATGGCGTCTTCTCGGACCGTCTATAAGGGTTACTGCTGTTGTGAGATAGGGCTACAACCGCTGTTATTGCTCCTCGCTGTTGTAGACCAAATCGAGGATTACCCTGGAATCCTCTAACGATGGAGTAGTAAAATAAGCTTGACCTAGCCAACAACATTATCTTGCCCGCAGAACGGCGAAACGATATGCAGATCAGTTTAGATGACCTCTCCAAGAGCTCTCAGGCAGCAAGTCTCACAGTCAATGTTGCGAAAACTAAGTCTACGGTAGAGTACACTGACAATCCCTCCAACTTCACAGTAGCGGGAGAACAGGTTGAGTAGGTGGAAGCCTTTTAACGCCTAATAGTGGTACTAAGACTGCTATAACCGCACGGATCACGATGGCCAGGGGTGCCTCTGCAGGTCTGTGAAATATTTAGTATTCAAACCAGTTCACTCTATAGACCAAAACTCCAATTTTCGCAGGTTGTGCGCCTGCGAAACTTGAGCGTCTCTGCAGAGACAACGCAAAAACTGAAGGTATTTTTTGATTGCTTCCTGCAATATATCATTCGTGCCTGGTGGCCTAGCAACTGGATATCCAATGAGGAACTCTATCGTCATAACGTCGTCAGATATCATAAACGGCCGATAGCATTCGAGAACGTCTATGGAAGTTGATCAGACGTACCTTGAAGAAAAGATTGGAACCCGCAAGGACAACTTAGAGAAGATAGACCCAAAGGCTCATGGTGACGCAGATTCGCTAATAACGTTCGGGCTGCTGACGAGAACCTATCCTGGCGAAAGGTGAAAGCCAAGGCGGATAACCGTCGGCAGCGAAAATCTCTGATTTCATTCCTTTATTCTGGAGGACCGGCGGAGAAGGACCTATAAGAAAGTTTGTCGAAAAGGAAAGCATTTTTTTTCACTATTTGAGGAAGGTATTTGTACATATTTTAAAATATTTTGTTTGCAGATATCGTGTCAGGACCATATTCAGAAAAGTGCCTAATTCTGGAAAGTTGTAGATTTTTCTGAAACATTAATAATCAATTTAATCACCGAAACTGACGATTTAATGTTGATAAATTTGTTTCAATTGTCAACATTTGAGATAAATCTGCGTCCAGAATTGTTTTGAGTATGGTGCTGGCACAGTAATTTGCTAAACAGCTGCTTAAAAGTTATTTACAGCCAGTTTCATGTCAATCTGGAACTACCATTGCTCTACAAAAAGCATTACAATATAATAAAAGTAAGGGTTTTCCGTAGTGCAGTGAATTTTTAATAAAATTGAATTCCTCATTATTTTTCTAATGTTCTGTTATAAGTGCGCAATCTTCTTTATAAGACAGATTGGCGGGGATCAATAGGGCTTTTGCTACACACACATGCAAGACATCTGTTGGGCACACATTGCATGTTTTCCTATTCGATGCAGCAAAAACATGCTGGATAAAATTATCATTTTTCCTAAAATTATTCATCATTTTAAAGCAATTAATAGTTAAAGTAACCGACAAATGTTCCCTGAAATATATGCTGACTTTTGGTAAGTAGGGTTTCGCTGAATTCGCGTTAAATCGCTGTCCCAAATATACTGTTTTTTGAAGCAGTATACGACATAGGCCAAGTTGAAAGTAACGGAATATAAAATTGGTTTTAGCGAAATAAATTGTTTTCTTAGCCGAAAGCAACTGCTGACTATTGAAATTTGTTTAGTTTTATCCCGCTAACACAGGTCATAGTTACATTTTTGATCATAGCTACCGCGTCTTAGCTTATTGGTTGAAAATATTTTTTTTATTTAGTAAACAAATATATTACCTTGCCATATGTATGAAGCAATTTGTAATTTCTGTTTTAAATGAAGAAAATAAATCAGTTAAAAAATTTTGCTCTTCCCAGCCCGTGTATTTTATATGGAGCTGTCACTTTTGCCTGCCCAACAGATCTCCAATACATATGCACTCTGCAAACACCCTATAAACCAGTGTTAAATGCATTACTTTTTTCAAGCCTTTTTTCTACCGTGTCAATCCGCATGTTCCGCTGCTCTCCACGGCATGTCGCTGCCGTATTATTTTCTTTGCTGTCAGTTTGCAGCTGCCCGATCTGCAGTTTTCGATAAAGTCATTGCATTTATTAGAAAGATAAGAAAAATTTAATGTGCAATTTTTACAAACTGAGAATAGTGTACATACGCAACGTTTTCAAAAGTTATAAGTACAGCTACAAACTCAATTACCTGAAAATAGGACGGATTTAGTAAAAATTACATATCCGTCCAGCTTCTCATTGTACTGACTGTATGCTGTCGGTGCTGTCAGTTTTCTTTTGCATTTTTTTGGACATTCCAAATGTCAAAGACCTTCATGATCGGAAAGGAAAACATAAAAACAACTGCATCTCAGTCATGAAGTGAAACCAGTGAAACACCAGAAAGACGGCGATAGTAAATTGAACGTGGGTCGCGTAATTTCTCGCCAATTTGTACCGTTTTATCAATAGTATATACCGTTATCAGTGTGTGCCGTCGGGCGGGTTTTATTTGTGTAAATTCCGTGTGCAATATTCGCGCAGTTGGATTCTGCAAGTGTGAAAATAGCAAAATAGCGATCGCTCAGTTTGTGTTGTTCTTTGGCTACGCACAGCAGTGGAAGTATTTATTTTTGGGCAAGTGTTTTCCGGGACTTTTTTTTCGTTGTGCGGTGTTTGTATTGATTTCTAAAAGAAAGTGACTAGGTAAAGCGCTTTTTGTTTAGGGATTATATTAGTTGTCTTCTGCGAAAATCAAAACGTGAACGAAGCGAGCGTACATTGAAATTGAAGAAATGGCCGATGATTACTATCTGCAGAACAATGTTTCCAACAGTGATGATTCGGAATCGGAACTCAATTTGAGTACACCCGAACTGAAGGGATATCTTAGTAAATGGACTAACTACATCCACGGATGGCAGCCGCGGTTCATTGTTCTGAAGGATGGCACTTTATCGTATTACAAAAGTGAGCAGGATAGTGATTTTGGGTGTCGTGGGGCAATCAGCCTCCAGAAAGCCACAATCAAGGTAAGAGGAGCTACTCACTGGAAGATTGTAAATAGAGTTGAATGCAGATAGTAGGAGGTGGTCCGATTTTTGGTTTCACCTTATTGAATGTCAGAGATTAGGTGGCAATCAAGTAACATGTTATACTGGATAAACTAGATTATGCGAATAATACCAATTAGATTGTGATTCCGCTTAAGAACTTCTAGATAACTAAGAAATTAGATCATTCTTCAAAAGAATGTTTCGACGCTTGGTCCCTCTGGAAACAGTAAATACTTTCCATGTTTCGCAGAAAAGTTACTCGTTCACGCCACATTAAAACTGACCTGTAACAAATCTAAATTCTGTTTTTTCCTTTTCGCAGTATACTACTGCATGCAACGTCTAAATGAATAAGCCGCTTGTTTGTAGCTAAGCGCAATTACAATGAGTCAATTATTGATAAGCGAAAGCGACTGTTTTCGTTCGCCCTCTTTTGCGGTGATTCATATACCTCTGTACACATATGTCTTCTTCAAGTGGCGCTACCAGGCAGTGTATTGGTTTTTATCTTTTAATTTTATTGGTTGAAGCGAGAGTGCCAGAAAGATGAAACTTAGATCATATTTCTGTGCAGCTGTTCCTGACCTCGGGTTCAACTATGTATGACTGCTATTATGATGATTTACTTTATTGGGCAGAATGAATCGTTTTAATTGTAGTTTTTCAATTTTATTATTTTCCTATTTCAGTCACATGAGTTCGACGAGTGTCGTTTTGATGTGTCGATCGGGCAGAATGTATGGTATTTACGAGCGGAAACTCAGGAGGATAAACGTAACTGGATAGAGGTGCTGCAGTCCTACAAAACAGACTACCCAGAAACACTCAGTCTTCGCCGTCATGGGAGCACAATTTCGCTGCAATCCAACACACTGTCGACTGCCAGTGGTAGCAGTCTAAAGCGCGTTAGCTGGGGATTGCGCGAAAAAATGCACGAAATCGAGACATATAGGGATATATTGTCTGGACAAGTTGACACTCTGCAACGGTAAAACAGTTGAAATACAATTAATTTGGTTTGACTCGAATTTTGAACACTGGTTTTCGTTGTAGATATTTTGACGCACTTCAGCAAAAGAGTGAAAGTAAAGACCTGCTGGACTTGGGTAATGGGCTGCGGCCAATCGATTTCAAAGGCGAAGCAATAACATTCCGTGAAACCACTGCCGGCGTTATCAACACGCTACAGCATTGCTTGGATATTATCTCGCAGAAGGAGGAAAATTTCAAAAAGAAACTCGACAAAGAGGTGGACAAACGTAGGAAGGCTGAGGAGAACTACAGGTAACTTTTCTCGATTCAAACCTTTGGATTTTTTTCCTCAATTTTGGTCTTGATTTTGGTTCGAATAGACTTTCATTTTTCGGGAAGGAATGAAAAAGCTTACGAATGTTCGTAATTTTACGTCTGCATGTATATTGTCCATGGTTTTCCAAGTTGATGCAATCTGCACAGATTTCAAAGCAGCGTTTGATCGTATTGACCATGGCATAGTGCCAAGGAAAATTTCTCGACTTGGAGCTTCAGAATGTTCACTCTATTCTTTGAGTTCGTATCTGCGTGTGAAAGTTAATTTCTCATTAATTTCTAAACTTTTCAGGTTACAAATAACTCTGGGTAGTAATCGCTCATCCAACGGGTACGGGGTATACCTCGAAGTCGTCGGCATCTGTTGTCGGGTTCTTTGCAGAATATTATTTTCGTTGGTCTCTCATTTGGCATCCTTGCTATGTACTACAGACCACTGTTTTATTCGTCTATGTTTTATTCGCTACACAGTATCGTGCACTTGGTAATTTCGTGATAATTTCGTGATTTATGCGCATGCGCCTTCATCTAATATGCCGCCAAGTATTGATGACAGGATCATACGGTCAAAAACACCAAGAGCTCGTCGGTCGCTCTCTTTCAACGTCCATGCTTTGTGGCCGTAGAGTATCATAGGGCGAATCAGTATTTTATAGAGCGCTAGTTAATTTAGTTGGAAAACCATGTTCAAGCATAATCCGCCACAGCTCATTCCATTTAACTGAATCGTACGCCGTCTTGAAGTCTGTAAACAAATGGTGGGTCTGCAAGTTGATTTATCGGAATTTATCGACGACTTGTCGCAAGGTGAACATTTGGTCCGTCCATGAGCGTCCCTCTCGGGAACCGCACTGGCATTCGTCAAAGTTTCCCTCAACGACCTCAGTCTATGAAATAGGATGTAAGAGAGAATTTTGTATGCAGCATTGAGCAGAGTCGTCTATAGAGTATTAAAATGCCCCGTTAATTGCTACATTCGAGTCGATGGCCCTTTTTGTATGACATGACACTTTGCAACTAGTTCGTAGTTAAATTTTTCTCAGTGCTGTAGATACAATACAGCCGTTCGCTCCCGACTTTGAAAAGTTCGGCGGAGACGCCGCCCTTTCTAGCTGCTTTGTTGTTTTTCAAATCTTTGGCTGCTTTTTAACCTCGTCTAGAGTTAGTGGATCCACTGGCTTGTCCATTATCCTCAATCGTTATCCAATTTCAGTGAACTGCTCCATCTTGTTGCATTCAACAATGCATCGAAATGTAGTTTCCAACTCCTGGCCACCTCCGATCTTTCGGTAATCAGGTTCCCGTCCTTGTCTTTGCCTATAACAGGAGTTTGCACAGTCTGGTTCCTGATTCCGTTGATCGTTTTAAAGAAGCTTCCTTATCGTACCTCTCGAAGCAATTCTCCGCCTTCGCAAGAACGTGATCCCAGTGTTGGTGTTTCTTACGATGGTGAAATCTCTTTTCGGCAGCTCTAGCATCTCGATATCTCTTTCTGCTCTGGCGTGTCACAGTAAGCAGTCGTAGCTCAATTTACAACTATATCCTGAAAAGGACAACAATTCTCTCGATGTGATGTAGATGGTACATGGGGTGCCATATGATATCGACTATTATACTTCTTGAAATTCATAACAATATTGAACAAATATGTAGGGGATTGTCCCCGGTTGTGAAACAGCTCCGGTTGTGACCCATCATTTTAGAAGTGTTTATTAAACTAGCACCTCTATTTCATGACACAGACAAATTTAAGGCGAAATAATTTACTCAAAAAATATTAATTAAATTTTTGTAAACTGGCGTCCGCCCCGGTTGTGAAACAGTCAAGTTGTCCGGTAATGAAAAATCTAGAAAGTTTGAAGTTGCTAGGCTAAATGTCTATAATAGAAATGCCATTCAAGCCATTGTCAACAAGAAAAGTAAGATCCTATAGAGGAAATCTTTTACCACACTCACTCCGATAACAGAAGATCTGAAGAGAGTAGCTATGGATTATGATACGGTCTTATGATACCACCTTCGTCCAAAATTAAAAAGATTTGGTTTAGATATTGTCTACACCAGTAGAAACAACCAAATCAAAAATAGATTAGGGTCTACTAAAGATAAAATTGATTTATTAAACAGAGCAGAGGTTTACAACATTGCTTGTAGCCACTGTGAAAAAGTTTACATTGGACAAACTAAAAGGAGCTTGGGTATTCGTTTTAAGGAACGCCCCTAACCCCTGAAAACATCCATCTTCTCCGCACAATCAATGCGCCGTGGAAGTTGGATGTTGCTGAGAATCAGGAAATTAATAAACAAGAATCTTCCGCGCTTCTTAACAATAACGGAGGAAACAATTTTACATGGCTTTTCAAGTTCATTCCAAATCTAGCATGATATGGGACGGATCACCTTTCCATCGAATCCGCCGATTCGTCTAGGTAAACTTCTTAATTTTAAATTGCTGAATGACTTTGGGTACTAGTTCTGGCATTCTTAATAATTATCCACCTGCTTTAATATATATCGGTGCTTCTTCATTCAGATCGTCAAAGCACTAAAGAAGGCTGTATGTAACAGTCGAAATACGTATCTGCGGATGGTTTACGTAAAAGGATGGTTAGTTTAGTTTAGCTATGTTATAGTTATAGTGGAATTACAGTGTAGTGAGATTTTGTAATTATCCTTAATGTGAACATTGTGTAGTATAATTTTAGTAGAATAACACGGAAAACCTTCCTAACTTAACTCGTATTCGAGATTCTGCTAAGACGCTCAACGTATTAACTTTTAACTAGAAACTCAATTATTCAATACGTTAATAATCACAAACATTTTCAACACACTTTTCAAGCTCATGAGAGCAAAATCCGCATATTGGAGATCTCAAACTTCCGGTTTTTACATGCATTGATTGAAATTCAGATTTGGATGATTAAATAAAGAAAATGATAAATTACTTTGCATTTAAGGTGTTTTCCGTTAATAAATGAATGTAGTATTTTATTTTCATTTTATATATCTTCATTTTCTTTTATGGATTTATGACATAAACCAAATGGCCAAAAAACAAAACCTGTTTCACAACCGGGAACATTCCCCCACATGTATATTTTAGAAATTTTCAATTATTTATTCGAAATCTATTAACAAAATTTTTCCTTCCCTAGGCTATGCAAGGAAGAACTAAATA
Organism: Sabethes cyaneus; assembly: GCF_943734655.1. Classification (NCBI taxonomy): domain Eukaryota; kingdom Metazoa; phylum Arthropoda; class Insecta; order Diptera; family Culicidae; genus Sabethes; species Sabethes cyaneus. The sequence continues at coordinate 186,425,501 of NC_071354.1, read as the reverse complement.
AAAACCGAAATTCTTCCATTCCCGGTCCAGATTTAGAGGTAAGCAAATCTAAGTAAATAAATTTTGTTAGATGTAAAATTAGTTCCGGCAGCAAAAGAATTCTATAAAGCTTCCAAAACATAATCATTCTGAAAACCGATGACTGGTATGATATACCGTGCAATCACCATACTCTGAACGGTTAAGAAGTTTCTAAATTCAACTGACCATAAAAAAATAATTCTAAATTTTATCACAGCTTTTTCTTTATCATCAAGAAACGGTAACTTTTCGTATTTGTTGTCGTTTTCGACCTGAATTTGCATTTGATGTATGAACGTATTTGTTCTTGACTAATACTTTTTCTTTGGACCAAGAAGAAAGATGTATCATTCATGTTAAAGCAGCCGTATAATTCTTGAGTACGTCTTACATATTTTTCGCTTTTAGGTAGGTCTCTAGTTTTTGGAATCACCTGCGAATCAGAATTTCTGAAACTGAGTACGTTGCATGGAACGACTGCTCGGTACTCGAGAAGAAATTTCTTTGACTAAGTTCCCAAAAAGATTCGCCCACTTTCGCCCAGGAATCCCATTAATAAAAGGATTTTGCCTCAAACTTGCTTTAGTGGCAACGGTCCGTTACCGATTCTGCGCCGAACGAATTATGGTCCTCCAGTACCGTCGGCCCTGGGCTGCCGTTTTCCAATCCCCACGAACACCAGCTGAACGTGCATCGTCTTCGACAGCACACACCCACCGGGTGCGGGCTCTGCCTAGGAGTCTACGGCCTCTTCCTGATTCTCTGCTGAAAATAGTTTTGGCTACTCTTTCATCGGGCATTCTGGCCACGTGTCCAGCCCACCGCAGCCTGCCACATTGCACTACCTTTACTATATCAGCATATTTGTATACTTGGTACTTGGCTCGTGATTCATGCGTCTGCGCCACACTCCATTTTCTATTTTGCCACCAAGTATAGATCGCAGAATTTTACGCTCAAAAACCCCAAGCACTCGCCGATCAGCTTTCTTTAGCGTCCATGATTCGTGTCCGTAAAGGGCCACCGGGAGGATTAGTGTTCTGTAGAGCGCCAGTTTTGTGTGAATTTGCAAACTACGGGACTTCAGCTGCCTCAAACGATCCATGTCAATAGGAAAGCCAGCTCTCGCTGTCTGTATGACCCACTCTGCAATGCGCGCTTCCTTGAACGATGTGAGAACTGCTGGTTTTTCAGGTTTTTTGGGAGCTACCAAACTTTTGCCCCTGGCGTGCTGTGTTTTCACTTGAATTCCTCGCCTCGCAGCTGATTATCGTGTAGAGAAGCTTTCATTCTTTATCGCCAGCGCCTTTTCTAGCTGCCATGAAGCATAGGGATTCCAATTCCTTTTGTGACACGGCATTTTACCTATTAGGAACGAACAAAAACAAAGGTGTGTAATTCTGGACAAGTTTAAAATTATAATTATTCCATGCATTAATCACTTAAACCAGTGAAAAGTATGCTCTAGAACACAACACGTATCTCTCAATGTTTATAATACAAATTTTGCGAAAAATATCTTTTTTCCTCACTTTTACGGTGACAAAATTTTTTCGATTCTGTTAGGCAATCTGCTAAGCAGCCATCTTTGTTAATATTTCAATCTATCGTCGTCTTTGTTTAACGCAATATTTCATCTACGTTCTGCGTTGATGGGGTGTTGGATGTTGAGATATAATTGTAGAAAGGGATAATTTATAAGATGTAGAAACCTAAATTGTTTCAAAAGCTGGCAGTTTGTCAATAATCCAGAAAATATGTGTGGCTGTCCAGCGTTAGGCACTGTCTTGAATATAGTGCTTGCACGATATCTGGGTCTGGGATGCTATTTCCTCACCTAGTCCTTGCTGAGGTCGTAAAATTTTTGTTGAATTAAAATTTCTTTTAATTCATCTATTCTATGTTCTTCTACTTTAAGTGCAATTGCTGGTGAATGACCAATTGGTTAAAACCACATTAAATAACAAAAAAAAGTACAATTGCATACAGCAATTCAAAAATGTTCTGTTACGTATTCTCCATCTGCATGATGTTTTTGTAGAAACGGGATCAAAAGTTTCTTCAAACATTCGTCTGGTACATCTTAATTGATAGCCAAACCAGAGGGCTTGTTGTTGAAGAAACGAGAAAGAGAACGATGTCCTTCTGCGTCCACAATTTTGGCTGATCTTCCACTACCTTGCTTGCGAATAGTTGTTGGGCGTCTGAGGGTATGGGAAACAGACGAAGCCGCAACATATTTGCTTTTTAAATGTTGTACCGTATACTTTTTGCCGAGATTTCTGTTGCAGTTCGTAGAAGTGTACAACGCGCTCCCGAAATGCTTCTTGTTTCGACGCCATTTTTACCAGAACTGCGCAAGCATAAACAAAACGAAAAACATTAACAAAAAGAGGTGATAGAGAGAGCTGACACATACATACTCTCATTTCTCTCTGAGCTCGTTTGTTGTTGAGCATAAGGGCCGCGAAAAAATTCCAAAATTTTAGTTGCCACCCATTATAATCGACCGGATGGACTAGGAACTGAGAATAGAAAAAAAAACTGTTAAAGACTTACAGTTGTTCGGATATCATGTGTTACAATCTGCGCTAATATTACGCCGTATAATACGCCGGTATAATACGCCAATATACAGACACAGCGCCTTGACTAATGTTTCTTCCGTCTTAAAAAAAGCATTCACATTTTGTTTTTGTAATCTTGGGACTAGTTACAAGCCTAGTGCTATGATTTAATTGACGTTGCTATAGTTAGTAGATATTAGAAAGTACGACGGCTGGTTTATTAGGCTAGTATCACAGATAAACAAACATTACTCTCGGAAGAAAAACTAACAAAAATTATCGTCACGCACGTTTTGCCTGAACACTGGCACCATCTATGATCGACCTTCCCAAATGTTTACTCACAATAGGCGTATCCCTTGAACAATACCACAATAGATCAAAATAATGGTCGCAGTGGTCTAACCTTCCGACAAAAATAAATCCCTTGAACAAGCAAGTATTTTTCATAGTGTATTCCCCTTCTTTCGTTAAAAAGCGTTACTTTGACGAATACAGAGACATTCCCAAACCGCGATAAAGTCAGTACCAGTAAAAACAAAAAACACACCCCGGTGTGGTTTAACACCGTTGTGCCTCGACGACGGTAGGCACCAGACTGTTAGCATCTACACAATGCAGTCGATAACAGTCTATCTTCTCGTGTAAAAGCATAGGACAGTCATATTACAAATAATAACCGTCACCGGGGGAGCGTATGTGTGCGAAAGATGGAATGCTTGGACTGGTAGGACAAAAACTAGATCTGAGACTAATTAATATATGGCTGTGGTATAGTTTAAATGCGTAAAGCACTCGAGTACTAATCGAGAAATTCCGGGTTGGAGTCCCGGTGCCACGCTAAGCCCAATATTTTTAGCCGCAGATCGAAACTTGCCCAGTATTCAGTCTAACATTTTCGCACCAAACGCTCCTCTGCTTTAATCAAATAACTGAAACCTCCTATGGTGAAAACGTGGTTCAATACTTTCAAGAGAAATGTATGTTCATAATTAATTTTTCTTTATTAAAAACAACACAAAAGACAGCTTTTTCAATAATTCTCGAAGATCTTCGCATCACGAAGAGTGATTTAATAAAGCAACGATGTGTTTCAATGTTATTTGCTTTGACAACACTGTTCTGAGTCGGATCGTTTGTACTGCTATATGTTTACCTCTTTTGTTCTCCCACCATCCTTATGAACATCGAGTGAGACGTCAAACTCGCAGTTTCCCATAAGAACACCAGAGAATAAAAGAGACGACGAATACCGTTTGCCGAACGGTGCGGTGAGTGTATGCCCCGATAAACAATTTAGACAGATGGCATTTTACGCATCTATGCTGATACGCTATGCCGATTACGCATCAGATGCCGATTAGTAGGTCGCGGATAGGAACGCGAACTTACTGAATAGGGGGAAAAGTTCGAGGGATTTTTTAACGGGACGTAAAAAAATTCAGATTTCAGGATTGCTTAAAAAAGCACCTTGCGGGTGAAAATGGGTTCGGTGTGTTCAAAATTAGTTCCGCCGCTCCAAGTTTTAAAGCGAAAAATCAAAAGTTTAGCTCAACAATAGTGTCTTCCAATGGTAACAGCTTGAAGAACTAAAGATAGCAAGAAGATTGGTATGCTGATATCCCCCACTTAGTCAACCCATCGCTTGTAATAAGGTAAAACAATCAGTGACCCGCTTAGACTGCTTAAAACTAGTTATTTACCCTACATACAATCTTTGCAGCCCGTTTTCGCCGATAACGATGGGTTTTGATGCAAGATATGCTATGAATGTGCTCTCGTACAAAATACCATTCGTAATAACAGCACTTGCGGTAGATAATAAGCCGACGAATGTTTTTAAACGGAGTACAATTATTTTTTTTAGCTAAGAATATTTTTTTTTGTATGCCAGAAGGGTACTGGGTTTAAAAATGCCAGTGCAAGAGTCACGAAGATTGTCTTTTGAAGCTGCCCAATTAGCACACTTTAGGTACATTTAGTTGATGCAACCGAATTACGACTGAAATTAGTCACATTTCGGTTACCACAACAACTTTGTAGCAACCGTGCTAGTAGGGTGGCTCCGATTGCTGTATACAGTATACGGATTGCTCATACAGTCATATTCATTGATGGAGTTGAGCTGGGCTGTAAGACTGCGCCCCAATTAGGTACTAAATGGTTGATAAAACCAATAACCTTCTTGGGATGAAGTTTCCATACAGAGTATGGAGTTAATAGGTAGCTTCCGAAGAAGCTGTACCTGGAAGACGCAAGAGCTCCACAGGAGCAGCGCAACTGCGCTGAACTTTCTAGTTCTAAATTGGAAAAGCGGCAAATGTCGATTAAGGCCTTGCCAATTCTCTTTAAATGGTAAAGAGTGGGACAATGTCCGGTGAAGAGTCCCGTAATTGTAAGTAGTTTTTTTAACTACTGCAGGGTCTGGGTAGATAAACTGTTCAGCTTGTCTACAGCCCTGCACTTGATGCCAACTGGATACTATTTCTTGCTTTTCCCAGGTCAGTAATTCGCTTTTGACAGCGGATGTGGAGGTGCCTAGACACGGTTCGGGACCAATGAACTGATGAGCAGATCCTTGCCTCGCTAGTCTGTCAGCAAGCTCATTGCCATTGATTCCGCAGTGTCCGGGCTCCCGCAATAATGAAATTTTAGTCTGGCGGGAGAGCTCCCTTAAGGTTGTCAAGAATAGGGTAGCCTGGGGTAATATGCACCGTTTAAGGAAATCGTGGTTTTTCCATATTAAAGCTTAAAGCAAATATCAATCTTAAATACTGAGCATAATCTCATGAATATTAGTTAAAAGTTTCTGAAGCTATCATGCTGAAAACCTTTGTGAAAAAGGCGTGCAAAGTGACTTTTGATACTGAGGCAAAAGTCTGAAAATGCAACTAGCCGGGGCAAAATGCACCCATGCATGGTTTGGGTCAATTAATGGGAATATATTCAATGAATTCAATAATTGTAATACAATTCGTGCGTGCTAACTGACAATGTCGTTTCTAGTTTTTACCAAATGCTGTGATTACAGTGCCTAAGCAAGGGAAGGAAGATGAATTATTGGAGGTGTGTTTTCTTTGGAATTCCGTGTACCCGAGTAGCACCCCCACCCCCATAATTTTTGAAACACAGTATTTAACAGCCTCCAGTGCTGACTGCCGTTGTTTAACAGTACCTGACAACATGTTAGACATTCGGATAGATTTTCGGACGTAATTACGTGTCATTTTTTAAAAGAAGCAAAGTAAATAAAGCATGTTTGCTGAGGGTGCATTTTGCCCCGAGTAACGGGGTGCATTTTGCCCCGAACTTAAACAAAAAATGTTTCTGGTAAAAACAAAAGTAATAGGGTAGACGCACCAGTAGTAGTGGTAGTACCAGTAGTGGTGGAAACTTGAATTATTGCATTATTTTTGCAGATTTTGTTACAAGTTTGATAAATATCGAACTACCAGTAACAGTATTATTTGATAAGTATCAAACTTGTACCAAAATCTGCAAAAATAATGAAAGAATTCGAGTTTGCACCACTACTGGTACTACCATCACTAATGGTGCGTCTACCCTAAATATCAAAACTTCTGATGTTTTAACAGAATTGTGTAACTCAAACCACAATTAATAGAATTATAACATTTACCAGCGTTTAATATGGTCGGAGCAGTTAAAAAGTGTTGGTAAAGCGAAGCAAAAAGTTACAGGTTATTCATAGAAAACATATTTTTGTTATTATTTACGTTTCCTTATTAGATAAAACTGCCAAATTCACATAGTAGCCGAAGCAAACATCGATTTAACTGGCAGAATTATTTTTTTAGTTTTAAATTGTGTTTTGGCTTAGAAGGGGGTGCATTTTGTCTCGATGGTGCTTATTACCCCAGGTACCCCTATAGTTTTACGAATATTTTTTCTAATTATGTTCTCAGTGTAGTAATCAACTCCAGTATACCTTTATTTATGTCTCTCAACTATTTCTTGCTTAGCAAATAGCGTGATTTTTTCTCATCATCTTCCAAGATGCTTTCGTTTACATCGGTTCGGCTACGGTTTCGGGCACATAGGTGGTATAATGGCAATACTCTTAAATTGTTCAGCACAATTGGTAACTGAAAAGTAATTTAGTATAGCATAGCATAGTTTGACCGCCCGTGAGTTGCCCGCGATTGATCTAAATCAGCTGAGATTGCAGAATTATCAGAATGATGCTTGGGAGTAGCAGATCATTCTCAGTGTGCATTTTCTGGTGATCTAGTTCTTGGTGATGATCAATAGCAAGGCTGGCCACGCCCATGCAGGTCATTTTGGGAGTGAAAGGAATGTTAGTCCGACACTTACTGCTACTAGAGACCGAGGAATCCTCTGCATCATCCACAAGTGTCACAGTGACAGGAAGGAGTTGTTGTTAGTAGAAAGGAATTGATCTGGATCCACCGAGGCAGGTGGTGGGATCATTGTCATACGATCTCCCGTACGATTTGAAAACGTTTTTGGTTACGTGGCCATTGCGAAACAGGTAGTGGAGATCCGACATACCGATATAAGAAAAAACTGTGAGAAATCAGTTTACCGCGCCGAACATTATGCGCTATCAACATATTCGATTCTTTTGGCATCCTTCGATCATAGAACTTGCTTAAAAACTCTGACTACTTTATTAGGGAGCTGTATAAAAGCTATCAAGCTGTTGATATTTGATAATCATATGATAGAAATAACGTCGGATGTTGCTAGGTAACCAATTTCACGACTTATAAGATTTCAATAAAAGTTCTCGTTTTGTAAACGCACCATTGCTAAATGTGCTCAAATGAATTCAAAATGGCCTTCTAAACCGCTGTCGGAAAAATGCAACGAGTGAGACACGAAAGCAAACGATGCTAAATCACCATTCAAAACTATTCTCAGTATGTAAGCACCGGTTGTATGAGACTAACTCCGATATTCGGAAATTTTCTTGTAACGCCAGTATTAAGAAATCTGAGATCAAAAATACACCTTTTTTATAAATAAAATATAATGGCAATGGTACTACATAATGAACCATAGTTTAAACATTTATATCGAGAAATATTATGCACATGCGAGATTTACGGTGGCTCGAAAACCTCGTGACAAACTTAAATTTATTATAACTGATATTAAAAATCAGGCACAATGAAGCGTGCCAATATAGTCCCTAAGATGATAAGCAATTCCTCCTATCAACGCTAATATGCAGAGATATAGCGCCCTGCACGCGTCAATTGATAACTGAAAAGTAATTTATCGATTTATTTACAATAACATAATATATTAACATCCCAGAAAAATTTAGAGAACTGCTCACTGCGCCTCATAGGAAATAATTTTCCAGTTCAAGAAAATGGCAATATAATTTAACATGACTTGATTTGATGTAACGTGATAGTTAGCAAGTTTTATGTTTCTAGACAGGCAAATCACCACCTCCTTATTGTACAAAGTTTTCTGAAATGGGCAACGAGTCCGCAATGCTTGCTAAAAATCACCTGAGGGTAGATTTTTATAGAACATTTATTCAATTGTGTCCAGATGGTGCAATAATTCGTAACGCATTGACGCACGTTTTCTTCTATATCTAACCGCCGTTTACCGGTCGGCAGCTTATTTCTTCAAAGCCTTTTTTTCTATTTTACATTAATTGGATTTGGCGTTTACAGCGGGTAATGGTTCCATAATAAATTGCAATGCTAAATGCGTAACATTCAAATTTAATCCTCGCGCTTGTGGGTTGCGGGTTGTGGTCGGCTTAAAAGGGAAATCTGAAGGTATATCCGATACAGTGAGTACGATGAGGTAAACAAATTCAAAAGACTTCGATGTTTATTACATTGAAGTGCAATTGATGATTCTCTAGATTCAGTTGAAAAAGCGAGAAAGCCTGACATGAAATTTTCAATTCTGTAGCAATTTTTCATGAAATAATTATTTGTTTTGAATATTACCTCACACCAACAAACAGAAAATAATCCGAAACAAAATTCCAGTTGACACAACATTGCAATGACCACAAAAATAACGGCGGAGACGAACGAAGTAGTTGGACAACTTGTCATGAAGGTTTTTTTTGTTTGTCGTTTAGTCAAACAACACCCGAAAACGGGTCATCAACCGAAAGTGGTCGTCTGTGTAATGTACCTACACACTACACTAGCCGGTAACCAGCAAACAAAAATTATACAACAAGCAAAGGTTGCCACAGCCAGCCGCAGCCGCGGGCACTCGTAAAGAGAATGCACGCGTGATGCCGAAAACAGAAAAGATGCCAAAAATTCGTTCAAGGTTGATAGGTGTAAAGTGTTGCGGAAAGTACCTACTGGTGAAGGTATACTACAGTCTGCCGGCGGCGGTTTGGGTGTGAGTTGGCCCGAGGCAAAAATCGAATTGACTTCAACGCCGCAAGCTGGCGTTGAACGAACTCAATCAGCTCCATTGTCTGGGTTTTCTCTCTAAATCATTAAAAGGTTATATTTAGTCTAAAGATTAGATTTGACCTTTCATCGTGTAAAAAGATGTGTGTGTAAAAAATTCGGAAGTTGTTGTTGTCCGACTCTATTTAGGTATGTTTCGAAATTTTCAAATATTTCGATGGGTTTTTTTGTATTCAATTATAGTCTTATGTAACTATACATAAATGCAGTATTAAACAAAAAATTCTTTTAACTCAAATTTGAGATTCTACTAAGATGCTCAATAATCACTATCGATTGTTTGTTCAATCGCGTCAATTGCTTCGAATAAAGGATTAACGAACCTTCATCCTACAGAGCGTCAACAGTCGGACCGACGCAACGGTCTGTTTACAGTTCGAGCTTTGTCTGTGACACGTGAGCTGATGTTTGCTATGCACATATTGACCCTCCCAGACGCACATAATCACAAAAGCTTCGATTTCACATTACTGGCTGGCGATGAATCCATGCTGATCGCCTACGCAACGTGACATTGGAAAATCGAAAAAAAAAAAAAAGAAACAGCGCTCGCTGAAGTTCATCATCTTCCGAAATTTCATTATCAACCACTCGAGGTTTCGTTCAGTGGCCGGGTGTGAGGCACACCATCAGCTGCGCACCACCGAACACGTCCATCGTTCACGCAAAATCTAGTGTCCAATTTCTTCGCTATAAAACATATGACAAAATATACCCCACTCTAGCACTCAAAAATACGAGGGCGACTATTAGACGAGCGAAAAATAGCTCCAACTCCATTTGTTTACATTTTTTACGTGCATATATAACATCCATATTACCAAGCTCACAAAACGTAACCCCGTGCGTTCCGCAAGTCCCACAACATACTTGGTATGTAGACCGCACTTGAGAATCAATATGCGTTGTTGGCACATCCGAAAATTGAGCCGTAATTAATTCGAACTATGGTTCCCAGCCATGGTCATCCACTATTCGGCCAATACGAGCGTACGACCTTTCGTTTATTTTCATTCGCGCCCCGTACTATGCGTATACGAGTAAAAGCGATAAAAACTACGACTACGAAATGGGGGTGCACGGACAATGAATGCAAAATTCGATGGTCACTTACCGGTGCCCTTTCGATATGACTTCTGCTTGGCTCAAAATGTACGTAGGCTTTTCGGGTTTTTTGGGGAGGAACGCTATTGTGATACTGCATACTGCATAAAGTTAACCCATTGACGCATGATGCTAACAAAATTATTTTTGTTAATATTATAATTTATAACGACAAAGTTTATAACGATTGTTAGTGTTCACTACCGTTGACTTGATCTTTGTGACGTTGACAATAAGATCTTCTGCCACAGAGCTGTCGGAGAGATCAACAAGCTTGCTCTGAATGTCAGATCGCAGTTGCTAATTCTTTTCAATAATAAATATAGGAATTCGGGGAACTATTTGGAAAAAACACAAGGTTGGTTTATTTGGAATTGTTTAAACAGTAATCTTTGTAAAACATGTCAAAGGACTACGGAAACACTATTTCGAATTCATGTAGGAATGATTTGGGAGTACCACAGGGAAGTGTCTTACGACTTTTACTCTTTATGTTCAATGCATCAATGACCTGAAAAAAGTGTGTCGGGTGCTATATCTTTGCATATTAGCGTTGGCAAGAGGAAATGCTTATCAACTTAGGGATTACCGTGAACGTACCATATTCTGCGCAGTTAAGACATTTTTATGATTCTTTCGCTATTCTAAGTATTCCAGATTTAAATTAACAACGTGGATAGCAGCAACGTGTAGTGATACGGTCTATAATATCTGGTAAAAAATATGGGAATGATAAGTCGACCAACAATTGAGTATATTTTTTGTTTTGTAAACTTATCCACGGTGCATAATTCTGCGCACTCTCTTGTCCATGTTCCTAATTCTGCGCACCCGAAAAGTGAAAATAAATACTCCTGCCATGCTGTTTATGTCTTTATACGCTGAAAGCAAACCAAAAAATCCAGCATTAGCCATTACCATAATTAAATCCATGATCCGGCCTTCTTGTGCTGTTCGGGGGGCAAAGGAATATTGTTATCATTTAGATTGCCTCATTTTAAATATTTCATTCTCGATAACGTGAAGGGCGAATTGATTTGGGTTTTCTGCATACTAAACATTACACTTTAGACTAATACTAAAAATTGTGTTTTCATATAGAAACCACTTCCCCACTCTCTGACAGCGCCATGAGGTTGGACATTAAAAAAAAATAGAAGACCATTAAGTTTCATGAATTATCGCTCGTAGGTTCGGACCCCGAGACACAGCACAGGATTCCAATCAATGCAAGTTAAAGATTCTACTTGAATTTTCATGCCTATACCTCAGCCATTTGGGTGAGGTTGCGTATTCTTTCGTAATTTCTTTGAAGGATACATTACTGCGCAGAATTTGGAACATGAATAAAAAATCTGTGCCTAAATCTGCGCATTATTGCATCGCATTTTTCTAAGGAAAGCAATGCATGAAATAACTCTTTTTGTCTAAAACATGACTAAAATTAATTATTCTTTCTAATTATGCTGGATAATTTGATGATTGCAAAGAATTTTGATCATAAATTGGTAATTTTATAGAAGGACAATCATAGCGTTGGTGCTAACGACGATGTTTTCTGCCATATAAAATACTATCAGTTTCACGTTAAATTATTTCGCTCTCAAATATTATGGCCCGTTTGTGAATAATGACGTAATATTCAACAGACATTTATTAAAAAAATAACGCAATGATCATAGTTATGCACAATGTTAAAAAATACTTATAAAGAAAAATGCGCAGAATTAGGAGCGGTCACGGTATATTGGCTCGTTTTTTGTTTGGTTTTTAATTTTCAGGTGGATTTCAAGCCACCGTGAATCTTGCTTGTGCATAGTATTTTTTGATATAAATTAACAAATCACGGTTGTTTATGATAGTACCATTACATTATATTGAATTTTTTAATTTGATTAAATTTACAAAAAAGGTGTATTTGTGATCTTAATTTTCGTAATTACTGACTACAAGAAAATTTTTGAATATCCAGATTAGTTTCAAATAAATGATGTTTACATAACGAGCATCGTTTCGTATGGCAATTTGGCATCGTTTGTTTTTGTGCCTCGTTTGTTGCATTATTCCCCAGCGAAACAACATCTGATAATCTCGCAAAAATACATATTGGCAAATCACTCAAATGAACCACGGTTGAAGCATGACAGATTTCAAATAAAAACTAAATAGTAAGGTTCTTCCTACAAAGTTTATTTAGATTCGAGCAAAATTTACCCATATTTTGAGAATAACTAAGATTTTTGATTTGCAACAAACTTATTCTAAAATTTATGATAGAATGGCATGTCTATCGCAAATGCCATAAGGTAAAAAAGAAAGAAAAAAAGAAATTTTTCTAAAATGGTTCCACCACACCAAACACAGAAAAAATATGTGGAGCTTTTTCCAACTCCTTTTTTGCATTTATTTTAGCTATAACAGGGCTATAAGGGCGAACACGAAATTACAGGGTTCACAAGTCCTTGAAAAAATACCGACTTTTTCCCGATCGGATTAAACTTTTCTCGACAAAAATTTACCCATCTTCAACAATCGTCTACAACAGTTTTTATTGTGAGCATTGAAATTTGTGGTAAATTTATTGTAAAAGTCTCACAAATTCAATTTTTTGCATATTTTTGTTTCTGTGTATGGAATTGACCATATTTCATCAAAAATTTACTGCCTTTTTTAATTATATTTTGCTTTTTCGTTTTTTGTACTTCTTCTGAGGGAATAAATGTGTGAAGAACGAACATTGGAAGAACTGGGGAAAAAAGATGTGGCAAACTATGAAAAATTATTGACTGCCCAGGTGGGATTTGAAGCCACAACTCTCAATTTGCTTTTTCATTAAAAAAAATTAACATAAAATGACGATAGCATTTACCGTACATGTACATGAACTTCTGTTCGCGAAAAAATAGATGTTTTATTGTTAAGATTTCTTAATAACCCATCATTTTTATGATAGAACAAAACCACAAAAGTTATGGTGACCTACAATAATTTTGTCGGCATGCATTGGCGTAGGTAAAGGGGGTGCCTGAGGGACCAAGCCCTCTCCAGAATTCTGCAGGTCCCCTCCAGAAATTTTCACCATTGGTATTTCAATACCGTATAAAAATTCAATGTAGGGCACGGGAGGGTATTTTCGGCCCATTAGGCAATCTATTTTTTCGGCCTATGGCCTATTACTAGTGGAAAAACAGGTGGTCTTGACGTTCTTGGAATAAAAAATTGTAGATTACTTACAGTCTGCAGAAAATATTTATAACATATTAACAGTGTAGGTCGGCAAAGTTTTTTTTTGGCGAAAGAAAAGGCAAATAGGCTGAATTTAGAAACCTGCTTGAAATACCCTCCCGTACCCTATATGTTCCCAAAAATATTTCCCTCCTTATTTTTCTAACGCAAAAACCAAACGAATATCAACAGCTTCATAATTGGGATGTTAGACCGATATGTGTATGGACGAGGGAGGAAATCTAATCACTAACGAGCGCCAGGTGGTCGACAGGTTTTTCGATGAACACATCAATGGCGAAGTTTCAGAAGGAAGCGGAACGAAAGTTAGCCTAGGAAGGAGTGCCAAGGAAGATAGTAATGTCCCAGCAGCTGATCTCCAAAAAGTGCCTCTGGTAAGGCCCGCTACCGGCAGACCTTTATAAACATGGCCGAGAAACGCTGGCAACGACACAGTGAGGTTTTTTCCTAGATTTGGGAGCTGAAGCTACCGGAGGAATGGATGGAAGGAGAGGTTTGTCCCATCTACAAAAAGGGTGATCGGCTCGACTGTTGCAACTACCGCGGCATAACACTGATAAACGCTACCCACAAGGCACTCTTCCAGATCCTGTTACTGGCCGGCTGGGGGCCGACCATCCGGCTGATTTTTCAGAAATGTTGAGAGTACAACGTACCCATGGATCACAGCTTTATTGATTTCAAAGCAGCATACGAAACACTCAATCGAGACCGGCTATGGCAAATAGTGTACGAACACGGATTTGTGGATAAACTAACGCGACTGATCAGAACTCCAGTGATGTGTTTCGTGCGCATCTCGGGGACTCCCTCGGGTCCCTTTAATGATGCGGCGATGGTTGAGACAAGCTGACGGCTTAACCTACATGTTGTTTAACATCGCTCTTGAGAGGTGATCTGACGAGCGGCTATCGAAACGAGAGGAACGACTTTCATCAAGAGTAGTCAACTCCTAGAATTTGCAGATGACTTTGATATCATAGCCAGGAATACATCGGATGTACACGCCATTACCGTGTTCGAGCGGAAAGTGCTGCGGACGATATTTGGTGGAGTACAAACTGAAAGCCCGGAGTGGCGGAGGCGTATGAAGCACAAGCTACAGGCACTGTACGGAGAGATTCTTATCGTACATCGACACATCATAAGGATACCGGAAAATGCGAGTAAAATAGTTCTGCTGAAGAGACCCCTACCGGCGCTTGGAACAGAGGGACTCAACGTGCAGGATAGTTCGACCAGGTTGAAAGTGATTTGCGGCTTCTAAGAAACCAGGAAAACTGGAGACAATTGGCGCAAGATCGAGTTGAATGGAGACGACGGCTTGAAACATCACGAGTCACTCTGGCTCTATTCTGCTGACGACAACGATGACGATTGTGCTTATATACACCTGTGTTCAAAATAATAGCAGTGGTGAGTTTAGCATTAGAGTTTATAAAAAAAATTGCAATGCAGGAATTTATGTATTTGATAATCATCTGTTGTTTAACCGTTATGTGTTCGACAAAAAAAAACACCTTTAGCAGGGCGACAAGGGTACCCGGGTACCCAAAATTGATATTGTTATAACATCAACAATTTTAAACCGATTTTGATGAAATAGGTGTCATTTGATTCGTTAATTTATCTAGTTTTGAATTATGTGGCCATTTGGCCTTTAAAAGATTTACGGGGCCCGAAAATCCGGAATTCCGACAGAGTGTCCGCTGTGAGGTAGGGAACTGTTTGTATTGCAGGAAAATCAGTCATGCGGATATAAAAACTCTAAAAATTCATACAATGAACTATTTCATATAATGAGATGAATCAGGTTGGCCATTCCAGAGTAGGTTCCTGTGGGGTCATGGGTGGCCAGTCTAGGATTGGAGGTAAAACCTAGCAATATGGGTATCAAAGTTCTTGGAATTAGTTCGGGAGGTAATATTTTTTACATTTTGATGTATTTTGATTGGTTATTTCGAAAACGGTTTCTACGGGGTCACAGATCATACCGCAGGATTCAAGATAATGCTTAGCATTATCAGAACAGTTCAAAACGTAGAACAATCCGTTATACATTTGGAACCAGTTCCGAAATTATTAATGAGTACTAAACTGGCCATATCAGTTCAAAACATCTAAAAGATCCGCTAAACCAATCCTAATAATGGATTAGGCACCCAACTGGCCATCTGTAACCCTACAGGAACCCAATTCTGGAATGGCCAATGCGATCTAAAGTCACCAATTTATATAATAAGATGAAAAAAGGATCCACAATGTCAAGTTCAAAGCTAATAGCTTTGCTGAAAGCTGATATTCTTTCAAAACAAGCGGCTTTCCACGCTTTACCGGACGTTGCTCCGGAATTATTGATTCCCGGGAACTACATGTCATTTGATGGCCAAATGCTTTGTCTAATCAAAACTGGATAAATGTACGAATCAAATGCCACTGGTTTCATCCAAATCGGTTCAAGATAGCCAAAGTTATAAACATAGCAAATCATGGGTACCCGGGTACCCTTGTCGCCCTCCTACGTAATAAAAACATTCAAGTGCCTCTCATTGGTAATCCCCTTTATGGATATGCACCAAAAAAACCTCAATTACTTAAGATCAACGAGTTTTACGATGTCGCAAAATTTCAATGACGTATGTTTTAAATTGAATGAGTTATAACTATTTTAAAACTGAAAAGGTACCCGGGTACCCTGTTGCACACATAACGGTTAACTACGAATATGTTTTAGTCCGCAATTCCTTTCAGCAACGTTTAGACGACCCATTTTGGCTGATTATACGTATATATTAAAAATGAACATACTTTTGTTAAATGTAAATAGATAATATTTATACCTTAAATGGTTTATTTCAACGGTTATTTTATAATTCTTTTGAAAATTCTAATGGAATTGTGAGCACTGCTATTATTTTAGCACAACACAGGAAAAACAGGTAGACAAACAAAACGATCCATATGCTCAATGATGACAGTACGACAGTCGAATATATTTAGTTAGGGATCGTATGCTACTAGCATACAACGTCATATAGGTAGCGTTTGTGTACATGATAAAGCAGAAAAAATATAAACGATTTTTTAAAAATATGAGGATTTCACTGCTATTATTTTGCACACAGGTGTAAGTTCTGCGTTTGGCAGTTTTCTGCTTGAACATTCTCATTTCTCGTTATATCGACGCGACGACTTGGCAATATGAAATAAATTATTCATGCTGAGATCATTATATTTCTGTAGTTAATAGTAGATCGATATTTTCATACACAGTGAAATTTTTCTGGAAGGCACCGCCCAGGCCCCTCCCAAGGTAATTTCCTAGCTACGTCAATGCGAGTCCGTGTATTTGGCCTCGAGGTACGACGCTGGTCTAACATGCCAGCCGTCTCAGTTGGGAAAGGTTGTTAGAGTCAATAGGATCGTAGTGCGGGGCCAGTGTCCTGTACTCTAAAAGCTGACTGCGAAGTCTGTGGTATAAAAAACAGAAGATCAAGTTTCGATAACGAAAGGTAGCATCTAGGCTCTGCTTTGCTTTGCTTTTTGTTTACATTCAAATTTTTCAAGTAAAGATGAAGCGAATAGAAAAGCCTGTATGTGGTGCAGAGCAAAGAAATGTCAACCAAGGAGTCCCAGAATGACCCCACAGTCCACAGTCCTGCATTAGACTAAACCATAGTTACAATGGGTCTTCATGTCGACGACAGCTATTCACTTCTAGGTCGATAAGAGCTTATGGACGCAAGCATGTTTGATGCCCATACGACATTTTGTGTACTTTGCATGGAAGTTTTACTGAGACGACTGCGTAAATTTCCAAACAGCTAGTCGGAATATTGTGAAGTAGCTCGAAAACGTTTGCGAAGAACGCGAAGAAGCGAACACATCCTATTCAAGAACACATTATAACTTTGACCAATCTAATACACCTCACATGGGAGGAATGTGGGAAAGAGTGGTGAGTGGTGTCAAGGTCACGTTGGCTGTGTCCACCATCAAGGATAAATGATGAAAATTCTCGGGCACTTCAGCACTCGACAAAATAGCGATTGGCGATCATTTCGTATCTCTCAGAAGCCATATGGCCGATTCCATGACCCGCTCAAGTTTCGTTTTCGATGCAAGCACGGAACGGATTTCGAAGGAACTTGTCCAGCACCTGAAATCGGCCATATGGCCTCTGAAAGGCATGATATGATATCATGCTATGATTCCGGATTCATGACAATCTCTCGGATTCGAATGGGCTCGTAACTCGTGGTTTGTTAGAAAATATCCACATATTTTTAATAGATTCCAAAAATTTGACAAAATTATCTAAAATAACCATGTCGTGGTCCCCCAAGGAACACTGGAACAACTCCGGGACTATGTATCAAATTATGAAAATAGAAAAATTACACCAAATTTGGTGAAAAAATATTGAAAGATAACAAAGTTACGGTCATTTTAGTGAATTTTTTGGTGCTAAAATTAATGTAAAACTTAGAGAGGTTAAACCTAGCTGTGCGGCATCTTGAGATATTGAGATAAAGAACTCGTTTTTCAGATTCAGATATTTGCTTTTGGATAAGCAGTTTTTGTATAATTTATTCATTTCATGCCAAGTAATAATATGAGTTTTATTGCACTTTAAGTGTGGTTTCCATGATCAGTTAAGGTCATAAAATCCATCATAAAAATGTAAAAACCCCTAATAAACCCCTAATAAACACAGTGCTTGGGATATCACTATCTATAATTTCAACGGATATCTCTTCGATTTTATGTGTTGGCCTAACGTTCGAGCTTGAAAACAATTTTTCTATTTTTGTAAAGGACCTAGGGCCTATTATATTTCTTTTAGCCAATTCGTGGCTTCCCAGAAGTGTACTATATTTTTAGACCTTAACAACGATGTATTTACAATGCCAAAATTCGCTTTTAAACGGAATCTAGGGCAAAATTCCAAAAGACGGTCCAACCATGACGACGTTCTCCTATACATTATTGTCTATATTTACATGTGGATATCAGTCACGCTCCTATAGCTAGGAAGCGGACACAAGTGAGGCTTTTCCCTGGACAAGATTCTTCATTAAATTCTTTAATACCACCTTCTTATAACTTACCTTGGCAAGAGGTTCCATCGTTGATAATACAATACCATGTAGAAGTTAACACGAAGTAAAGGTGTGCAGCAACCTAAAGATGTTTTTGACCACTTTTTGGAAATAAAATTAGAAATACGGGCTTTTACGGGCAACTCTGAACAAATAACTATGAATTTTCGTTAAACCGGTTCGTACTAAATTATTGTGTTAACAAGAATTCTTGTTCTTGAACAAATTTCAACATTATTGATTCAAGTTTGTTGAATTGAATGTAGCACGCTATTTTTCAAATTGACATTAACTAAAGCTTGTCGCTCACCATAAGACATGCTGATGTTAATGTTTTCCATTTCATAACAGTTCGTTGTAATTATGCTTTGTAGTGTTTTATTCTTCGCTTTATTGGTACAATAAAACACAGAAATAATACAAGCTTCTCGCTGCTTTATTCACCTCTTATGCGCTTGTACGATAGGTACACCGAGCAACAAGAAGTTTCTAATTCAGCTTGTTTGTAGAGTTGAAAAATATTGGTTTTTGAATATTTTGCAAACATTTCTCAAATTTCCGCTTAAAATCATTACCTTCTCTTTATGAGTTAGACGGATGTTGTAATGATTTTTAAGTTACGCTGAATACGCTGCAGTTGTATGGGCACCGTACTACCATAACAGCATCCAACGGATTGAGTCTATCCAACGAAAATTTGTTCGATACGCCTTACGCCTTCTCCCTTGAAATGACCCTTCAAATCTTCCTAGTTATGAACACCGCTGTAATCTGATCGGGCTTGACTCTTTAGCTATACGACGAGATATTGCTAGGGCTTTGTTCATCTCTGATATTCTAAACTCTCAAATTGACAGCCCAGATATACTCCAACAACTAAACATCAATACCCGTCGGCGATCCCTCCGATCTCACCCCTTTCTCAATCTTCCTGCTTCACGCACCAATTATGGCCAAAACGAGCCTCTCTCGAGTATGTCTCGCGTTTTCAACCGTTGTTTTGATGTGTTTGATTTCCATTTGTCCCGTTCTGTCCTTAAAAATAATGTTCTGCATGCTTTGAAGTAAATCACGTGCAAAATGTATAGTGTTAGTCATCAACTTATAGATAATAAGGAACTTTGTGTTATAATTTAAGTCCTCATTATGTAACTGCTTATAATTGTATCATTTGGTGTAAACTGTTGGTGCAAAAATGAAGGTTTTGTGCCTACGGAAGAAGGAGCGTCGAACAAAGTTCCACTTCCGCGGGCTTTTCCCTTCTTGAAAAGAAAGAAAGAAATAAAGAATAAAGTTACATTGTAAAAAATACCAAAGTAGTAGACCAGTGTCATTTTCAATAATAGGGCATAACATACCATTAGGAAAACTCATGATTTTTTATGTTGCTAAAGCGCAGTTGATTTTTGTTCATGTACTAGCTTATTCATTTAATTGGATAGAATCTCGTTATATCATATCTTTACGTCTTGATGTGTTACTCAGCAATCGGTCCTTCGGTTATGCGCTGTTTGAGATTTCCGCATTCGATTAGATAATTCGATGAAGTATGAATTCAAAATTGAGATGATTAACGATAATTTTGATTAAATAATAATCGTTTTGATGCATAGTGATAAACGTAACATCGTTTGTTTTTGAACATGACTAGAACTGTCGTTGGTATTGTCAGTAACAAATGTACAGATAGCTTGGCTTCGATTTTTATGTGGTATTCCACAAATATTGCTTTGTATTAAATGTAGTAACTAGACAATTGTTTAATTGGATGTTTTCTTGTCCGATGGCTGAATGGTTGTGGCTGAGTGTTCGATCTTCTCGGAGCTAACCTTCCTTTTTTCTCCTACTTCCCTTTTTTAACCCCATTTTACTGATTCCCTTATGTCAAGGAACAAATATGTCAAATTTTAAGAAGAGTATGGGTTCGGAAGTTATTCAAACATACATTGACTTCTATATAATTTATTTTATTAAAAAAATTAGAATAATTCATTCCTCTGGCAAAATTAGAAGTGTTCAACAAATCAGAAGACCTCCAAATACATTATTACAGTGCAATAAAAAGAGAATTACCAAAAGTGGCTTCAAAGTCAAGCGCTACGATTCAACTGACTGTTGTACCGAAGCGCATAAAATAAATCCTCGAACGCCGATGTTGTTGGTTTTCAACATAAACAAACCGAGTGCCCATCAAAAAGGTGCCAAAAGTCTCAACCAGATTGCTTCCAGGCTGCAGCATTCGCTCTCTTTCGCTGCGGTTTCGCGCTCCCCCGAGATGGAGTCGACAATCTGTAGAGTTGTGTGTACGACGAATAGATCGACAGGCAGTCGATTGCACACGTGCATGCATATGTGTAGCCATACCTACTGTTCGAGTTCTTCGAAAATAGCAGTTCTCCATGCGCGCCACACTCGCTCGCTACCAAATCGCAGTCACTTTCAGTCGGTTCAGTTGGCGGATTTTGTTCGTCTGGTCAATACACGGTTTGTCGTCTCGTGCCTCGCATTGACATTTGACGTTCCGTTTTGCAATTTCATTAGGTTAATGAAAACACAAAAAAAAACGAAGAGCCCACCTGTAACGATTGTGTGATAACAGTTTAGTCGGTTCCCGCTGGTTGTTAAAGAAACAGTTGTTATCCTTGGCGAAACTGAAACTCGTCCTTCTTCTGTTGGGCTTCCCCCAATTTTTCAAGCAGCCGTTGAATTGAGGTGTGAACACGAAGAGAAACATAAGTGGAATTGTTTATTTCAACAATAGCTGATTCAACTAGTGCGTGCTTGTTCAATCCTGTAATCAGTGCTGCGTGACGATTTCAATCATCGAATCCCGGAATATAGGGCGGGGAGCTATCCGTGTTCTCGACAGTCAGTGCTGGTGGATTGCAGTTTGGTGAATTGTGTCGAGTTGTATGGTTCATCCGAAACGTGATCCGATAGTAACCATGCCGTCCCTGACTGCTGCACGACTCTTCAAGGGATTCAAACATAAGGAAATTGTGCGTATTGGCTCTGTGGTTTAGTGGTTTCGATTATATAGTTTTTTAAACTGTTCATTATGAGTTGCCTGGTCTGCCCTGGGACATGACGGTTATGAAAAATGTAATACTTATAGAACGTCAAGATGTTATGAAATGTTGTTTTGAACATTGTTTGCATTTTGTATACAAATATTTGCTGAGCTTGCGATAGTCATCGGCTTAGCGTTTCCTCTACCCTTGATTGTTCCACATTATAAATCAGAAGCAAATGCTTACACAACCAAACATAATGTCAAATAAATCATGAGACTTTGAGCTTTGAGTCATAGTGCATAGCTTTGTGTTTAAACCTTTCATTTGCGGTTCAAAGAGATGAGTCATTTTAGTAATGAGTTAGATAGGTAAAATCCTGTGAAAACTATCGCTTATATTTAAAAATCCTGTTCAAAATAAAGTCTTGGATTATTCATTGTTCCAGTTATGTCTACAAAAATCGCACCGAATAAAAATCGTAAGATCATCTCTCGGAAAGTTCGGGAACTTGCTTTGAAGTCTGACGATCAGATGTTACTCTAAATTTCTGATGATGTAACTCTTTTTTAAGGAGCTTGCATTTTGTAATGTAAAATTAATTTAAATCCACTAGCATGCTTAGACATAAACAAATGGTCGTAAGGCACCCGACCTTTCAGAAGAATGTTTTGGCCTGGGAAAACGGAGTAATCATAAGGAGGCAAATCTATTATGAGGAAGTCCTGTATGGCCCGACAGGCCTGTATACCCGGACACTAGCGATTATTCAAAAACAAAGAAATGATAAAATTCTTTGGAAAAATAGGACAATAGTACCATTAAAGTACTATTGTTCCATTCTTTCCCAATTTTTTTTATCATTTTTTGTTTTTGAGAAATCGCCAGTGTCCGGGATAGAGGCCTGTCCGGCCATACAGGACTTCACCATATTGCTTTTCGCAAAAATATCAGCCGATTTGTTTGAAAACTCCAGCCTTTCGGGTGCAACTGGATTTAAAACCAAAGTTCAAATTAAACTGGAAATGAGACATGGAACATGACTAGAAATTGGGCATACATTGGATTTAAATTGGCCGTGAGATTAGACTTGAAAATACGTATGAAATTAGACTTAGAATTAGACTTGAAATCAGAGTTTAAATTTGAGCTAAAATTGATCCTAGTATTGGAATTAAATTAAACTTGAAATTGAGCTTAAAAGTAAACCCAATTGAACTTGACATTGGACTTAGTTAAATTAGACTCGAACTTGGACTCGAAGTTCTACTTCAAACGTGGCATGGACATGAAATTAGACATGAATATTACTTGAAATTAAAATTGACATTTTCCGTCTTATTCTTTCACAAGAGTGCCTTTACCTTTTTTATGTTCCGCTTTTGTCTTTTGCAGTCGTTTTCTGTTTTTTTTACATTCGTTTTCCCTTTCTGTTCACTGTTTCCATTTTATCTGTTCCTTTTCTCTTCTTTTCCTGTTCTATTTACACCATTTTGCTGAGTCCTGAATTACCTCGGTCCCTTTTCGGGTTTTCCTCGTTTTATGGTCCATTTCTCGTCTTTTTTTGTCTCGGTTTTTGTCATTTTCTATACCTTTTCGACTTTTTGCTTTTTTTGGTTCCGGTTTTCGTCTATTTTGCGTTTTTTAAATTTTGTTCCATTCCGTTTTTCGTTCGTTCATCGTTTAGGTTTTTTCGTTCGTTTGTTTCGCTCTTGCTCTTATTATATCCTACTTTTCCTCCTTTTTTGTCACATTGTTTTTCTTTTCCGTTTTATCCCCTTTTCTTCCGTTTTAATTGACCAAACTCGTGTTTTTTAGTCTTTTGTCCTTGAAATGCGGTCAGGCATTTTTTTTTTGAAACGATAGTTCTACAATTGTTGAAGGGACGATAAGGGAAAGTAATGAAGAAGGATTTTTTGGGAATGGAGGGGAAAGAGACAACTTGGTCAATTTCATAGGAACGGAGCCTTTCTCCGAAGACCCGCGCTGAGAAACGCGGACTAACACGCTTACGGACGAACAACGTCACACGCAGTACCTTGCAAGTCGTAAGGGCCTGCATAGTGTCGTCGTCCTGAAAGTAAAAACGAGTTAGATCAAAACTTCTCGGTCGGTGGAGGAAGAGGCACAATTTGTGTCTAAAAATAACCCAACCCATGTTGCTACGGTTAATAAGGGGGATTGTGCAGACTCCTTTTGTCCAGCGCCTCTGTGGTTCATAGGTACACGGGCACCAACGAGCCACATGCCCTGGCGGGTGTTGTGGGTTAAAATCTGGTTATAATATCAGATTATAGCTTGGTTCCACCCATACATCTTCCAGCATTGGACAAAAGGTAGGAGTCACAAAGACAACTTGTTAAGCGTAGATACCTATTACCCCCCCCCCCTCATCCTTTCCACTTTTTCCCCTCCATTTCCAAAAAATCCTTCTTCATTACTTTCCCTTACCGTCCCTTCTTCAATTGTAGAACCATCGTTCCGTTTTAATTTTTTTCTCCCCATTTTATTTTATTTTATGTCTTGTTCCTCCTGTTTTTCTGTTCTTATTTTTCCATTCTACTGCTCTCGTATTTTCTTTTGCTTTTTTATCCTTGTTTTTTCGTTTTTTGTCTGATTTTTTCTCTTTCTCAGTTCAGTTTAGCTCATTTTTTTATCACGTTATCTTCGTTTTCTTTAGAGTTCTCTTTTCTTTTCTTATTGCTTCTTGTCTCTTCAGTTCTTCATATTTTCTGTCCAGGCTTCTTGTATTTTGCTTCGTTTTTTCTCTTTTTCTGTTCCGGTTTTTCATTTCCACTTTTTCTCTCTTTTTTTTCACGTTTAACCTCCTATTCTATTGCGTTTCTTCTTTCGTTCTTCTTTTTCTCACGCCGGTTCTTATTCTTTTCTCTTTAGCGTTTATTTTCTAACTCGCTTTTTGTCATTTTTGTCACGTTTTCCTTTCTGTTCTTTTCCGTTTTTCTCCTTTTGTCTAATTTTTTTTGTTTCGTTGCTCGGTGAGCAGCAGAAGACGGACTGCAATACCCGAGCAAAGTTTTAGAGTAAATTGAAAACAAAATTTGTTATCAAAAGTATCAAACGGAATACTAATTTTGCTGTTACACAATATTTATAGGAAAGCAGAATTAGTTGACAACTTTAGTTTACTATCATATCATCATCATTTTGCTATCATCATGAACTAGCCATTTTACTAAAAAATAGATTAATTTAAATATTGGAGGTTTATTTACATTACAAATAGAATCTGTCAACAAATTTTCTTTCAATAAAAATGAAAACAAAATTATAGCAAAGTCTGATACATCATAAGTGCCATTTTGAGTTGGTAACAAAACATGTTTTCTAGTTAATATCAACAGCAGAATATGATATTATTTTGATATACTTTTATTGTCAATCCATTCTCGGGAAACTGTTCATTCTTTGCTGTTTCTAGTACAGATAAAATAAACTCATTGCCATTGCCAACCTGAAACCAACGATTCTATCGAATCACTTGCGTTAATGTTCGTGTTGTTCTCTACATCCATTCATTCTCGACAATAGTGAATGAAATCAATGTAAAGAATTCATTTATTTTGAACTGTCGACAACGGCAAAGGAAATTACAATAAACGTAAACATTGTCCCGAAGTTTTAAATAATTTACTTCAGCCAGGTTTTGGTTGAAAAGCAGGCAGTTTAAAAAATTAAACATTAAGAACTGAAATATCAGTCAAAAGCAAGAAATTTAACTGACACTTTAGACGAGCAATCATTCAGTACTGCAATTCATGAATGAATTGCATTGAAGGGTAGAAAACTGAGAAAGACAAACACTGTCAGCAGCTCAGTAGTCATGTCCATGGGCTGGCAGATAAAAGAATATTACCAGGAGTAAAACTGTTTTATATCTGCCTCCATGCGGGGCTGTCAATTTTTTCGAGCACTGCTGTTTGCTTTACGTTGGTTCATGAGATATTTTTTATTAGGTAAATGTTGAGGAAAACAGAGGTTTTCAGCTTTAACTCAGGAACAGCAAAAAATATATCATGACAGTGATGAAACTGGATTATGAATTGACGAACAAAAATTAAATGTCTCAAAAAAGATCCATGTGACAAAACATAATTTTCTGACTGCGGGCTTCCGCGTTACAGAGATTATTTTGTTTTGCATAAATTTTCCATAGAAGGTGGGTGCCTAGTGCCTGCTGTTTAGGTGATTATAATCCAAACAAAAAAGATAACTTTAAAAACTCTCCCTATGAGTGGAACATTTTTTGTATTAAGAAAAGCAGCACAATTTTTGTTTTGCTCGGAGTTTTCTAATTAATAATCTGCCATTAAAAAGAGTTATCTCTAGCGGCAACATTTTTTTTTGATATTTTTGTTTGTCTTCAGAAAACTGAGTAGAACTGTACTGAAATGTTAAAAAATGAAACAAAAGCAACATTAGTCACTAGAGTGGTTAGGGGAAGTGAACGAAAGCGAAACCGCTTTCCGAACTTGACACTGATTGTTTGGTTGGTTGTTGTCTGTGGTGCTGCCCGCCCGCAGAATAAGGTCACTCGCCAGTTGTCACGAATTGTTGCAGCTTAGCTTAGCGACCGCTATGCTGTTGTAGCTTGTAGGTCATTCGATAGGTTTGCTTTCTTAATATGTACAACCTATCAACGTTTGTATCTCGCAGTCGTAGTCAGTGTTTTGGATGCGTTACGGTTCGTTTTGTTAGAAGGTCAGAACACGTATGGTTGCAGCTTGCACAGGACGATGGTTGTTTGGAATTTTTTGACCGTCTGCTGGGTCACAGTATATTATGGTGTATGGTGTGACCGCAAAGCTGTCTTGAGATGACAACTGATTTTAGGCATGTAAAATGCTTCACTAATTTTGTACCTTCCGTCTTGATTTCTATCAGTATAAGACGAATGACCTCTGCTGTATTTCCGTAAATGACCATTTACCGGACATGGCTAAAGCGGATTAGCACTTTTAGTGCTAATTTCGGAAGCTCACGAAAATATCGTCAGTAATGAGCTTCTGTAAGCGGAAACCATCTGATAATAACATAGTTAGTGATAAGTCTGCTAGACTTCCTTTGTAATCTTGAAGATTTCATATCGCTAATTAACATTAACTTTTTTGACACATCATCAGTTTTAATTAATATTTTGCAATATTTTTCAATCGCGTTTTCGATTTTTTTTCTTCATATTTATTCGTTTGTATCTTTAATTTTACGTAGGTTGTTCGAATTTAAGGTAATGCAGTCAAAACTTTCATGCCGGAGTGAAAGGCATTTCATGTTCCATTTTGACTTAGAGTTTATTTCTGATTCCGGTCGTAGTAAGTAAAGCCATTCTAATTTTCATTATTTGTTGGATGGATTTAATGAATACTCCACAAGTTCTTTTGCTGATTACACTAAAACACACTTACCTTCTGATCCGTGAACTTTGATATCACTGAAAAGCGATTATTAAAGCATATTATTGAAATTACGCAACTGACTTTATTTTTTATATTCGTCGTACCGTTTTAAAATCCGTCCATCAAAATTTTTCATCGTCCGAACTAAAAATCACAACAATGTTTACGAAGCTAACGCGCATGTATTTGTGTAGGACGGCATAACAAATGCTATTCTGCAAAATTTCTGCAGGTCAGGCAAGTTTCCCTGGCAGTAGAACAACGACAATGCCTTGCGTGAGTTATTTTCATTTATGAATGACGGAAATCAAAACGATTAGTCGACATTTTCTTCTTCGTCGCACGAGAAAACGTAGGAAATTTTGCTGGTAGAACTTCTTTAATGATAAAAAGCATTTAAATAGATCTCAGCTTACTTTGATTGATCGCGTATAATAAACAACTAACTAAAATATTAGGGAATAACTAGTTTTACATTGTGTGTCATAAAAATGCTGATATTTTAAATAATTTGTGTTGGATAGGACGGGAAAGGCAATTACGACGAAGCAGTAACATACCCTATTTCAAACACTTTTTCTCGAATACGTGAGGCACAAACTTTAGTAACGTGTGCAGCGTGCTATATCTCTGCATATTAGTGTTAATGGGAGGAAATGCTTATTAACTTAGGGACTATATTGGCAGGCTTCATTGGGCCTGATTTTTAATTTCAGGTATAATAAATTTAAGTTTGTCACGAGGATTTCGAGCCACCGTAAATCTCGCAGGTGCATAATATTTCTCGATATAAATTTTCAAACTATGGTTCATTATGTACCACTACCATTATACTTTATTTATAAAAAAAGGTGTATTTTTGATCTTAATTTTTTTAATAACTGGCTTTACAAGAAAATTTCCGAATATTTAGGTTAGTCTCATGCAACCGGTGCTTACATACTGAGAATGGTTTCGTATGGTAGTTTAGCATCGTTTGCTTTTGTGTCTCGCTCGTTGCATTTTACCGACAGCGGTTGTTTTAGAAGCACATTTTGAATTCATTTGAGCACACTTAGCAGTGGTGCGTTTACAAACTTTTATTGAAATCTTATAAACAAGCATTTTAATCGTGAAATCGGTTACCTAGGAACATCGCGCGTTATTTCTATCATATGATTATCAAATATCAAAAGCTTGATAGCTTTTATACAGCTCCCCAATAAAGTAGTCAGAGTTTTTAAGCAAGTTCTATGATCGAAGGATGCCAAAAGGTAACCGCGCAGTCAATGTTTTTGATGAATTGCCAAAAAGACCCGTTTGTCTCAGGTCAGCTTTCGCGCATAGCAACAAATGTCTATCGGTATTTAATAACTGACCGCGCGCGATTTCGAACGAATCGAATATGTTGATAGAACATAACTGTCGGTGCGGTAAACTGATTTCACATAATTTTTACTTATTTCGGTATCGGATCTTCACTACCTATTTCGCAATGACCACGTAACCAAACTCGTCCTCAAATCGTACGCGAGCTCGAATGACAGTGAACGCACCTCCTGTCTCGGTGGATCCAGATCAATTTCTTTCTACTAACAATAACTCCTTCCTGTGACACTTGTGGATGATGCAGTGGATTCCTCGGTCTCTAGTAGCTGCAAGTGTCGGACTAACATTCCTTTCCCTCCCAAATTGACTAGCATGGGCGTGGCCAGCTTTGCTATTAATCACCATTAATCACAATTAGAACACCAGAAAATGCACACCGAGAATGATCTGCTACTCCCAAGCATTATTTTGATGCTTCTTTGTGCAATCTCAGCTGATTTAGATCAATTGCGGGCAACTCACGGGCGGTCAAACTATGCTATGCTATGCCAATACGTGACACACAAACTTTAGTCTAAAATTAAAAATTATA
Source organism: Sabethes cyaneus (assembly GCF_943734655.1). Lineage (NCBI taxonomy): Eukaryota > Metazoa > Arthropoda > Insecta > Diptera > Culicidae > Sabethes > Sabethes cyaneus. Next base: position 186,396,687 of record NC_071354.1, on the reverse strand, counting down.
TTTGCTTATTGGAACTCCCTCCTTACACTCCCACAGCTTCTAGAAGTTTATGGTTCAAAAAAGTAAAAAATGCGGTACTATAGATTAGCGCTCGGAAATTCATCTGAAATGCAAAAATTCAAAATGGCCTTATTAAAAATTAAATTATTGAAAACAAAAAGGTTATCTTTTACCGTTTCTGGAAAGCAAAATAAAACTTTCTGAGTTTCTGAGACGCTTTGCTACAAGAAAATAAAAATTATAGCTTTTTTTTAATAGTCATCTTAGATAAACTATGAATAATCATGAAATATATCATTCAAAGGTAAAAACTTTTTGATTAGCTTTTTGATAGTGTAGGTAGTGCAGTATAGTGTTTCTTTGCCAACTATTTATTTGCGCAGAAATAGCTCGGTTTCTCGCAGCGGGGAAGACCCTCCTAAGTTTTCTTATATTAATGGACGCTTATTATGACACCATTTAGTGCTACCATTAATAATGCTTTATTTCAAACCCTGCACCAACTAAGGTGTGTCGAATAACACTTAATATTCAAAACGCAATGCTCAGTGAGTGATTTAAATAGTAATGCTGCGCACTGAATTGTGTAGCTACCAAATGCTTCACCACAGTATCATCATAATGTCTTCGGAAGAATCATTGGTGGTTAGCTTACCCGACAAACTTCGTATTGCCACAAATTAAACTGTGCTGTACCTACATAAATCGTGAATCTCGAATGACCTTTGTCACAATCTCGAGTTTTGCAACTTCTGTGGAGCTGATTCATTATTGGCACTGGCTGATACGCCGAAGCATCCTTTTCGAATTCTTCCTCTTATTTATTCACGCACAGTGGCGAGTATTTGCGTGTTGTATTTAGCTAACAGCCACAGTCATCGCTCTCGCTCGTCATTGCAGCCCGAGCAGCTGATACTGATCACCCGCGAGAGCTCACACTCCCTCCTGCGTGTAGAATCGAGGCCGTAGGATGAAAAAGAAAAGAACAAATAATGCAAAATCAGTATCCTAGTGTGCTGCTAGCTCTCACAGACAGCTGGGTTCTCACGAGTTGTTTGTCTTGTGAGTGTGCTATACAGAAAGATGCGACGAAGCTATGCGTTAGCGAGTGTGTAGGTAGCAGAATGCCTGCACACAGCAACGGCGGGTGTTTGCCGTATGCTTGTGTCAATGGCGTGAGCGTTGGGTGCTATGCTTCTCATACTCGCTCACGTGGGAGTAAGCATCGTTTGTTTCTTGCTCGCTTGCCAACTATTACTGTTATATGTGCACACATAGGCACACATGGCCGTCCTATTTATATGTGCACACTTTTCCTGTGCATTTCTGGGCGGATTTTGTTTATATGTGCTTATTTGCCATTAATTATGTGCAGAATATTGTGAGTATATTCCACTCAAAGGGATCCACCGGAGGTGGTTTGTTTTTCCGGATCAAAATGAAAGCTCTAAAATATTATAAACATGTTAAAATCTGACTGAGATTCTGATAATTTGATCAAACAAACTGCGTGTTTCCGTGTCGACCCTCAGGCTGCTTGCTTGACGAGATTTCTGGTTGTAAACTTTTTATGCATAGAAGTACCGAGTGTATATTCCTGCCCACGTAGTAGAGGTTGACGATATGCTTAGCGATTCTGATCTGACCTTATAGGGCCTGCTGGACTTTGGAATTGGTCTATTCAAGGGTTTGAATATTCAGCCAGTAAAGATACGGCGCTGCAAGTAATTGCATAAAGTATCACTTGACAACGGTATTGAAGTATTTGCTCTACCAGACTTATTTCAGGTGGTTATGGCTGGATAGAATCTGCTTAGCGGTAAGGATTAACGCAGGCACACCTAGGCTGTCTGTAAGGCCTTTTGTGGCGAGGGTTATGAACGGAATAAATGCAACCAGTTGGGTCATTGTTGCAATAAGGACCAGTGCAACAATGGCGGGAATAATCACTCGGATTGTACCTGTAAAAAAGATGGTGAAAAGTGCTTCTATTGTCGGGTGACATCGCCTGACTTCTCGACATGCTCATGCATCTCCACAGAAATGCATAAAAAACCGTTTCTAGTGACCCAAGTCTCACTCCTCGAACCTCTTGGGCTCTGTCATCGTCGATCCACTCAAGGTACAAGATCAAGGTCAAGGATTTTTGCCATAACGGAAAAAATCTTTCTTCTCAATCCTACCCAAAAAAGGACTGAAGCTATTTCCAAGTGGAAAGGCAAATTGTAAGGAGTCTGTAAGAAGTGTTGTAGAAAATTCAAAGTAGACTCGAATGTTTATTCATATTTTGAACATAAAAGAGAGGACGGTAATTCAAATTTAGAGCGTAAAAAGAAATTACATAAAATGAATGCTCGTAAAAAGAGATTTTTGTCAAAATTTTCTTCCGAAAGATAAAATCCAGTCAATTTCTGGTTTCTTTCTTGTTCCGCTTAAAAAACAACATCCAGTTTATTTTTTCCTCACTTTTTGTGATCAAAATCTGGAAAGTTACAATTTGAATTTAATTACACTGTTGTACCAATTTCTATGACCGTTATTAGCGTGTAATAACACCAAATTTATTGATGGGATTGCACTTAGTTTTTGGTGTAGTTCGGTTTGTTCAATCGATATACGAGGTCTCCAAAATTTGGAAATGCCAACGTTCAAATTGGTAAAACAACTGCGCATGTGGCTCGCCAAAACCCTCGAATCGATAAATGTTAACGAATTAGTATCGAATATTTTATTGATTAAAGTTCACCCTAGTCGAGAGCCGGGATCCCGTGAATGTGTGCAATAATTTTCAATTCAGCTCATGTCGTCGATGTGACGATTAAATTATTCCGTTGATGGTCGAATGTCATAGTTTTTTTTTCTGTTACTCACGTGTCTGCCTCACAGTAGATACATTTTTCGCGAGTGAAAAAGATAATCTTCATTTGCGTGTTAATTTCTGCATTGGTTCCAGTGCTAAGCGCGACAATGAGTGCGATTCCGTGTTGGAGTCCGTATATGCGAACAACATTGCATAACATCTACATATCTTGTCAGGCACAGATATAGGTCTGCCTATAATTATTGTTATAAAATTAGTTGGATTTACAGTCGAATTAGTTGTCATCATGTTGTATAATCTTACATTGTTTATTTTATGGAGAAAGTGTCTCCTCATGAAGCTATCGGAGCAATTAGATTGACTGAATAACAAGTTGGAATAGTAAATGTCTTTACCAGCACTAATTAGTGATTGATTTTCTTTTAATCAGGAAGGGCCCCATTCCACTATACCCGAGGATGAATTCTTCGATGCGGTCGAGACCGGTCTGGACAAGATAGAGGAAGACCGACAACTACGCGTGCGACTCAAATTCCAATCACAGCAGGTATGTTCATTCTTCAATCGTAACTATGTATCGATTTAGATCGAATTGACTGACTATCTCATCCGACGTAATTTTTTTTTTAGTCGCAGCTAAGTACGGCTAGCTCTGTTTACAGCACTAACCTAGAAACTGATGATGATAAGCAACAGTCAGAAGACTTTGGAACCGGTGCACAGGCTCACAGTCACAAACTGTGGCCGGAAATTGACAAAATCTGCACAGAGCAACTTTACCAGGCCCGGCAGGGTGTCGGAGATGGTGGCAACGGGTGGCAGCTGTTTGCCGACGAAGGTGAAATGAAAATGTACCGGCGAGAAGAGGAAGTCGACGGAATGGTTATCGATCCACTGAAATCTTGTCACGTGGTGCAAGGGGTAACGGCACGGGAAATGTGTCATTACTTCTTCGATCCGGCGTATCGAAACGACTGGGAAACTACGCTGGAAGATGTACAGATAGTGGACAACGTTGCCCCGGATACGATGGTCTTCCTGCAAACGTACAAGCGCATTTGGCCCGCCAGTCAACGTGACGCACTGTTTTGGTCCCACATGCGAAAGATCACCGACAACGCCGACCAGGGAGCACACGACACCTGGATTGTGTGCAATCACTCCAATCAGAATGAAGAGTATCCGGTGAGTGATTGACGCGTTTGTTGATTATTATAGAAGCAGGTTGCGTGAATATGGAACATTTTTCCTGGTTATTTATTTGTTTACGTTTCGCATTTAATAATGCATGTTTAAATCTTTTAAAAAAACTTCGACGGTAAAATTCTAAGTTATAAAACATAACATTTCATCACCTTTTAGCCCGCCAATCAAGGTAAATGCGTTCGCATATATTTGACGGTAATAATGGTATGTCAAACCTATCTGACCCCTGGTAAGGACAGCATAACAGCCACTAGAGACGATCTGACATGTAGGATCACGTACTGTTCCACTGGTAAGCAGAGTTTGGTTATTTGTCTTTATTCAATTCTTGAGAAACTGTTCGTCTTAACGTAAATTTTTCTTCTGTTCATCTATTTAAGTTAACCCCGGCGGTTGGGCACCGGCAACCGTACTGCGTGCTATCTACAAGAAAGAGTATCCAAAGTTCCTTAAACGCTTTACAGGATATGTCGTTGATCAGCGTAAAAATAAGCCAATAATGTACTAGCGGGTAGGCGCGATTCGATTGAGTGAAGATGTGCGTATGTGTGAGAGCGAAATACAGAGAAATATTGTGTAGCTTTTGTTTAGTTTAAGAATTGTTAAGATTGGTAGAAACAGAGTGTGAAGAATATCAAATAGTGAATTGGTAGGATCGATCTAACCGACTGGCTGTTATACCTATAAAAAAAAACATTACCAAGCCACGATTTACTACGTTCACAAGTTTCACATGTTTCAGCACAGAGGTAAAGCGTGTGAAATCAGCGAGTGGTTTGTTCAAAAATCTAACATTGCTTCTTGGGACAGACAAATAAAACAACTGTTTTTGCTATTTTGAACGTTTAGTTGTTTGTTTCATTGCATTCTAAGCTTCTTTTAGTTTTGTGTTTGAATGAAATCCTGCGAAAGTTTGTATTAATCTTCTTAATGGGTATAACGTATTAATATCACAAAATAGATTGAAAGCTCTGTCATCCTGAAGCTATAATAAGACCGACGCTAGACATTATTTGTAGAGTTTGAGCGAGCAAATCGCGACTATATTGTGTGTCAAGAACATTTTTGTTTGACTCATTCTCCGTTGTAACGTGGAAATTTTCTGTAATTTTTTCTTTATAATTTTCTCAAATTTTCTATTTGGTCAAGTTTATAGTTTTTATTACAAATCAAGCAGGGATAATTCGATCACTTTGACTTAATTTTGACTCCTTTGACAGTACCGTCTCAGCCGAGCAAAATTTGATAAATTTATATATGAGACATTTATTGAACTAGTTGAACTAGAGACATTTATTGAACAATTTTGCTGAATAAGGTTAAATTTATCACGCAATTGTCTCAATTCTGTTATCAGTCACAGTCAGCCACTTCACCGTTCTACTACATATATCAATGGGAGCATTGTCTCGTTGTACAATTATTTTCGTTCGTTTATTTTTGTCGGTTGAGAGATTTCGAATATAATTGTATAATCTCTACTGTTCATCTTGTTAGAAAAAAGCCTTTTGCTTAAACGTCGTTTAAAGCCCTCTGTTAGAATACGGGACAGTTCTGGAGTTAGTGCAACAATTCCATTGACTCTATCTAGCGGCACCGCCTAGCTGAGATTCGAACATAAAACGACTAGCTTGTCAGACAAGTATCGTACCTCGAAGTTAACTGGGCGGTTTCCTGTTTTGTTCGAAATTAGAAATACTGTTAAATCTTGTTAGAAATAAATGGTAAAATGCTTCCACCATCGAAATTACTTTAACCAAATTTATTAGTTACGAATTTTGTACAAATTTTCTTTACATTGGTTCCAGATCAGCATTTTTGGCTGGAGCAGCACGTTCCTCACAATCATGTTAATTTCGAGATACGAGACTGATCTAACATGACAGTTGTCGTATGTTCGAATCTCGGCTGGGAGAGGCTGTTAGAGTCAATAGGATCGTAGCATTATTAAGCATTGTCGTGCTGTCTTCACTTCACTCGATCCTGGGCAGCTCGTCACCAATACTTTGAGCATCTCGACATTCGCAAGTTTGCTTCGATTTGGCACACAGGACAGCTCTATTCCTGGTTCCGGCCCTTTTAGAGAATAAAATTTGTTGCACTATCGTCCGAAATCTTCGCGATATCGCCGACCCACCGGAGCCCTTCTACTTTCGCCAGATGTGCTGTTGGAATTTCTCCAACGAATTCCTACAGCTCATTATTCATACTACTGCCCTACTCTCCGCTTTCCGTTTGCACTCCGTCAAACATAGACCGCCTGCTACCCAGAGTTTAAGGCTCAAATCTTCCATACGACCGTGAGGAATGCGCTGCTCGAGCCACAGATGCTGCAAGAGCACAATCTCTTGCTTGTACACTCAAAAAAATCGGCACGTCAAGTTTACGTGAAAACATATGTAATTCTCATCCATCCTACTTTTCATATAACATTCACGTGAATTATTGGTAACTTGCACTCATACTAACCAGTTTACGTGCGATCCCGGTAAATTTTATCAGCTTTCCCATTAACTGGTACATGAAGTGCATGTAAGTTGCTGTACAGAAGTTTACATGACTTTTCACGTGGATGCGATGTGTCGATTTTTTAGAGTGTAGATAACCACCGCACTGGTCTGGTTAGTGTTCCTACATCGTCATCGTCATTGGTGTTTCGTGCGATGGCGTATGCTGCTTGATCACAATATTTTGCGGAGGGGAAAGATGGCCACATTTCCAGTTTGAATTTACTTACTCTTGTTGCTGTAGGCGGTAATCGGAGATCCCAAATATATATGAACCACGTCAAGCTCACTGCCGTAAATAATCATTGCTGGTGGAAAGCAAACATTTTCCACACGACAGTCTTTTGGACCTCTACATATCATACAGGTTTTCGGTGCTTTGATTCGAAAACGGAATCCGCCATCTTGAAATATCTAGTAATAACATCGCAGTCGTTGTTAATCGAGCCTCTCGTTTTGATCGTTCATCGGATCACAATCTCAACGGCGATGTTGAATAACATAGCTCATCTTCTTGACGCAAACCTCTGCGTTACCCGAAGAGCGTCAAGAGCGTCGCTGAGACAAGCACACAGTACATAATTTGTTTGACCTCTCTACTCTTTTGGTTAGCCGTCTCAGTTTGTGTGGAAATCTGTTCTCGTGCATAATCTGCCAAAGCTATTCCCGTTTAACTGAATCGATTCTTAATTCAGTAATCCGCTCCTAGTCTGACGCTATCGTAGGCCGCTCTTAATATAGAGTAGTACAGACGCGAACCAGGTTAGGCAATCGATGTACCACTTTGCAGTGCAGTGAAAGGATCTAGAGCCGTCCCTGACATGCTGACATGCTCAACGCTGGCAAAGCTATTCTTCGTGCCAACACTCGATCGTTCGCATAAATGATCTCTTTTCTATCAACATACAACTTTAGTTTCTAGCGTGGTTGATTACCCAATCTCCACTTAGGATTCTCGTATGATGGCTTGTACCACAAGGCATGATACGAGATATAAATTTAAATATCCAGATATCCCATCCCAAATGGGGGTTCGCCAAAAATGCAAGTCGCAGCAAAATATTATACGGAACTCTGCCAGGGGGTCCGCGAAGCAAAAAAGGTTGGGAACTACTGTCCTATGTCACTATGCAATTGGTGTCTACATTAAGACAATATTACAGCACATTTTGGCGTGTGAGGGTTTCAGAAAGCAAGAATTTTTTCTATGGTGAATTGAGACCCCTCCCCTCTTTAGGAGGGGGGCTCCCATACAAATAATATACAAATTTCCCCATAACTCGAGAATGAATCAAGTAAAAGGAACCAAATTTGGCATATGGCGGTTTTAGAAGGCAGGAATTTTTTCTATGGTGTACTGTTATCCATCCATCTTTTGACAGGGGGGGGGGGAGGTCTCATACGAATGAAACTCAAATTTCCTTATCACTCTAGAACTAATCAAGCAAATGAAACCATATTTAGCATGTGGGGGTTTTTGGAGACATGAATTTATTTTATGATGGTTTGAGACCTCTCACCCCTGTGGTAGGAGGACAAGGACTACAAATAAAACAGAAATTTTTGCGTATGTGCCATATTTTCTGCTATGTAACAAGAGGTAAGCTGTGAAAGTAAACTAGTAAAATCTTCTCGGAGAAAAAGACTAAGACAGTGAATCGACGCCGCTAACTTACGTGCCTGTTGCCTTTCATGTCAAAAGAGAAGGACATTCGAATGGTACGTCATATTTGCGATGAACGTGCTTTGGCTTTAATGTGATTTGTAACCAATGGCGCTTTTAAAGGACACAAGCGAGTTTAAGTAAGATTATTGAAACATTTCAAGCTACGCATAATCATATTTAATACAATAATCTGAGGGCTGGTCATTCATTACTATTTCAACCTTTATGATGCACACAAGTGATTTTCAAAAGAAATCTCTCAGTCTCAATGGTTGCAGGCTTATGAACCCTCATCCACGTATTTTCAAAGCCGCCATTGCATTTAGTGAATAATTGAACCTGAATATTTCGCTCTTCTCTTTTAAACATTCACTTAAACAATGGCACTCACAGATTCTTATAAACATACATACATATGCCAGAAATGCAGTTTATATTAGTCTTTGATCTAATGATCTGATATAGTCCTACGTCACCCTTTCGTAGAACCCTTGAGCGTGTATACCTTGTAGTTTTTGCAATGACCTTCCTGAAAGACGTAGTCCTACGTCAAAATAACCAAAAGAGTGCCCATCCATCGATAGCTTTTCATCAGATTGGAGGACATAATTTTAGCTATCTTTAAAAAAATAGGCAAATCGGAGAGGAAGGTTTTGAGGTAATTGACATTTTATAACTTTTATCATGGTTTTGAAAAGTTTTTTCTTTCAGTATAATTTTTTGCTGAAAATATATTTAATTTCTTCCAACTTTTCCTTTGACGTCATTTGGATCAAATAAATAGTTTTTAAGCTATGATTTTTTGAATTTTTTTTCGTATTTGCTAAATACGCCCTTTTAAAAAGTTAGTCTTGGCGAAAAAAATCAAGTTTAGTGGAAAATGAATTCTTGCGTGGTATCTAACACATCAGGAAATTTTCATTCCAATCAAAAATAGTCGAGTCAAACCGTTTTGTTAGTTGAGCTGGAATTGCGTTATAGTGTCAGAAAATTATCCTGACTCTAATGACTGGCTGCGAAAACTGCCGATAAAGAAGGATCAATTTTTTATAAGGACGTTTATACTCATGATTTTGCTTTGCTTTTTGCCTTTAAAATATACAGCATAAATTTACATGGAATGGGAATGGGAATAGTTTATGTTAAAGAAAACAATAGTTAAAAATTTGGTCTTACACTTTTTCAGAAATTATTTAAGAAACTTTCTGATGTTCCATGCATCGCTTATTTTCAAAATGCATAACTTTGAAATCAATCACAATGACTTGTTTTATGAAAATGTAAGCAAATTTGAGAAACAGGTGACTTTGAATTTTTCATTCATAATTTTGCGTGCAAAATTTCACGAAATTCCAGGACCCTTTGACCCAAGCGTGTATGTTAATGTTGTTGCAGAAATTGCATAGTATTGTGCTAGTGGCTATATCAGATGCTGACTACAGATTTATTTCTGTTGACATTGGAGGTTATGGCTCAGAACGAGATGCTGGTGTATTTGCAGGAAGCTTATTTGGCAGAAAAATTATAGATGATTCGTTATCGTTACCGGAGGACACATGTATTTCCATGAACGAAACGCTGTTTATTTATCGTCTCAGCCGTGCACGACGTTGTATTGAAAATGCGTTTGGAATTTTAAGCGCCAGGTGGTTATACTTAAGCAGAAACTTGCTTTGCTTCCGTGAAAAACCTCAGTGCATTGTAACTGCCTGTGTCATTTTGCACAATTTTCTTACGCGTGAAGCAAAACCTACATACTGACCAGCAAATTGCGCCGATAGCTACTACACAAGTAGAAACCTGATCGGAGGAGTATGAAGGGTTAATGATAACCAATTGCGCCTGCTATTTGGTAACCGATTTCATACACAGAAAAATGCTGTGACAATTAAGAACCACCTTAAGCAATCCGTAATTTCATCTGATCTAAATGGATTCGAAAGTTCGGTGGAAAGCTGGAAAAATCAGTGCGAATTGGACTGACGAACAAATTAAAAGATTGATTGATTGATTCAAAGAATTGTGTTTGTTTCTACGGTTTCAAACAGTTCGGTGGGGTATATGGATAAATTTAAACAAATTTTTATTGCAATGGAACTTTTTAATTTGTAACGAAGTAATTTTCAAATTCCTCTCTGAATTGTTTGGCACCATCATACGACATGTTAGATGGTAGAATTGTTATTGGTACATACTAGGTGGAATTGCTACGTACTAGGTGGAAGGGATACTTCCCTAAGACTAAACGTAGCCGCAAGTGCAGGAGAACATTTAACCATTTAGATGAGCCGAGTAAGAAATTAGAAAGAAAAACAAGATCGTCTCGCCAACAGTTTCGGCATTGCTTGATTGAACCTTAAATAAGTTGATGTCCTGAAAGTAAATCGTGGTGTAACAGTCGTTTCAATCGATTTTGTTGATCTGCTGTTGGAACTGAAGCTCATTTTACGTCCACTATAGGGGGATGTTAAAAAAGAGGACGTCATTTCAAGTTTTGGGCCTAAAAAAAGACCTAAAACGAGATGACGTTAATTCAAATGTGTCACGTAAAAAGAGAGGATGGTAATTCAAATTTTGGACGCAAAAAAGGAAGACTTTATTGCAAGTTTCGGACGTTTCACGTCAGGAAATGACCTTGAAATGAATTCTTTAACTCCCTCATCTTTCTCCGTTAGCTGGGTCACTCATATTCTTAACAACACAGTCTCCGATTTCCTATACGGAAATAAAATTCGAAGTTTTCAATCCAAAGGCGTTTATTTTTTTTTTTTTTTTTTCATTTTATTCACATTCGTTTTTATTATACTTTTGCTTTGTTTTGGTTTTGACTTCTGTTCTGTTCAGTGACAATTCGTTTTATAGTGTACGGTAAAATTCCAAATACCAAAATGAATTTTGAATGCCAGCCAGTTGTATGTTTTAGTAGGTTAGTCCATGGTGCTACACTAACTGCGCTCTTTTTTATCCTGACAATCAATAGTCGCTGTCGCTGTGATATATGTGTTGATAGATTTAGGTCGAAAATTAACTGGCAAATTATGTAGTTCTATTTAGAATGGTGTTTGCTTGCTCGAACGAATCTTTTACAATTATTCGCACTGTAATACTGTTGCGGTTCTTAGATGTTTGCACTGGTTAAGAAAAAATTAAATTCGAGGTATATTTTTTCTATTGTTTTTTTTTTATTCTTGTATATTTTTCTTGCTATGGTTTTGCACGGCTTGTGATGATGCGTTTTTCTGTGTATGGTTGATGTACAATTGATTAGGACTAGGCTATTGATTTGGTTTACTATAATGTATTGGTAGTCTATTTTGGACTTTTCTCAAATATAATCCATCGGCTTCAGCGTGCTTTATCTGTTTGCTTAGTTTAAAAACTATAATATGCTAAACACACCTGGAATGGGTTCATTCAATATTGTCGTATCAGTGTTGGTATCGCTAATTCCAATTCGCACTCTTGCTACTAACCGTCTTCCTATAGTGGTAGTTCACATGCACTCAAGTCTTTCCGGCCTTAGGCTCACGTAAACTCTATCAGTCATTGTTTTTTTTTCTTCTTGTTTTAACATTGGAGTATAACGTAGTATAATAGAAGCTACCTTCTTTGGTGAGTAAAATGTCAAGATAAATAGTTCCACTGAAACTGAAATAGTGCTGAAGCTGCAAAACACAATTCATTTTTTTTGCAAATAGTTTACGACTTTGCATAAACAACAAGCAAAGTAGTTCGCAAAGATGGAGTGGCTTTTCCTATTTACATTTGGTATGGTTTTTATCTAAGGCGCTCTTCTGTTTTCAACCACGCAGTACTGCACTCGCAAAATGATTTTGGTATTTCGAAATTTCTCTCAACGTCAGTGGTTTTTGGTTAAAGGATATGTGCACGAAAGGAACGATCCGTGCCTGTGGCAACTAATAGTGGATTCGGGTTTATTTTATTTCAAATTTTCTTTCTGTGACAGATTCTGTGGTGGTTTTGTTCTGATCTCATCATTCAAACTGAGGTGCTACTGTTAAATTTTAGTCATCTTTCCGATAATGCGCGGGTAAATGAGTTCCGTATCTTTTCTGTTGTAACACTAAACAAAAAATAATAAATATAATAAAAATTGAAAAATTTTGTTTTGTTGATTTTTTTACAGCAGGATTTCTGGCCATACATGATAAAGAAGAATATCTATCTTCCATCGCTTATTTAAGCTTTATTTTTCCTTAACTTCACGAACCAAAAGCGATAACTTTGGTCCTAGAGATTTGCAATCTTCTGAAAAAACGTGTATTTTGAGTCCTTCAATAATCGTCTAGAACCATATGTTCTTGTAAAAGGCAACCAGCTTATGTAAGTATGAAAAATTAATTTTTAAAGAATTTCTAAAGAAAATACTCTATAGCTCTGCACTCGATAGAGATAGAAGCGTGATTTCTTTAACAAAGTTGTTTGCCTTTGTATTTTCTACAAACCATATATCTATCTACTAACACAAAAGAATTTTACCCCATGAGCTATAGAAATTTAAAGCTTGAATATGCGATAACTTAGCCAGTAAAGGTCCAAGATTTTTGCGGTCTTTTGCAAAAACGTGTATTTTGTGTGCTTTGGTAATTGCCTAAAACATTGTATTCTTGTAAAATGCAACAAAGTTAGCTTTTCTGAAAGCAAACCCCAAACCAATTTTTAAAGAAGGTTTAAAGAATATGCCCTCTGGTTCAGCACTCGATAAAGATAGAAATTTTATTTCTTGAGCAAAGTTGCTTGTTTTCACATGATTTACAACATTGACGAAGAAATTATGTCTATATTTCCTAACACAAAAAAGTTTTTTTTTTTTCATTTTTATTATAGAAAGCGATGACTAACTGTTGACAATTTTAGATTAGGGGGGATATTCATACGAACAAAAGTGCTGAAGACCATAAATGATAAAATGAAAGCAAAAGAAACTAGAAAAAAGGTCCGCTTTTCGCCCTTTTGGACCACTGTGCGACGGTATCATTTGCAGCTTTCAAATCGATGAATAGATCTGATTGTGCCTGGGGGCTTTTACGGCCTTTTTGGATGATGGTCTGTCACTGCGTAAACAATTGGTCCGTCGTTAACTGTCCTCCAACGAAGCCAACCTGATAGCTTCCCATAAATTTATTTGTAACTAGTAAAAGTCGGTGGCAAATAATTCGGTCTTTGCTTTGTCAGCAGCCTTAAGAACGGTGCATCCACGTTCCCACGGCTTAGCTTATCGCCTTTCCTGTAGATCGGTGCAAACAAACAAACTAAAAAGCTCCACTAATGACACGCGCAAGTTTTATGAGAAGGTGAATCAAACTCGGAAGGGCTACACACCGAAACCTGACATGTGTAGGGACGAGGGAGGGAATCTAATCACAAACGAGTGCGAGGTGGTCGACAGATGGAGACAGTTCTTCGATGAACACCTCAATGGCGAAGTCGCAGAAGGAGGCGGAACGGAAATTAACCTAGGAGCGCCCATAGAAGATAGTAATGTCCTAGCACCTGATCTCCAAGAAGTCAAACGAGAAATCGGGCTGCTGAAGACTAATAAAGCCACTGGTAAGGACCGCCTACCGGCAGAGCTTTATACACATGGTGGAGAAATGCTAGCAAAGGCTCTACACTGGGTTATTTCGAGGATTTGGGAGTAGGAAAAGCTACCGGAGGAATGGATGGAAGGAGTGGTTTGTCTCATCTACAAAAAGGGTGATCGGTTAGACTGCTACAACTATCGCGGTATTACGCTGCTAAACGCCGCCTACAATGTACTCTCCCAGATCCTGTTACGCCGGCTGTCACCGATAGCACAAGGTTTCGTAGGGAATTATGAGGCGGGTTTCATGGGCCTCGCGCAACTACGGACCAAATTTTTACTATCCGACAGATCTTGCAGAAATGTCAGGAGTACAACGGGCCGACGCATCACATCTTTATTGATTTCAAAGCAGCATACGATTCAGTCAATCGAGACAAGCTATGACAGATAATGCACGAATACGGTTTTCCGGACAAACTGACTGATCAGAGCTACATTGGATCGAGTGATGTGTTTCGTACGTATCTCTGGGACACTCTCGAGTCCCTTCGAGACGCGGCGAGGGTTGAGACAAGGTGACGGTTTAACCTGCATGCTGTTCAACATCGCTCTTGAGGGGGTGATCCGACGAGCGTGCATCGAAACGAGAGGCACGATTTTTACCAAGGGTAACCAACATCCAGGCTTTGTAGATGACTTCGATATCATAGCCAGGAACTTTGCGACGGCGGAGGCAATCTACGCCAGACTGAAAGTGGAGTCTAGGAGAATTGGGCTACAAATAAATGCGTCGAAGGCCAAATACATGAAAGGAAGAGGCTCAAAGGAAACAAACGCGCGTCTCTCACGGACGGTAACCGTTGACGGTGACGAACTAGAAGTGGTAGAGGAGTTTGTGTATTTGGGATCGTTGGTGACCGCGGACAGCAATACTAGTAAGGAGATCCAGCGGTGCATCCAAGTGGGAAATCGAACCTACTTTGCCCTTTGTAAAACGCTACGATCAGGAAGCATACGCCGCCGCACGAAGCTAATAATGTACAAAACCCTTATTAGACCGGTAGTTTTTTATGGACTTGAAGCCGTGACGCTGCTCACGGAGGACATACGCGCCCTTGCCGTGTTCGAGCGGAAAGTGCTGCGGACGATATTTGTCGGAGTACAAACTGAAAGCGGAGAGTGGCGGAAGCGTATGCATCACGAGCTACAGGTACTGCTTGGGGAGACTTCTATCGTACATCTAGCGAAATTTAGTAGGCTACGGTGGGCCGGACACGTCGTAAGGATGCCGGACGACAGTGCGACGAAAATAGTCCCTCTATAACAACCCCACCGGCACCAGGAACAGGGGGCCCAACGTGCACGATGGCTCGACCAGGTCGAAAGCGATTTGCGACTTCTGAGACGACTAGGAGATTGGCGACGAGTGGCCCATGATTGATTGATGAAATGATGAAATGTTGAACAACAAATTCGATAGTCCATCACCTTGCTTGTCCGATTGCTCACCCGCTATCCTGACGCTGGATTTTGAACTAGCAAGGATAGCATGTATCAGCCTAGTCAGTTGTGCTAGAAAATCATGTTCTAGCACGATCCGCTACAGCTAATTTCGTTTAACTGAATCATACGCCGCCTTGAAGTCTATAAACAAATGATGAGTCTGCTAGTTGAACTCTTGGAATTTATCGAGAATCTGTCTCAAGGTGAACATTTGGTCTGTCGTGGAGCGTCCCTCTCGAAAACCGCACTGGTATTCGCTGACAAAGGTTTCCAGCAACGGCCTCATTCTGAGAAACAGGATGCGGGATAGAAATTTGTATGCAGAATTAAGGAGTGTAATGTCTTGGTAATTGGTAATTGCATTCGAGTCGATGGCCTTTTTTGTAGATAGGGCATATGACGAGACCTTCCAACCAGTCCGTAGGTAGTTCTTTCTCAGTTCATACCTTTAGTATCCTTTACGTCCCCGACATCAAAAATGAAGGTACTTTCAGTTACACTTTTGGCTCTATCTCCACTAATTTTCAATCGATTTTTATGAAACTAGTCTTAAAAGAACCACATTAGATTGGCCTTTAATGAAAAATATGCAGGTAAATTATGGTTCCGTTTTCCCGGAGATATTCCAGATCGCGGTGGGATTTTTTTGACGTCATAAGTAACAGATGAAATAAAATTAGAAATCTGTTTAATTGACAGCGCAAAAGTTATCCATTTTATTTGTAGTTACTAATAATGACTTGTACACTATCCTGTAGAGCGCTGGCTTACGCCTCACTCTCCGGAACATCCGTTGTCGGTTCTACCGGAACTCAAAAGTGGTCATTCAGTATTCTCTTCGAAAATATGGCAAATGGGGTATCAAATCACAGGATTTTTCAACACGAGCTCGTTAGTGGACATTTGGATGTATTTTGAGTCGATCTGGACATTCCGGAACATTCGGCATTGGTTCTACCGGGCCTCAAAAGTGGCTATTTGGAATTCTCTTCGAAAATATGGCAAATGGGGTATCAGATAACAGGATTTTTCAACACGAGCTCTTTATTGCTAATTTTGATGCATTTTGAGTCGATCTGGACATTCCGGAATATCCAGCATCGGTTCTATCGGAACTCAAAAGTGGTCATTTGGAATTTTTGTTGAAAATATGGCAAGTGGGGTGTGAAACTGTCCAAATCGGCTCAAAATACATCCAAATGCCCACTAAAGTGGTCGAGTTGAAAAATCCTGTGATTTGATACCCCATTTGCCATATTTTCGAAGAGAATTCCAAATGACCACTTTTGAGTTCCGGTAGAACCGATGCTGGATATTCCGGAATGTCCAGATCGACTCAAAATACATCAAAATTTGCAATAAAGAGCTCGTGTTGAAAAACCCTGTTATCTGATACCCCATTTGCCATATTTTCGAAGAGAATTCCAAATGGCCACTTTTGAGGCCCGGTAGAACCGATGCCGGATGTCCGAAATGTCCAGATCTACTCAAAAAACATCCAAACGTCCATTAAAGAGCTTGCGTTAAAAAATCCTATGATTTGATACCCCATTTGCTATGTTTTCGAAGAGAATTCCAAATAGCCACTTTTGATTTCCGGTAGAACCGATGCCGGATGTTTCGGAATGCCCAGATCGACTCAAAATACATCCAAATGTCCACTAAAGCGTTCGAGTTGAAAAATCCTGTCATTTGATACCCCATTTGCTATGTTTTCGAAGAGCATTACAAATGGCCATTTTTGAGGCCCGGTAGTACCAATGCCGAATGTTCCGGAATGTCCAGATCGACTCAAAATACATCCAAATGTCCACTAACGAGCTCGTGATGAAAATTCCTGTGATTTGATACCCCATTTGCCATATTTTCGAAGAGCATACTGAATGACCACTTTTGAGTTCCGGTAGAACCGACAACGGATGTTCCGGAGAGTGAGGCGTAAGCCAGCACTCTACAGGATAGTGTACAAGTCATTATTAGTGACTACAAATAAAATGGATAACTTTTGCGCTGTCAATTAAACAGATTTCTAATTTTATTTCATCTGTTACTTATGACGTCAAAAAAAATCCCACCGCGATCTGGAATATCTCCGGAAAAATGGAACCATAATTTACCTGCATATATTTTCATTAAAGGCCAATCTAATGTGGTTCTTTTAAGACTAGTTTCATAAAAATCGATTGAAAATTAGTGGAGATAGAGCCAAAAGTGTAACTGAAAGTACCTTCATTGTTGATGTCGGGGACGTAAAGGGTATAACCAGATGGATTGCACAGTACAGCCGTTCGCTTCCGACTTTCAAAAGTACGGCGGGGATGCCGTCTTTTCCATCTGCTTCGCCGCATTTCAGCTCTCTCGCTGCTTTTCTAACCTCGTCCAAAGTTGGAGGATCCACAGTTTGTCCATCATCCTCATTCGTTTTCCTATTTCTGTTAATCGCTCCATCTTGTTCGCCATTCAACAATGCATCGAAATGTTGTTTTCAACGCCCAGCCGCTTCCGATCTTACGGTAATCAGGTTCCCTTCCTTGTCGCTGCACATAACAGGATTTGGCACGGTCCGGTTGCTGACTCCATTGATCGTATTGAAGAAGCTTCTCGTATCGTGCCTCTCGAAGCAATTCTGTGCTTCCGCAAGATCTCGATCCCAGTGCTGGCGTTTCTTACGATGGTGAAGTCTCTTTTCTGCTGCTCTAGCATCTCAGTATCTTTTTCTGCTCTCAGGCGTTGCAGGCTATTGCCTTCCATGTGACTTCTGGCTCGATTCTTCTCATCAGTCACTCATTGGCACTCTGCGTCAAACCACTCACTGGAAGAGACTGCAGCAGTAGTATCCAACACTTCTCGCACTACACAAATACACTCATCATCAAACTCATCATAAAAACGTTAGTCAAATTCTGTTACCACTTATGTTCGCCGACGTAGATTGTTTTCGTTATAGCAAAGTTCCTGGTAACCAAGCCATCTGCGAAGCATATGAATTGGCACCTTTTAATAAAAATCGTGCCTCTCATTTCGATGCCCGCTCGTCGGCTTATCCTCTAAAGGGCGATATTAAATAGGCTGCAGGATAAGCCGTCACCTTGTCTCAACCCTCGCCGCATCTCGAAGAGGCTTGAGTGTCCCCCTGACTTCATGACTGAGCTCATATATATCAAACCACGCTTTACGTGTGAGGCTGTATTCCATAGTTTCTCGTGCATTCAGTAATACTGTGATGCCCCACAAGGCCGTACCCTGAAGCCTTTCCTATTCGCCTTGTACTTCAACGACATTGATGTCACGTTTCAAGGAAGGATTTGGCAAACCGTCGCCGATGACAAAAATCTGTACGGTAATTTGTTCGAAAGTGTCTACCGACCAGTAGGTCTCGAAGCTTCCGAGTTTTACCTCAGTAGTTTACCATCGTATAATATTCACCGGACCTGACGGTCTCTCGCCTTTACTCTTGAGATAGTGTGAAAATCATCGGTTAATTCCTGTTTGTATGATTTTCAATTCATTTATCATTGAGGATGTGTTTCCCAATGATGTCAGATTGTCAATATGGTTTTATTAAGAGACGCTCAACTGTTTCAAATCTCAGGACGTGTGTGAGCTGTAATGATTGCCTTGGGCAGCAACTGCAAGTTGACGCAATATACTTAGATTGTTGGAAGGTTCAGCACTTCTCCTATGAGTCGCTAGCGTTGGAACATCTTGCTTCATTTAATAATTTGATTATTACAAAATCTGTTGAGCTGAAGGGAATCGTATTAAAATATTTTGCATAAGGACCTACCTTTATGACAGCGGAATGCATCCATGCATTCTTCGAAATCATTTTTTTTATCTATCAGAATCAGAACACAATCGATACTTTGAACACACAAAAAAACTATTTTTGTGAAATTAATTTGAACCTCAAAAGCTGCCAATTTGTATCGTTTCCAGTGTGCCCGAGTCCAATCCTATTAGTTGCCGCGAAGGTGGCGGAACGTTTCATTTGGAATCTGTCCAATCTTAGGAAATCACTACCACGCGTTCTGTAGAAAGTTAGGTAAAATACGAAAAATGACATCTTTTTGTTTTCTACAGTTACAGAGGTCGATGAATACTTTGGAATGAGGAGAGGACAGATTGCAATATCCAATATTACGTCATTGTGTGTTTTTTATCTTTTCAAATCTGTATGATTCCTGTTTTTTTTTCTTCTTGTTTTGTTTAGTTGCGAATTTTATGTACATATATTTAATCTACCAATTTCATTTCAATGTATATATATTCTGTTGTTTGTGTCTATTCAGGACTGCGTGTATTCGTTTGTTGTAATGCAGGGTTTTTCGACAACCTACGAATAAATTTTTACTCCGTCAGCGTATCATTTTGCAGAAAACTAATCGCAGATTTGCTTGCACCATTCATTGTTTTGTGAATCATTTTATCTAGTTGCGTTCATTGTAATCAGTTCGATCCAATATCTTAAATCTATTACTTTTCGAGAATTGTTCTGAAACATTGAAAATGACACTAGTCAACA
Organism: Sabethes cyaneus; assembly: GCF_943734655.1. Taxonomy (NCBI): domain Eukaryota; kingdom Metazoa; phylum Arthropoda; class Insecta; order Diptera; family Culicidae; genus Sabethes; species Sabethes cyaneus. The sequence continues at coordinate 186,376,911 of NC_071354.1, read as the reverse complement.
AATCTACTGAAAAGTTTTCTGCCGTAACGACAAATATTCTTCGCGCGGACAATTTCATTCTTGTTTTAATTTTTTTTACACATTTATTAACAGCTATCAATCTCTCGTTTATAAATTAATCGATTTCGTCAACGTAATGCGCTACTAAGGACAAAACGGAACAGGAATTGCTCAATTGCAGGATAAATCCGCGAGAGACTCGCTACACAGTACGATCGGTTTGACAACTACACTTCGCTTGTCAGTCATGTTTCGTGTGCGTTTGCTTTACCGAATAAATCAACGTTTTTCTAAACCTTCGATTCGTGAAACTATAATTATTGTACTTGTCACTACTGTCAAAACAATAGAAATGAGCGCGTTTCCTCTGCTTTTGTTTGAAGGAAACAAGATTAGAAACTGATGCGACGTTAAATGCAGTTGAAACCACAGCTTTAAGGAATGATTCGCTTAACGTATAGATTGAAACAATTTGTTGGCCTAATACATTTGACTTTTCCGCTTTGAGCAGAAAATAACCGCCTACTCTAAAATAGTATTTTAATATAAAATATTTAAACTAATGACATTTCTATGTTGTTTTGGCAAATGCTGTGTAGTTCCACTCTGATAAATTTTCGTATCAAATAACTATCTATTACAATTAAATTCTAAATTATTTTTCAGTAACAATCTGTGAGTTTTTCGTCGTCTTCTTCTTCTTCTAGAATGTTTACTATTCCCCATCGATTTCACTCATACTTTGACTGGTTTGCGTTCATACGTGATGGATTGTTGCGATTGGTTTCGAATATGAACGGATATTTTGAGAGAACCAAAAATATACCAAACCGAATCGTCCAATCACAACAAAACTCAAAGGAGCATTCAATCCACCCAACAGCTCACGTGGTTTTCTGCTCTGCTAGCTCGTGTATTCCATCCTGATTTCTAGTTTTTTTTTCGTTATGCATTTTTCTCAGCACATTGCGTTGTACCGGTAAAAGGGAACTTGTCTAATACTAAAGTCCCATTTATTCGTCGTTTGGTTGCGAGTGCTTCTGGGTAAAAGTGTCGTGACTACTACACAGCGTGTGAGAGTGTAAAATTAGCTTCAGACGTCCTGAAAGTCGCTGTAACAATCCCATCACACATTGATCTGGAAAGCTTCCCGCTGAAGCTTCTGATTGGCACGCGGTCGGGGCGAGTGATTACTCGATTTTTTCGTACTACTGAGCTCGCTGGCGCTGCCCACCAGCCCGGAAGGGTTCACGGACGAGACGGCCAGCGTTGCGTCCCGCCCGAGCAGATCGGAGAACCTGGCTGGCGGTGTTATATGTTCGGAGTAGTTCGGATAGTTAGATATACTGGAACGAGGAAGAAAAGCGAAGTGTGGCATTGGTATTTTGGCTATTAGGGACCGACGGCTGCGTCAGTTGGTGTTGGGACGGTGGGTTGTGGTGGTGGTGGTGTGTTGGAAAGCGTTGCAAGTACCTAAACGTAGTTTCTTCGTTGTGGCTCGAGTAACCGCTGGAACTCCGGACGTGACGCTTCGACGGGTTCGCCGACGATTTAGCCGACTTCCGCGGTGGGTACGGTGGTTTCGACTTTCTAGTTAAACTAGAAGGCGAGTTCTCCGAAGACGAAGACGTTTCGTCTTGGGTTTCTGGAATAAGCAGATGGCGAGAGTCAGTATCATGCTTGTATTATGTGTATTGTTGTTGGCAGAAAGGGACAGAAAAGCGTTATTGGTCAGATTTTGCCAGTAGATAATAATAGACTCTATAAACAAAACAGTTTTCTTTGCTGTTCCCGTACGAACCTTATGGGAGAAGTAAAGCAAACTCTTTTATCATATGGGCTCGTGTCATTATTTGGACAATATTTTCGATTTTTTTTAAGCTTCCAATGGTTTTTTTTAAGCATATGACCTTTTTTTGAGCACATATCTTAGCTCGATTGAAAGGTTGGTTAAAGTATTAAATATTTTTCATATTTTTAAGTTCATAAATCTAAAAACTGTCACTAATTTAGCGTTTTTGTAATGCTCAAATTCTGTGGCGAAATGTTAGCTGGTAATGATAAATGAGCTTGGAATTTTAAAAAGCGGTAAATTTCATTTTTTGTCACACTGTTATAGCACAATAAGTTTCATCCAAAGTAAGATATTGTTGTTGACCGATAAGCCAAATAGAATGGCTGATAAATGATAATGAGAGTTCGCACTAAATTAATTCATTACTAACTACCACCCACTAGAAAAACACCATAGTAACATTTCAATTGTTTCATTATACTATTTTAGAGGTCCACCAACGGTGGAGAAGGATGCAACTAGGAGCGCTAGTGTCGGTGGCAAAGGCAGCGGTATGCCTACCACGTCGGACACAGCGATGAACGGCCCAGCGCTAATCAGGGCGATGAAGAAGAATAGAGACGCTGTACCTAAAGTGGTAGCAGCGTCACAGCAGCTCGATATAATAATCGAGTTCACGTCAGGTCGCGGCAATTTCTCCAAGGACCTGAAGCAGAGCTTGCTCATGCTTCGGAGAACCTTGAATGCAGCGACTAAAACGCACAACGACTTCGTGGCGCGTGCAGGAGAGGCGAACAAGGTAACCGTGAAGGCGTCGAAGGCAGTACAGACGGACGCTTGCCCGTTGACGGAGTGTCGCAACGCGGCCCAGGAGGCCACTGAAAGCGCTACCAGCAACGGTAAGGCGTCCGCCAAGCGACTGAGACAGTCTCCGGGGGATAGCACCCCTGGTGGACCGAAAAACCGCCTGATCGGTGAAAGTCCTCAGGCTAGCGGGTTGGCAGAGCTAACCGATGAACCAGCGGGAAGCTCCAAGACGGGTGGCACGTGGACCGAGGTTAAGGCCAAGAGGAAAGGCGGAGGAGGCTCCAGTAAAAAACAGCTCCACCTAAACCGGGAAGGAAGCGAGCGAAGAAGGGCAACGCTCTTATCCTGAAAACCGACGGGTCGAAATACTTGGAGGTTCTGAAGGCCATGAGAGGAGACGCCCTACACGGGCGATATGATCTTCGAGTTAATGAAGGACGCCACCAAGAAGAGTTCCGCATACAAGTCCATAGCGAAAGGAGTGCTCGGGGACGGAGTGCAGATACGTGCTCTCACACCAGAAGTGACTCTCTACCTTAAGAGCCTGGACAAGATCACCGAAGTGCGCGAGGTCGTACAAGCTTTCAAAGAGCAAAGTGGAGTGATGGTGGCAACCGAGGCGGTTCGCCTACGCAAGGGTCCGGCCGGGACCCAGGTAGCCACCATACGACTTCCGCTGACTGACGGAAACGAAGCCCAGAAATCTGCTAGGCTAAGTGGGGTGGTCGGTATGTCCACTGAGCGTGCTCAAGCAGTCGGAAGGTTGCTTCCGGTGCTTCGAGCAGGGACATAAAGCCTGGAACTGCAAGGAGCCAGATAGGAGCCAGTTGTGCAGGAGATGTGGCAGTGCTGGCCATAAAGTAACGGACTGCGCGGAGTCTCCCAAGTGCCTGATCTGTACCGGTAAACGGGACGCAAAGCACGTAGCGGGAGGTCCAAGGCCGGCCAGTGTGCCGGCGACGAAGCCACGTTCATAGTGCAAGTGACAAAACTCAACCTGAACCACTGCAGCACGGCTCAACAGCTGTTACACCAAGCAGTTTCTGAGTCAGCAATGGACATTGCCATAATCTCGGATCCATATAGCGTCCCTGCCGGAAACGGCAACTGGGTCTCGGATAGGTCTGGGACGGCGGCTATATGGACGACAAGCAGGTTCAAGAGGTTGTGTCAACTGCAGACGATGGATTTGCGGTTGCCAAAGTTGGTGGAGTGTTCTACTGCAGCTGTTATGCTCCGCCGAGTTGGTCTATCGAGCAGTTTACGCGGATGGTAGACCGAGAATCAGTTGTGCTGACTGGTTTAAGGCCGGTGGTTGTGGCGGGCGACTTTAACGCTTGGGCGATAGAGTGGGGAAGTCGTCGCACGAACCATGGGGGTCGGATTCTGCTTGAGGCTCTGGTAAAACTTAACGTAGATCTGGCCAACGTCGGCTACACAAGTACCTTCAGTAGGAACCGTGCGGAGTCTATCATCGACGTGATTTTCGGCAGTCCTGGTCTTTTAGGAGACTGGAGGCTAGACAATGGCTACACTCACAGTGACCATCAGGCGGTCCGCTATGGTATCGGTCAGATAACGAGGCGGCAGGCGGCGGGTAGAGCCGATACTCCAACCACCCGTGGATGGAAGACATCATACTTCGATCCCGAAGTATTTGTGGAAGCGATCCGAAGAGACTGCGGTGATCGCAGTATGCCTGATCCGAACGCTGATCATTTTGATTGAGGTACTGTCGCGAGCGTGTGACGCTGCCATGCCTAGGAAAAGCCGACCTAGGTAAAGGGAGGTCACCGGCTTACTGGTGGACAGCTGAAATTGCGGAGCTACGCGGAGCGTGCTTACGTGCAAGGAGAATTATGCAAAGAGCTCGTTCGGACGAAAGTAGGGCTGAATGTCGAGTAGCACTGCTGCACACGCAACGTTTAAGAATGGGATGAAAGCTAGGAAACGAGCCTGATTTGAAAGGTTATGTGCTAATGCTAATGCGAAATGTAGGGGTGATGCCTATAGGGTCGTAATGGCAAAGACCAAGGGCGTGATGTCACCCGCAGAGCAATCGCCCGAGATGCTGGAGTGGATCATCGAGGGCCTCTTTCCGCGCCACGAGCCAAGGCCCTGGCCCCAGGCCGCTGAGTCGTCCCACGGCCGACGTTCCAGTATCTCAGACCATAGCGTAGGACGGTCGGCCTCCCAGCCGAACAACCAAAGTAACGTTGGCGACGGTGGTTTAGAGGTCGGGGAGGAAGTGACGGTTACGAACGAGGAACTCATTGAGATCGCTAAATCCCTAAAAGTGAGCAAAGCACCGGGGCCAGACGGAATTCCGAATTTGGCCATTAAAGCGGCTATTTTGGAGACCTCCGGGTGTCCCCTCGACATATAGGCCGATCTGTCTGCTCGATACTGCCGGCAATATGCTGGAGAGGGTTATCCTTAACAGACTCGTACAGTACACGGAGGGTACAAACGGTCTGTCAAGGAACCAATTCGGCTTCCGTAAAGGCAAATGTACTGTGGATGCCATCTTGTCTGTCACTAAGACAGCCGAGGTGTCAATCCAGCGTAAGAGGACGGGTATCCGCTATTGCGCAGTTGTCATGCTCGACGTGAGAAATGCGTTTAATAGCGCTAGTTGGGACTCCATAGCTAACTCGCTTCGGAACTTTCAAGTGCCGGTGTCGCAGTACAGGACTCTGTGAATATGGGGTGCGTAGAGACTTGACTTGGGAGTGCCTCCCAGTTGGCCTCCAGGTAAGACGCTGGTAATAAGCCAGTCATCGTATGTTCGAATCTCGGCTGGGAGAGGCTGTTAGAGTCAATAGGATCGTAGCACTGACCCCGCACTGTCCTGCATTCTAATTTCTAACAGCTTTTAGGGACTTGGTATTCACGACACTTTTGGACCGTCCACAAAACCAGCTTGATAACCTCCCTCGAATCTACTTGCTAGCGGTGATAAACGGCGAAAAATAATCTGAGAAAGCACTTAAATTGGTTGATGACATTGAAAAAATTTATCGTCAAAAACAACTCCATAAACCATTCTGTGTCACCAAAGCACTCCAAAAACTTCCTTAAAATGAAAGCCATCGATTACCCATAGGCCAGAAATCTATGTCGATATTTCTATGTCGATATTTTTTGTCTGGAGTCCCAAACATCAACACAGCTCTCCACCTTTAACAAGATGTCTCCGTAATGCTCGTTTTAGGACATTCTCTCAAGAAGTAAACATCGACGCCAAACTTCCAGGTCCAATTGGCACCAAATTTAGGTTTTTTTCTGCTGACCTGAAACAAACAATCTACCGAAATTTGGTTAAAATGCGTGGCGGTCGATTACACGGGTGATCCATACACGACATTTCATGAAAGCGACCGCAAATGCTCCAGTTAGACACTGAATACAGAGGAACTACGGTCAATCGCAAAAATCCTCTGTCGTCTAGTCCCGCATGGTGCGCTTTCCAATGAACATAGCGTTCTTCCTGTTGGTGATTTTGTTTCCAAAAATCCATCCCGTTAGGCTCACGATGGCAACATTCATTTGCTTCTCGACATGAGCCATCCATAAGGGGCTCGTTCCTAGGCACCCTTCGCCGAACAGAGATTTATTCCTACAAGGCGACGCCTCCCACGAATTTCACTACTTGTATCGTAATGATAAGAGATATTTAAAAACAACCAAGCGGTACGTACCAACATTTTTACATGATGTGCGAATATTGAGATTCGATAAAAATTCATTCCCCCATACGTCCCACTTCGGAGGGCTATGGGAGGCCGCCGTAGAGCCATACAAGTTCAGCTTCTCAAGGAAACCGCTCCATCATTCCATTCTCAACGAGAACGGATCGAATAAAAGATCTGCAAAAAGGGTTTTTTTTTGGAAAAAAGTTCGTTTGTCTCAATATTTCCTAGTGACGTCAATTTTTTGACGTCAACAGAAATGATAGGTTTTTTACGGTACGTGTCGTTCTATAGGCCTTTTCGTCACATGCAGAGCATTTTACTCTAGTTTTCTTGACATAGAGAGATGTAAGTCAATATCTCTAGATTCCGTTGTGGTATATTGATCTTTTTTCTAAAAGAAAGCTATGTTGACTTGGAATCGATACGCTACATGATTGATTCTTGATCAAATGAAAGACAGTTTCGGACCTAATTTCCTCGATGTAAAAGTAAAAATTTTGCTGCGCTTGATTCAATTGGTATTTGATAGTCATCTTGTAATTTTGACCACATAAGGATTTTTTCCCTACGTTTTCGCGATGTGTTAACCGACGTAATTTATTGCCACAAATACCGTGCCATCGTGCCAAAAAATGGCTATCTAATAGTAAATTTTTCATCTCGACCGTTTTCAGAAATATTGATCAGTACATCCACACCAAGTAAAGTCAGGTAAAATTTGTTGAATTTTGCCAGAACTGCTAAAAACAGATGCGTTCCGCAAACAATAGATGTAATTTTTTTTTGGAAAAATCCCAACTATGCACCGAAACTGTCAGTGTTTAGCATATTTGCGTCAATGCATCCGTCAACGTTATTTAGACTTTACTGTCAAATTGACGCCAACGGTTGGTATTGTTTAATACATAATTCTGTTAGGCCCTTTAGAATTGCCGGTCACCTTCGATTGAACAGGTTCAGCATTCTGGAAAAAGCCGGTTAACACCTTTTTGTCGCCTTTCCTGACGTTTTTGAGCTTAGGTGTCTTCAGAGAAGTTTCTCGAAATACTATTTTGCATCTCTTGATATGTTCATACAACTAGATATTAAAGGGATATTACAGTTGAAAAATTTAAGTTTTTGTAGGAGGTACAAATTTTAATAAACTTTGGTGAAGATACAAAGTGTCTACATCATATCGTTTGCGAGATATGAAAGGTTTTCTGCCGTATAACTTTTTTGCACCCAAAATCTCTTTATGTTCATGTTTAACATGTTCTGGAAACATATTGATTTCATTGAAATACTTAACTTTTTAGAAGACGTAAGTATCGTATGTCTATAAAGCAAATTTGAGGGGCTTTAAGTAAAAGAATTACCATTTTTATAAATATTTTTTTCTCTAAATAGGTCATAATAATAGGCCAATACTCCTATGTAGATACGTTGCATCTTCAGCAAAGTTTAATTAAATTTTTACCTCTAGAACTTTGCCGAAGACATAAACTTGCTGTCTAGCTCCTAGAAAAGTCTAATTTTTATCAAGCGTAATACTGCCCGATGTCAAAAGATGCGGTATAGTATTTCAAGAAACTTCTCCGAAGACACCTAAGCTCAAAAACATCAAGAAATGCGAGAAAAACACATGCTTTTTTTCCAGAATGGCCTCATTGTGTGACTGATCTTTTTTTCAGATAATATTTTTTCTTGATTGGTGAAAAATTGTGTTGACATTTTCGTTAAAAAAATTGTTTCGCTTGATTTAGAGTTATATTTTTTTTTGTTGAATAAGGGATGTCACCTATTTAAACACACGTTCGATGAATCTATTTTTGTCAGGTTTGAAATAACTAAAGTACCAATTTGTACTATAGTTTATCTTTCAAAGCTCAATTGAAATTTATTCCGATTTGGTTTCGATGAAGTTAATTTTTTTCGAACACTAACACTAACACTAACCGCATTGCTTGTTTACTTGCTGACGAGTGATTTTTCTCTTGTAACCCTTATCTTTTAGTTATTCTTGCATAGGGATGGTTGATGTCATACCTTGTTGGGGTGCATGGATAGCTCCGAGGCAGCAAAGATATATATTTTTGGATAGAACTAAGTGTAAACTCAACTATCTGAACAATTTTAGGTGAAATTAAAGCAAAATTGTAATTGTGTGGTACATACATATTGTACCGGGATGTTGAATCTCAACATACTGTCGATAATTGTAAGCGGTAGGCACCATATAATTGTCATAGAGCTATCGAAACATCAGTATTCAGTCTACATTTGAACGCTTTTGAACATCTTTTTAGATAATTTCATTTCTTAATGAGAAATTATTCGATTTCTTATCACAATGATTTAAACCGAGCTCTTGTGAAAAAATGGTCAGCAATTCACAAAGGGATATTTGAAAACTTGTTAATTTTATCCCAAACAGATTAAAACAGGTCATCAAGAATGTAAATGGACCTACAAGGTAGTAGTTGAGCGAGAAAGGACATTTGTTTCAACTAATACAGCGTTTCTCAAATGGGGGTTCGCGAACCTCTGGGGGTACGCCAAAAATTTAGTTCTCTGCAGAATAGCATAGGGAATTCCGCCAGGGGGTTCGCGAACCAAAATAGGTTGGGAACCGCTGAACTAATAGGTAACTGTCCGAATACTTTTTTGGCTGCATTTTTGAGCAATTCAAACTATATGTACCCTATCTTCAAAACGGAAAGGTTTTCCCCGAATTTTTGTTGTGCATCTAAATATGCTTTAGTTAAACATTGTTTTAAAAAATATGTGTTACCATTCTTTGCAAAAATACTGTGCAAAATTACTAAAAGAAAATTGTATGCGCTGCTGTCCGAATACTTTTTTGGTTGACTGTATATAGAACTTTCGCCCTTGAAGCTGCCCAAAATTCATCTTCACATACGTTTCGGCGTTCATAAGCATCCCTTGAACTTTGTCAGAACTTTACTGTATAATTTCCGAGCGCTACTGCGGCTTCAGTGTTCGGTATCGTTACTTGATAGCCTTATTTTTATTTATTTATTTACTTTTTAATGGGGCTTTCAACCGGTAGTTGACTCGCCCCAATATTTGGCAGCTTCTTTCTAAGTACTGAGCAGTGCCTCTAGTTGTCGTATCAAGAAACTAATTTATTTCCCCATGAAATAAAGTGAAAATTTCATGTGGCGAAATTCTAAATGAAACAGACTTTACGCAGAAGGATTCTCCGGACGGCACTCATCTGCCATCTTGCCATCCGAGATTCTCAGGTTTGCCTACAATGGATCTTATATACTTCAAACGAATCTACGGATCCTAAGTTCGACTACGTCGCGACGTTTACTGTAATCAATTCGAACGATAGTTTTCTGTTCACAAAACTGTTTGAAAAAATGCACACGGCAGATTTGGTCAAATCCAATGATTTCGTTATTTGTGAATCTGACCATTTAGATTTTTAATGTGGGTGTCCAGAATTAAGTTTTTCTTGACAGCTGTCACAACTTTTTTTTAAAACGACTGAGTTGTTTCAAATCAAATTTCTGTCAAAGTATTCCAAATCCGACCATTAGGAGCGCTGTAGTAAAATGAGCAGTGTGTATTAAGTTAATCGATGTTTATGTGTCGCAAAGTGGTTATTGATGTCAAAAGTAAATGCAACAGTGTTATTGAATCTATTTCATGACGTTTTCATATCCATTTCTACTCCAAGCAAAGGCTTGCTATTTTTATTCAAGTCTAAGAAATATTTTGAACATACAGCAGTGTTCAGAAGTTTTTTGAAAGTAAATCGTTCATTATGTTCAAGCAGTATTTGTTCTACTAACTGCAGGCTTGGTATATACTTTTCGCTTCACTTTTGCTCTTTTGATTAGTGCATCTCAGTCAAGCCAAATTTGAAAAAGTGATGTATGGGGCGCTTGTTGAATTAGTTATTATCTACAATATTGCTGAAGTAAGCATTACTATGCCTTTTGTATTTATGGCGCTATAAGGCTGCTACCCTCTTGGTAGCAAAAAGGGCGCTTTTTTTTGCAACCAACGGCATTGCAGCCCTACAGCGTCGTAAATACTAAAGATAAAACTTTGATTTCTTTTGCAATATTATAGATAATTACTAGCTCTACAAATGCCCCGTATTCCACTTTTTCAAATTCTGCTTGGCTAAAGTGCAGTAAACAAAAGAGCAAAATTCGAAGCGAAAAGTGTATGCCAAGCCTGACCAACTGATTACTAGATTTTTTCCCCCAGTTCCATGAAGATGAGATATATAATTAAAAAGTTATGACATAAAATGCGACTAATATAATACTTTTTTAGAGAAGAGATTTTTTGCATTTTGATGCACTTAAATGTAGTTATTTTTAGTCACAAGTGATTTTGTGATGCGTACAAAACAGTGATCTAAAAATTTTCAAAGATCAGCCATATTATTAATCCCTAAGACCCTTGAAATCCGGTAGGTAATATCAGAGAAATCTATTAAGTATTGATGAAAACCCAACGAAAAACCTTTTGCGCAATACTGTGTAAAATAGTAATCCCCACAAAACCGGCACTGGCGCAAAACGCCGAACGCCGTAGCAGAATTGTCGGAAAACCGACGCCCACTCACCTCTGTGATGTCGATAGTTGGACTGATTGGAACGCGAGGCCATGTCGTTGTCGGACTCGGAACCAAGCGTATCATATTCTGTAATCGGTATATGAAGTGTTAGTATCTTCCTAACTTCGGAATCTGTGGATCCGGGATTGTCAGATTCTATAAATTGATTTATATCTAAAAATGGTTTGCTTTGCGGGAGACAGCGAGAAAACGACAATGTTATCGAATGGCGTACTCACCTATCGGCTCCGAGGTGGCCGAATCCCGCAGCCGAGATCCGCCCTTTCTGCGTACTTTAGTGTACTCTGGTTCTTTGTTCTGGTTGGTTAATTCGTTAATTCGTGTCGTATTTTTTTGTTTGAACAATTGGATTTTCGATTGTACGGTCAATTTGAATTTGAATGTTTGTTTCGTTTTGTTTTTGTATTTGGCAGGTTGGGAGAGATTCGATTTGTTTTGGCCGCGAGACGTCGAGATCAGGAAGGTCACGTAGTGGTGATCAATTTAATTGATTTTGATTTGAGAAGAGAAAAAGAAAAAAGAAAAGAAAAGGGGCTTCTGGTAGTTTATTCAAAACATTTTCCTTTTGATGGCGTTAGACATTTTTTCTCTGCACTAGTTTAATGGATGATTGGATGATCGAATTGGATGCCAATTATTCTATGTCTTGTTTTAGTTCAAACGATGTTGTTTTAGAAAAAATGAAAAAGGTACGCCAGAAAGAGGAAGATGGAAAATGCTGGCCAAAACAAATGTGAACTGATTACGTGGTTATGCTCGTAATGGAGGATGACGGACTGATAATGAAATGACTATGGAATCAATTCGATGGCGACTTTTGCTGAAAATTCTCAATAAAAATAGCTATTAAAGTGGATGATAAATGTAGATGGATAATACTTAAGACAGGATTGTTAACAGCTGAGTCTAACTTTAATGACGGAACAAAAATCTGTTGACAGAACTCACGATTGAGCGTGATCTTTTGCTTCATCATCAAATGTCCGGTATGGCCATAGAAAATATATTATACCAGATAAATGTTACATACAGTGGCTTGAGAAACACTATGCGTATTCCTTCGAACCTAAAAGTCGCAGTTTCAGCACATATGCGCTAGGTTACCGTCTCACAATCTAATTCCACCGTAGAGCAGAACCAGTTGAGATAGAATATATAAACAACATTGACAAACAGATTTTCTAATAATTTCGAAGAAAAAGTAACAAAAAATGTCAGTTCTCATACTATTCAATTGTCAACTTAAAGTGAATGAATAAATATAAGAATTTGTTTGTGGAGAAATGCAGCTTGATCTGCTTCAGGAAAAGAAAGCTAAGTACCTTATTTTGTACGATCAAAACCTGCCTCTAGAGATTCTGTTCGATGATGAAATTATCCAAAACAAATGCTACGATATTTAGGTATTGGAACTAAAGCGCATCAATTGGCATTTTATCCTGCTTATCTGCTTGATCGTTGCTCAAAACGAAAATGAGTGCGAGATAGATGTCTAAAATATACGAGTCAAGGTACGAAAAAGAGTGATGATATAAAATTAAACTTACATGACAGCTTTCGGTTTTTACATCATGATACACAAATGATCCTCTTACCGAGTGATAAGGTCCACTGTAGACATTTCCGCTGTATGAACTTTCGCTGTACGTTTGCTTGTTCAGCTGAAATGTTGCATACGGACAAATGTCTTCGATATATTCTGGAAGAAAATGAGAGCAATCGAAAGAACAGATGAGTATGAATATATAAAACTGGTTGGACGTGGTTTGTCAACCGATCGACTATTTCATATAAATAAGCAATTATAGGCCTTACAAAAAATAATCTGTGGATGACTTTCAGAAAATATTGTGAATTTTTATAAAAAAAATACTGAAAATAGATTATTATGTGGCCTAAAAGTTTTTCATACATCGCAAAATGCGCATATTTAAGGGAAAAGAGTTTTTCTAACAAATACTTTTTCATGTCCATATTGAAAATAATACCTAAATCCTAAAATCTAAAACCCTAAAATTCTATGTTCTAATATGCTAAAAAATTCGAAAATCCACAATTTTATAATACCAACCGTTGCAAAGCGAGCGAGAAGCAAACGACGCCGACACGTACGCAAAATCAGTGTGAGAAGCATGGCATCTAACGCTTGCACCACTGACGCAAGTGTACGACTGTAGCGACCCTGCCCGCTACCTAGCCCGATTATGCTAATCTTGCCTGGGTCCGGATGCTGAAATCCCGGATAAGTCAGGCTAAGCTTATTCAAACCTACCGTGTTAATTCGGAAAAAGTAGAACGATCAACACCGGCATAAAATAAAATTCTAAAGAATGTGAAATTAAGGCCGCATAGGTCGGTTTACACTATCATATGCGCCTTTGAATTCAATGAACAGGTGATGGGTGGGGACTCGGAATTCGCGGCACTTCTGGAGGATCTGCAGTAAGGTGAAGATTTGGTCCGTTGTAAGCCGACCCTCCATGAAGCCGGCCGGATAACTTCCCACAAATCTATTGGCTATTGGCGATAGCCGATGGAAGATGACTTGGGACATCACTTTGTAGGCGGCATTCAGGATTGTGATTGCTCGGTAGTTCTCACAATCTAGCTTATCACCTTTCTTGTAGATAGGGCAGATAACCCCGTCTTTCCACTCCTCCGGTAGTCGTTCCGTATCCCAAATCTTGACAACCAGTTGATGCAGACAGCCGGCCAACTTGTCCAAGCCCATTTTAATAAGTTCCGCTCCAATGCCATCCTTTCCCGCTGCTTTATTGTTCTTCAGCTGCTGGATGGCTTCTTTAACTTCCCTTGTCGATTGGGGTGGCACATCTCCGTTACTTGCTGCACCAATGAGGTCACTTGCTCCACTGTCATGATCTTCTGCCTGCACGTCATTCATTCGCAGGCTCCCTAGACTGCTAACAAAACTTAGAGATACCCAGAATCTTCTGATAGCAGCCATAAACCCATTATATTACCAAGTGGCCCTATCTCTCTAGAAGGTTTTTATAACTTCTTTAAAACTAAGGTTATAAGCTCGAGTAGTCTCATTACATTCTGCTGAAAGCAGCAATAAAACCGATTATATTTTTCGCTGCTTGACAGATATCACCAAATTACAATGAAGCTTTTCGCTGTGTTCGACCAGGTTATAAAGCATAAAGCTTGCTGTGGTAAAAATGCTAAATTAGCGAGCTAGCTTTGTTAACTTGAAAATATATAGCCATGATTGGAAAAGGTAAAATTTTACTGTTATGGCGACCATAATAAAATATCCGAAAGAATGAATAATAAATTTTCAGCAGCTTCACGAGTTGTGCAGCATATGAGCATTTAATTTTATCGTCCATATTACAGGGTGAGTAGTAATAACTGTCAGTAAAGTGAACGGTCACAAAAACAAGACGTTTGCATAACTTTTAATTTTGAGCGTATTTCGTGTAAAGTATGTCCATAACTCTTGGAAAACAGTAAATTTTTAATGCGAAAAATGTAGATTTACGCATTTAAAAAAAGAGAAAGAAGTACATCCATAACATTTGTCTAAAGTTAGTCCAATTTGTATCTATCTCCCCTTTGATTTAATTACCGCAATCGTTGTTGCAAAGCGTTACAGCTGGCACGTGCGATATCCTGAGGCATTTTATCCCAAATCTTCTCCAAATGTTGCTCGAAAGTATCCACAGTCAATCCTTTGGTGCTCTCTAGTTTGCGTAGCTTGTAACCTCATGCATACAAGTCGGAAGGATTCAAATTAGGCGAAGAGTTCTGTGTCACTTTGCCGAAGAAATAAAATTCGAAAAATTGTCCTCACACCAAGCCTGCGTAGCTTTCGCCTGGTGAGACGGTGCAAAATCTTGTTGGAAGCATAATGGTGCATTCTTGTAGTGTTTTTGACGATGGGAAGTAAATAGTTCTTCAAAACGTTGTCGATGTAATATTTAGTGTTGACTTTAACACCAGCTACAATCAACAGCAATGGAACCTTCAAATTTTTGGACAACCATCGCCATACCATCACCCTGGAAGCATTCTGGAACCTTTGAACTGCCAGTTTGTCCCGAGGAATATCCGTAAGACGTGTTGCATATAACTAGTGTTCGACCTCGGAACGATTGTTGAAGTCCGGGTTTCGGTCCGGGCAAAAATCGGAACGAATTTTTTAGGTCCGATTTCATTCTGGTCCGATTTGGCTCTGTTCCGGTTCCGGTCCGAAAGTTTGAAATTGTCCGGATGCAATATTTACCAGTATGTATGTATGTAAAGTATGTAAAAGTATGTTAAAAAAATGTCAAAGTTTTGAATGTGTGGAACCTGTAATCTATAACATATAAAGTGTAAACATTTTCTCCGTCCGTTAAGGGTCTCCATGCGATCATTTAAAAAAATTGAAAAATGCGGCACGATGCGGTGCTTAGCAGTTGACCCATAATGGAAAATTTCAAAACGATGTTATAATATATTCAAAATTTCCTATTAGTTAGAATATATGGGTTTTCCGACATTGCTGCATTTTCTCCAACGTCTTAGAAAATTTTATGTAAAACTTGTTACAACTAATATTTTTTCGGGATTGCTGAGAAAATTCTACTGCATTTTCACAAAATAATTTGTTTTACTATGCCTGGTTTAAGTTATAAATTTTTGAAATAAGTGAAGTTCGAGAAAATCGGAAAATTTCTTTTGAAGTTTGCCGGGAAAATAGTACGGAGTAATTCTCGCTGAAACGGGGCCACTACTGACACGAGGTTTTCAAATATTGTAACCTTTGCGCTTAATTGGTTGAAAATGGTTAAAAAATAAGAATTACACTTTTGATACCTCGAAATAGTGGACCCCTCGTGCGGCAAGGGGTCTAACAGATTAAAAAAAGTTGAATTGTGAGCAAACCTTGAGATCAATATCATGTGATATTTCATAAATTTGCCATGAAACAACTAACAAATGACCCGGTTCTGTAAACAAGAAGAGCAGGGCTTTCAAATGGAGTAAAATTTTAGGCGGCCATCTTGGATTTGGTCGCCCCCCTTCCCTCCGATTTTTATTTGAAGACCACCATGCTACAATGCTACAAGAAATATTCATAAAATTAGGTGTGCAATGGCATTAACTGAATAAAACAACCAGTTATTTGTAGCAAGGTTCACAATTTTCATATAATTATTGTGATATTTCCAAAATTTGCTATGAAACAAACTACAAACGACACGGTTATGTAAAGAGGAGAGATAGGGCTTATAAACGAAGTAAAAAAAATTGGCGGCCATCTTGGATTTGGCCGCCATGTTGGATTTTATCAAAAAATCGCCGTTTTCGCCATGTTCTCCCAACCAATTTTAATTTCAAGACCACCACCAGAAAGCTGAGAAAAAATGCAATAAGAAACATTCATCAAGTTAGGTGTAGCAAGATATTCCGTTATATGAGAGTTGTAAACCTTGATACAGATAATAAATTGTTTCGTTTATTTAATGCCACTACACATGTAATTTGATGAATGCTCCTTATAGCATTTTTCTTAAATTTCCGATGGTGGTCTTAAATTTGATAAAACCCAATATGGCGACCAAATCTAAGATGGCCGCCTAAAATTTTTTTACTCCATTTGAAAGCCCTGTTCTTCTTATTTACTGAACCGGGCTATTTGTTAGTAGTTTCATGGGAAATTTATGAAATTTCAAAATTGCTAAAAATTCAACTTTTTTTAACCTGTTAGACACCTTGACGCACGAGGGGTCCACTATTTCGAGGTATCAAAAGAGTAATTCTTATTTTTTAACCATTTTCAACCAATTGAGCGCGAAAGTTCCAATATTTGAAGACCACGTGTCAGTAGTGGCCCCGTTTCAACGAGAATTACTCTGCGGTAGCTCGATTTTTTAAATATTGTTTTTAATAAATCCTTATCCTATACTCGCGACTCGCGAAGTTCGCGACTTCCATGGACGGTAGCCCAGTACGGCGTCAAACTAGAAGTGGTAGTGCGTTCGCATAGTTGGGATAACTTATGACCGCGAACGACAACACTAGTCAAAAGATCCAGCACCGCATGCACACGGGAAAGCGGGCTTATTTTGCTCTTTGCAAAACGCTACGATCAAGAAGCATATGTCGCCGTACGAAACTGCCAATGTACAAAACCTTTATTAGACCAGTAGTTCTTTATGGACTTGAAACTGTGATGCTGCTCACGGAGGACATACGCACCCTTGCCGTGTTTGAGCGGCATGTGCTGCGGACGATATTTGGTGAAGTACAAAGTGCAAACGGAGAGTGGCGGATGCGTATAAATCATGAGGCATTGCTTAGGGAGATTCCCATCGTACATTTGACGAAAGTCGGTAGGCTACGTTGAGCCGAATACGTGGTCTACGAGGATGCCATACGTGTGGACATTGACAGGGGGACGTCTGGCACGTGATGGCTCGACCAGGTCGACAGCGACTTGAGACTTCTAAGACGCCTGGGAAACTGGTGACGAGAGGCTCAAGATCAAATTGTATGGCGATGATTGTTTAAAACAGCACGAGCCACCACGACGTTATGCTGACGACGACGACCGACGGCAGGACATATTGCATGACTTAATTGTTAAATTGCTTCTACTATAGTATACCATAAAGCTCCGTACGTTTGATCGTATTTAATCTCCACATTTTTTAATTTGAACTCTGCTAATTTGCACGACGTGCCAATTGAAAATTTGTTTGTACTGATCTTGCGTGTTCCATGTTCGTTTTCTCGACTATTCTGTTAAAAGTTTGATACGAGAACGAAATATTCGCCGCTTGTAATAACCAACTAAAACACCTAAACAATATTAAATAGCAAGGCTAATTCATACAAGTGCAGCATATTTAAGGTCGCCAGTTATTCAAATTAAAAACAAACCCCGTTAGGTTGCTGAGCAATCGTTCAAATGAACGGCGGTCCCCGGTATAACAAAGTTATTTAGAACCAAATTAATACAAAATATACATAAATTTTTCAGTTGAATGCACTTGTTTCAACAATAATTCATAAACAGGAAACTTCTCGAAAACCTCTTAGAACTCATCTGTAGCATTACTCTGAGAGTTTCAACATTCAACTGACACGATTAAAAAAATCATCAATGCGGGACACTTTCCGGGACGCCTGGCAATGGATGGGACAAGCCATCCAAACCGGTTTCTTTGTATCGCTTGATGGCAAAAAAATGAATCTTTCGATTACAGTGGACCCCCGTTCGTTTGTACGATTCCTCATGCAAACTAACGGGGTTGGTTTTTAATTTGAACAACTGGCAACTCTACATATGCTGAAACTTGTGTGATCTGGTCGCCCTGCTCTTTGTTATTGTTTTAGGGGTTTGATTCAGTTGGCAGTTGTAAGCAGCGAATATTTCATTCTCCGATCGGATTTCTATCATAATCGTTAGGAAAACAATGTGAAACAGATTAACACGCTAGTTCAGTACAAACAAATCGTGTTTATAAGCATTGTCTGCATAAGCAAATGATGTCATGTTGAGAATGACATTTGAACCATTTTTAATTTGCACGTCGAGCAAACCAACGGGGTTCAAATTAAAAAGTGTTCAGATTAAAAGCGGTCGAACGAACGGGGGTTCACGGTCTTCCGAGTGGCTTCAGCATCTTTAAAATTTCGAAAATTGTTCAAAAACAGACTGATCACAAGTCCCATTTTTGCTTCCATGATTACCACGATTCTTAAACGAATGAAAATTCAAAACAAACTTGTAAGCTGTGTTGACATTTGAATACACTCTAAACGGAAAATATGCAGACACAACTGTGATTAACCCATTTTTAATTAAACACGCCCAAAAACAGTATCAGTTATTACTATTCACCCTGAAGCACCAATTTAAAGCAGATAGACAAAAATATACCCAATTTACCATTTCCTTCGGCTTTAAAGCTGCCGGAATCGACCGAGTTGCTGTTGCGGCTGTTCTGCTGGGCACGCACCGCCAGGTACTGCTGGTCCCGGTTGTGTTTGTTCTGAATATTGGCAATCGACGGTGACTCCGACATCGACGTTGACGGTATCCGGTTCTGGTTGCTCAGTTCTGCGATGATTGGTTGAATGCGTGTGTGTGGGTGTAAAAAGGGCAAAGAAAATTTATTATTTAGTAGGTTTACATATGCACACAGGTGTGCGAAAGGACAAAAAGCAAAATATTTACTTCTTTTGCGAATTAGCAGCGCCACAGCTATCAGTGCGAACAGAATTAGGATTGAAAGGCAGAGCGGTAGCAGCACTTTGAAATTGGCGTAGAATGGATTGTCCCCGAGGTGCGGTGAAACGGGATTCGTTAGGTCTGGGTGCACCATTACTGGAAGATGAGAAAAATAAATGCTCGGTTAATGCGTACGCAAATATCCATATACTCGTGGCATGGAAGAGAAGTTTACCTCCAGCAGCGGTGAGGGTGGTGTAATTGTAAACCGCCATCGTTGCTCCGGCATTGTTATAAGCCGTCACCCGCAGCTGGTATTTGGTTGCGGGACTCAAATCGGCAACCGTGAAAATTCGTTCGGTTGCCTCCACGTGGTTCGAGATCATATTCCACAGCGAACGGCCGTAGATTCGGTTTTCGATTGTGAAATGTAGAATTCCACACCCACCGTCACCCCAGGAATCCAGCCAGCATGTCACACTGGTCGAGTTGTTGGTTATCATCTGCGAATGCTTCGGCTGAACCGGTGGCAGTCCCTTGGTTTGCGAATGCACTATGTCGCAGGGCAGACCCGTTCCTATCTTGTTGTAGGCTGTGATGTACAATTGGTACTTGGTTCCACACCACAGGTTCACCAACAGATGAGTGTTTGTTTTGGAATCGATTTGAATCTCTTCCCAATCACCGTGCTCTCGTTTGTAATTGATGACGTAACCGAGAATCGGCGAACCGCCGTTCTTGTTGTCCAGCCACTCCAACAGCAGACTGTCGGTGTAGGTGTTGATAACCGAAAGGCTGGGCGGATCGGGCGGAACTTTGATCTTAATGTGGTATACGACCTCATCTCGACCCCAATTGTTTTCCACGCTGCACGTGTAATTGCCCGCGTCCGAATGCTGGCAGTCTTTGATGTAAAGTGTCCCATTTTTAGCGATCAGTTTTCGCGTTCCGGTTTCCATCGGTTGATCGTCTTGGCGCCAGATTGTTACCGGCGCCGGAACTCCCACTTTTCGACAGGGTAGTACGAGCGTTTCCTTCCAGGGGGTCACGATTTCCTGACTGAACGACACAATCCGTGCGGGCACTTTGTTGTTCGGAGGAACGGTAATTATTTCGGACTTTTCCCCTTCGCCTACTTTGGTTGAGGCTGTCAACCAAAACTGGTAAGTGCCGTGCTCCTGCAACCGGACCGTTTCATGTATGTCTGCGTAGGGAACGAGGGTTCGCTTGTGTGTTCCTTCGTCCCGGCCTCCATCCACCAGGGACATGTAGAATGTGTACCCGGTGATGATGCCGTTCCGGTTGGCAGGTGGCAACCACGAGATGAGGATTTTCGTGCTCGATGCTGGGACCGCTTTGATGGCACGTGGTGCCGATGGGACTGTTAAATACAATAATAATTGTTGAAATGTAGTTTGAAAAAAGTGACAGAATAATAGCTTACCATCTTCGTGAGTGGTACAGAAGAAGGAAGTGGTTCGGACACCATCGCCAACCTTCGTGAATGCCAGCACCCAGAAAGTGTAGTTGGTAAACTTTTTCAGATTCTCCAGGGTCATGTACTGATTGTTGGTTTTGGCAGTGTATGGTTCTTTTTCTGTAAAGTAAATATTAAACATTCCTAAGTGACGTACAAGAGAAAACATTTTAAGAGTTTATTCACCGAACAGATCCTCAATCTCAATGTAGGAAACTTTGTATCCACGTATCTTTCCATTCTGTCCCTCGACCGCCGGTGGTGACCAGGTGATGTAGATCGAGGTCGAACTGAGTACGTCACATTTCGGACTGTCTGGCGGAGTCGAAGGCACATCTTCCAGAGTGCTGAGTGAAATTTCTTTGCTCGGTGGTCCACTTCCTTGGCTGGTATACGCTTGCACTACAATATTGTACTGGGTGCACTTGCTCAGTCCGCCCAGTGTGGTTTCCCCTCCAAAATGCGTTCGCACTTCGACGGTTTTGAAGTTGAAACCTTGTGTAGGATTGATCTCCTTATCATTCGGGCCAGTCGCTTCCTGGTAGCCCACATAATAGCCCAACAGATTTCCATTCCACTGCTCCCGGTCGGGAGCTTCCCAAGAGAGAAAAATTTCGGTAGAACTTTTCGGTTCACCCTTGATGTTCAACGGTGGACCAGAAGGCACTTCTTCTAAGGTGGTCACTTGAATAACTTCCGAATACTCCGACGCACCGAGCTTATTTTCGGCCGATATCCGAATGTGATATGCTTTTGCTGGTTTTAGGTTTTGCAAAGTGATTACCGTTTGCGTCCCGGCTACGGTAATGTGTTCAGCCGATTGCCACGAATCGGTTACGAGTTTGTACTCAACGTTGTACTTCTCGATGGGACTATTGCCGGCGAATGGTTGACTCCACGAGAGCTGCAAAGTCCGCGACTGTTGTGAGTTTATTCGAAGATTTTTCGGTGATTCCGGAACTTCCTGAATCACCAGCTGGATCGACATCTCGTCATGCCCGAAGGCGTTCGTTGCGTGACAAATGTAGACACCCGTATCCTGGCGATAGGTATGGGAAATCCCTAACTCCGAAACCATCCCGTCGTCCAACACCTGCTCACGGATATTGTATCGGTTGTCCAACGATTCGTCAATATGCTGCTGGGAGTTTTGCATCTTCCACTTGATGTCGATCGGATTATCGCCCTGAACGTTGCACTGGATATGAATCTGCTTGTTGCGAGGTGAAGTAATTTGTTTACTTTTGGTGTTGAAATGAGCAGGCACTACGGGAGAAACGAATCAATTAATTCTTGCTGTTTACTCCAATCAACCAACTTACCATTAACTTTGAGAAAAATCACTTTACTGACGCCGGTTCCGATGGAATTTTTGGCTTCGCATAAAAAATGGCCCTGCGATTCTTTGGTGATTTTGCGAAACTCCAGCGTCCCGTTGGTGTGCAGTGAAACGTTCGGTTCGTATAAAAAATCCTTATACTCGCCGGGTGTGTTACCGATTGCTTTTTTCCACGCAATCGTTGGCTTCGGATGGCCGCCGGCTTGGCAGTGAAGAGCGATATCCTGGCCGGCTTGAGCGCTGGAATCTTTCGGCTCGAGAATCCATTTCGGTGGTACGTTTACGGTTAGCGGGACAGTGAAACTTTCACTGCCGGCTACGTTACTCGCGATGCAGGTATAGTTTCCCGAGTACTCTGAGGTGATATGTTCTATTACCAGACTTGCCGAATATTCATCTAATCTTCGTATCACTTCGTTTCCGGTTCCGAGAATCGGTTTACCGTTGCGTTCCCAGCGGAAATTCACCGGCAGGTCACCTTCCAGTATTTGGCAGGAGATAGCCGCACGCATGCCCTCCCGCAACAAGTTGGTCATCGCTTGAATGGGCATAATTTTCGGAGGCACTATAACCTGAATCTCGACGTTCCGTCGGGACGTTTGCTTCTGCTTGTTCTGCGCCATGCACGTGTACGTGCCGGCATCTTCGGTCCGCTGCAGCTGTTCGATGATTAGCGTTCCATTGTTGTAGGCCCGTTGGCGTCGATTTATGGGCAGTGTCTGTCCGTCCCGTTCCCAGTGTATCTTATCGATCGGATAGCCGGCCACCGGGCATTTTATCACCAGGTCACTGCCCGACACGCCGGTGATTTTAGGCATCTCTCGAATGTATGGAAGACCGTAAATGTTCACCCGGGCACTGTGCGAGACCCTGTGCAAATGAAAGAAAAAATGGAAAGGCGCATCAAAACGAATGAAAACGAAATCATTGCCAGATAGGTCAATAGTAATTCGAGATGGTGTCCGTCTGTACAAAAAAATGGTCTCTTTCTCTTCCAGCTGAGTAAGGAAAAATGTAAAAGATTACCGGGTAAATATTTCATGAGATTATGATTGGTACATGCATGAAGTACCGTAGTTTGTCGGAGGTTTGTTTTCAGTGCTAATGTTTTGCGAAAGATTGAACTATTACAAAGCATGTACTGTAAAATTTTATTAAGTACTAAAGCGTATGAAAGTACTCAATTACATACTAAAGTATTTGAAATTTAGAGAAATCGGAATAATGACAAATATTTTATTTCTCTCTAAGTCCCTGTTAGGAATCAACAAAACTCACATATTTTAGATATTTTTGTAAAGAGTCTGTGACTGGTGTAATTCTCCTAGAAGATGTTAAGCAGATTGTACTAATACTCAATAATTTTTGAACTTATATAAGTTTTATAAGCTCGCGACCGGTATGCCAATGCAAGCGTGCTAAACAATGCGTCTCCATTGATTCTAATGAGACAACAAAGACTATGGTGAATGACGCACCTCCATCAATTATGCCGTTTGCGACGTTGAAAATATCAGACAATTCTATTTTTCACAGACTTCCAAGGAAATATAACAAAATATATTATTTCACGGTTTAAAATTTGTTTTTTAGGTAAATCCAATGCTGCGTCATAAACCTGCATAAAAAAATTGCATAAGATTTTGCCTAAACTGAGGCTCTTGTTGTCCGCCAAATATAGTCGATCCGGCATTTACAACATCCTCTCCTTTCTGGAGGAAGGCGAGAGCGTCGAAAGGATGCCTGACGCCGGCTGCTTGACGATGTTGCGCAACCGTAATGTGCAGCAGAAGCTGAAAAGAAAGTCCGAGAGTAATGTGGCCCCATCACAACCACCCAAAAGAAGCGGTTGAAGGTGCTGATGAGAAACATCTTCGACTGGCAGGAGACTGAGTACTTTACGTCCTCCACCGAAGTAAGTGTTTACATCAAATATATCTCCCACACCAATTTCTCAAAGAAGGATCTTCTATGGCTGATGATCAGCGAGAGTTCAACCAATACAGTACGAAGTGCTTGCCGGAAGCTTCCGTCCTAATCGAGAATTATCACACGAAGGAGGATGTGATCTTTTGGCCGGAACTGGCTGACGCCCATTAAATCAAGAGATCAGTGGAGGAGATAAACCGGCTGAAGATATACGTTGCACCGTAGATCGCTAACCCTCCCAACGTACCCCAACTGCGACCAAAAGAATCTTTTTCGGTGAACCGCAAACTGCAGGATCTACTGCAATAATTAAACTGCAAAGTAGAGAAGCAGCTTGTCGCCAAGGCCATGAACGAACTGCAGAACAAGCCGACATTCATCTTTTCATCGGCTATGGATAAGGTTCTAACCATCTGCCGTAAGGCCACCCGTCGTCGTAGAAATTTTTTCGTAGAAGGCTTAATAAGCGTTTAAGCGATTTAAGGAAAATTTATTCCATTGAATTGTCTTTCATAGTTTTTTTCGCCATCCGAACTTAGTCTATTTTTTTAATGCATACGTTCTGCATACTGCACATGGAAACCAGTTGAAAAAATTAAAATAATTATTGGAAGCATTTATGGAAATTCAAAGGACGCAACTCTATTCCATTCGAAGGACGGCTGCTAGTGGGATTGTTCTATTTTTCCCATAAAAAAGCAAAGCCATAAGTATAAACGTCCTTCAGAACTTGACCCTTTTTTATCCACAGACTTCGCAGCCAGTTATTAGAGTACAGAAAAATTACTGGGCTAGTGGTAGTCCTATTAACTCTGAGTCTGTAGCGGCACCGTCCAGGCAGGAACCGAGCCTATGACGACTGGTTTATTAGGCCAGCCTCATACCCTGGAGCTAACTGGGCGAGCAGTTTTGCCCATATTTACCACAGTTCATTTTAATATCATACTAGAGGACCCGGCGCGCGTTGCTTTGCTACGCCATTCTAAAAAGGGGGTGTACGAGACTCGACACGGTCCGGCTCCTTATCGTCGGCGGAGCCTGAAGGGTTTTCCGGTTCACCGGTTTTAACGCGAGACTGGAGGGTTCGAATTAGAAAAATAATTTAATTTTATCCTGGTCTGATTTAATCGATAGTCAAACGATAACTGGTCGGAAAATTAAAACTAGTGGCCACTTATATCTACAGTTTACAATGTATATCGGTACATAAGCATGTATATTTTGTTCTTCGGTTCTTCGTGACTTGCTGCAGCAATGTATATGTGCGCACTCGGGACAAAATCGCTACGATGTGCAATGTTCGAAACACGACGATAAGACGATAGGACGATAGCGCTGTTGCATCTTTCACTCGTTATTGCAGTGATGCCGATTCGATCAGATTATTCTGAACATCCTCCCGCCGTTGAAAGGTGTCCCTTTCGAAACTCTGCTCTGGGTCGATGGGTAGAAAGCACAGCTTCGATACAGGTCTTCGCAAAATTCCATTCTCTGTTTTGACGTCGACGACTCGTACAACACCTTCGGTACCAGGGATGACCTCGATAATACGGCCAAGTAGCCATTTCTGAACTGGCATGTTGTCCTTTTTGATGAGCACAAGTTGACCTACTTCGACTTCTACCTTCTTGTGCCACTTGTATCGTACTTGTAGCGACGAAAGATACTCCGATTGCCAACGATTCCAGAAGTGCTGAATGATAGCGGTGATGTGTTCATTTCGTTGCCTAGGATGCTTACGTTGATCGATGACTACGGGACGTGCGACAGCGTTCAAAGATCGAAATACCAAAAAGTGTCCCGGAGTTAACGCCTCAAAATCCTCTGGATCGTCCGATAGCGGGGTGAGCGGTCTCGAATTTAAAACCGCTTCAATTCGACACAAAACGGTTGAGAACTCTTCGAAACTCAGAGCTGCTGCTGCTGTATGCTTCAACAATAACACCTTGGTTTGACGGATGTTTGATTCCCAAATACCGCCGAAGTGCGGTGCCTCTGGGGGATTGAAGTGCCACTCGACACTGTTGCCGTAGGCTCGTAGAATGTCGTCTTGGTTGTCGAAACTCTTAAAAAACTTCTCCCATTCTTTCAACAAATTAGCGGCGCCAACAAAATTTGTGCCGTTGTCGGTCCAAACTGCGATAGGTTTACCTCGACGGCTAACGAAACGATCGAATGATGCCAAAAATGCTGCGGTTGATAACTCGCTGACCAACTCGAGGTGGATCGCTTTTGTTGCCAGACAAATGTAAAGCACAATCCATCCTTTATACTCGACGGTGGAACGTTTATTGCGCTGCTTCAAGAATACTGGTCCACAGAGATCGATACCGACTCGATAAAACGGATACTGTCCTTCCACACGGCAAGCTGGCAAATCACCCATGTACTGTTGAATTGGACGGGGATTGCTCTTGAAACAAACGACACAGCTCTTGATGACCTGCCTGACCACGCTTCTTCCTCTGATGATCCAAAATTCCCTTCTGGTTGCAGCAAGTGTGACCTGAATGCCGGCGTGCATATTGGACTCATGGAAAGACCGGATGATTGCACCTGTGACGGGATGGTTCTTGGGAAGGATCATCTGGTGTTTAGTATCATATGAGCAGGCCGATTTCGATAGACGTCCACCGACCCTCAGTAGTCCGTGGTTGTCTACAAACGGAGAAAGCGGTATTAGCGAATGGTTCTTCGATGTTACCTCCTCTCGTAATTGGGCGAATACTTCCGGAAAGCTCTCCTTCTGGACGAGACGAACAATTGTAAGCTTGGCGTATCGCATTTCCTCTGCACTAAACTCTCCACGACGTTGATTCTCTGCACTACGCTGACGATTCTGGAACATGCGCTTGATACGCGCGACGACTCGAAGCATTATGTTGTACTTGCTGCAATTGTCGAATAAATGCAGCCTTTCGACCACTGCGGGCATGGCGGTAACCTGGATCAATTCTGGCAGCTGCATGGGGTCAACCAGCTGCACTCCCTTTGGCCAGACGATATCGTTTTTACGTAGGAATGGCGGTCCACACCACCAAAGTTTAGATGAATGAAGCTCTTGGGGCATAATTCCACGTGAGGCCAAATCTGCCGGATTGTCATGCGTGCTGACGTGACACCATTCGCTTGGGTCGGACAGCTGTTGTATTGCAGCGACAGGGTTTGATACAAAAACATCCAGTTTACTGGGGCAAGTGTTGATCCAGCTGAGAGCAATAGTGGAGTCGGACCAAAAACGAACTCGGTTCACGGTAACTGGTAGGGATCGTCTTACATTATCTGCTAATTGAGCGAGCAAACGAGCTCCACATAGCTCTAGGCGCGGAATCGTGGTTCGATTTCCCTTGATAGGTGCGACGCGAGATTTTGAACATAGTAAACGAATGGAGATTTGACCTTGCGAATTTCGCGACCTTAAGTACAAACATGCTCCGTAGCCCTTCTGCGATGCATCACAGAACCCAGCAAGTTCTACAAATTCTGTTTGCAACAATGGAAGTACACAGCGACTAATCCGAATTGTGTTCATCGTCTGTAACTGTAGTCGATACTCGTTCCACATGTTTTCTATACCAGCTTCCAGCGGCTCGTCCCAATTTAGTTTCTCTTTCCATAGTTCTTGCATGATGAGTTTACCTGTCATAATAACTGGTCCTGCTAGGCCAAGTGGATCGAATAACTTTGATATGTCTGAGAGAATTGTTCGTTTGGTCGGTACTCCTTCGTCAAAGGCAATTGACATAACTTCGAAACTGAATACATCTTCATCGGGTTGCCAAGTTAACCCAAGGGTTTTAGTTCGGCCTTCTTTGTTCAGCAGTACCTTTTGCTCCAGCCTGGCTTCGGGAATATCAGCCAACACCTCTTTGCTATTTGAGCACCACTTATGCAACTCGAATCCTGCCTTTTCGAGCATAGCAGCTAGTTGCCCTTTCAACTCTCGTGCTTCCTCTACCGTATCAGCACCGAATAAAACATCGTCGACATATACCGATTTCTTGCCAACTTCTGCTGCAAGGGGATACTGCTCTGCTTCATCTTCACAAATCTGCCTTAGTGTCCGGACTGCCAAAAACGGGGCGCTGGCAGTACCATAGGTAACTGTCGTTAACTGATAAACACCGATTTCATCCTTGGTACTGGATCTCCAAAGAATCTGCTGGAAACGTCGATCTTCTTTGCGTACTAAAATTTGTCGGAACATTTTCGAAACATCGGATGTGACCGCGACCTTGTACGTTCGAAAGCGAAGCAGCGTATCGACAAGCTGGGGTTGCAACGTTGGTCCCACCATAAGTTGATCATTCAGCGATTTTCCATTGCTAGTTTTAGCCGAAGCATCGAACACCACCCTGAGTTTCGTCGTACTACTATCTGGGCGTTTGACAGCATGATGCGGCAAAAAATACTGCTTTTCCGATTGCAACTCTACTGGGTTGAACGTGCCAATTTGTTCCATATGGCCCAGGTCGATGAACTCCTGCATAAATTGTTTATAATCAGCGTAAAGTTTCTGATCCTTCGTGAGTCTCGCCTCCAAAAGAAGGAACCTGCGGTGAGCCATATGTCTAGAGTCTCCAAGGTCAATTTCCATGCTTCTGAACGGTAGCGCTACAGTATACCGACCTGTAACATCACGACTGTGGTTCGATACAAAATGATCTTCCGCGGCTTGTTCTTCGACGGACCAACTATTTTCGGAACCGTAATTTTCGATACACCAGAATTTCGAAACTTGTTTGTCTAATTGTTCATTCGTCACTGAGAGCACTTGCACTTGAGGGTAACTATCTCTCTCCTTTACATGACCACCTGCAACCCAGCCAAATACTGTCTGTCGGAAGGTCGGAAGCTCTTTCGATAGTGTATAGGACTTAAACAGCATCATTTTGTCCCATTCAACGATTCCGAAAAGGATATCAATTTTCGCTGTTTTATTAAACTGTGGATCCGCAAGATCTATCCAGTTGGGAATATTCCAATTGGCAATATCAAAAGATCGCAACGGTAATTTATTTGTGATTCGAGGGGTAACCAAAAATTCAGCCATCGATTCGAAATAAGATGACCTTGAACTAACATGGGCGACAACTGATTCTGTAATTTGCCTTCCTGCTCCCCCAAATCCAACAACAGACACGTTCGATGAAAAGGTTTTAAGTCGCAACCTCTTTGCACACGCAGTTGTCATAAACGTCGACATCGCACACGAATCGAGAACAGCACGGCATTCTTGAAGTTCACCACTACTGCTGCGAACCTGTACTAAAGCAGTGTGCAACAATGCTTGATCGTTTACTGCCATCAACTGAACCTTTTTTGACACTGTACTTTCGCTCGGAAAACAATACGCCTCTGGTCCGTGCGTATTCATCGAGGCAGAGTTAAATTGCTCACACGACTGGACTGGTTGAAGCATTGTGCACAACTCGACACGAACGGGATTGGACTTCGTGTCGGTGTTCGCATCCGTTGACTTCGTTTCAAAGTGTAGCAAAGTATTATGACCAGGGCTTGAAAAGGGATCGCAAGTTGAATGTGACTGCCGTGAATGCGAACTTTCCGCATTCAAACTCCGCTTTTTGAACGATCATTTGACTGTTTTTCTTATCCAGTCAAGCTGCCGCTTGCGCTGCTGCCGTCTTACAATTCATGCGGCATCTCAGCAAAAGCAAACAGTCAATCTCCCGTTTTGCTTTGCGCTTTGAGAATATAAACTGCAAACTGACTGGAAGCATACGGTGACGTATTTTTTCGTTTCTCTTTTCGTCTCCAAATCGGCTGCTCACAGTAATAGTTCGTCACCCGGACGTCGGTCCGACGCAAGCAAAATATTCGTTTGTATTGGACGGAGTCCGACCGACTTCTTCCATGCACATGTAGTGGTTGTTTTTTTGTAGTATTGAATCATTCGATTGTGCGGTTGCTTTTCGTAAGCGTGGTGAATGCCAGTCATTTGACTGTTTTGCAGTCATTCGCTGCTCCAAACGGTAAAGGTAACTTGATCGAAACGAAAATGTCAAAAAGCGTTCATTCTGTTGCGTGCATTCGGCGTTTGACTGAGCAAACTGCCAGTTGTTTTATGCATAGCGTTCGTATTCCACCTCTAAACGGACGGTGTGAACTTGAATGCGCGTTGGTGTGACTGCGGTAGAAAAAAAGGATCGGTCGAAGCCCTGATTATGACGAAGATCACATTCCTTACACGTACCACTTTTACACTCGGCGACAATGTGACGGTTGCTGAAGCAATTTACACACAGTTTAAGTTCTTTCACTCGTTGAAAACGTTGGGTTGGGGATTTCGACAAAAAGTTGCGGCACTCGTTTATATAATGCCCGCCCTTACAATTGAAACAGGCAAATTTGCTTCTATAGTCTGAATCACGATTAGAGCTCACTAACACATTCGGCTTCCACTTGTTTGCCGACGGTTTTGTATTACTGTGGGACGCCAACTTATGATCTTGCTCTAGATTTTCTAGAATGCGACAACGATTTTGCAAAAAGTCAACCATTCCTTGCCATTTCACTAGCTTTGTACCGACCACGTGGGACTCGAAATCTTTATGTGTCTGTTTATCGAGACGAGAAGCAACCACATGCACTACCATACACTCGGAAAGTGCATCGAGCGGCAATTTTAACGACGACAAAGCTCGGAGATTCTTCTGTACGATGTTAATTAGTTCGCGCAGGGCAGAAGAAGATTCAACTTGAATTTGCTTGAGTTGAAAAATGTCTGCAAGATGGCGGTCAACTAGCCAGCGACGATTTTCGTAACGTGCTTCCAACGCCATCCACAAGGACGCAAACGATTCTTCTGGTGTTTCAATTGTGGCAGCTTCACCGGACAGACACGACCGCAAATAATGTAACCGCTGTTGATCGTTTAACGAATCATTTCGACGAACAAGCAGATTGAACTGACTGCGAAAATATAACCATTGTTCATAATGGCCATTGAACTTTGGCAACGAAATTTCCGGTAGTTTTATGCACAAATCGGGGTTAGGTTTCTGGGCGAAACTTGTATCTGAGGTCATTGCTTCAGGAGGCTTTGACAACGCCTTCACCTTTTTCATGATTTGGTACCGAATTTCACTCAATAAGTCGAAAAACTCTTTACTTTCCTTTTCGATTATAGGGACTTCATCGTCTTTAACTAGTCCATACAACTTGCTTTCAGTCTCGAAATAGGTAATTCGCATCTCGTCTAAAACCTTTCCACGAGTTTCTAGCATTAAAGGATCATCTTCATCTTTGAACGCGGTCACGAAAATCATTATTTTAGAGGCACGCTGTTGAATCGCACTTAGCGTCCTCTGTAACGACAAAATGGTGGCTTTTTTCTCGGCAGCCATCGCGAAACGCGCACAAAGGAATCAAGCCGTCTATACACCGAATCGAAACGGCAATCACGAAACGTATCTCCAATTAATTTCTTCAGCTCACTTTTACCGGTGGTCCATCCGGTTCGAAGGACCGATTGATGTACGAGACTCGACACGGTCCGGCTCCTTATCGTCGGCGGAGCCTGAAGGGTTTTCCGGTTCACCGGTTTTAACGCGAGACTGGAGGGTTCGAATTAGAAAAATAATTTAATTTTATCCTGGTCTGATTTAATCGATAGTCAAACGATAACTGGTCGGAAAATTAAAACTAGTGGCCACTTATATCTACAGTTTACAATGTATATCGGTACATAAGCATGTATATTTTGTTCTTCGGTTCTTCGTGACTTGCTGCAGCAATGTATATGTGCGCACTCGGGACAAAATCGCTACGATGTGCAATGTTCGAAACACGACGATAAGACGATAGGACGATAGCGCTGTTGCATCTTTCACTCGTTATTGCAGTGATGCCGATTCGATCAGATTATTCTGAACAGGGGGTATGCATCTACCCCAATCAACCCCCATCAATGCTGAAGCTAATTGTAATCTTGCAACCAACAGCTTTCGTTTTAACAAACTAAGATATTCCTAAATCATACCGAAATTTTAGTTTTAGTTTAGTTTAGCAATTTTAGTTTTATTACCAACCCTTAAAATAGTGATGTTGGCAAAATCACAATAAATATCAGTGCAGTTTGTTTGAAAACAGTTGAAACTGGTCAGAAACCATAGACTTAGAGTAATCTCAACATTTTTGCCTTTCTACTATATAAATATATAGTATAAAGGTATAGAAATCACTTGGAAAACCGAAAATGGAAAGAAGGTCCTGCGGGCCGAATGTCATATACCATTCGACTCAGTTTCGAAAACTGAGCATTTTCTGTGTGTGTGTATGTATGTGTGTGTGTGTGTATGTGTGTGTGTGTGTGTATGTGACGCTTTTAATCTCACTCACTTTTCTCGGAGATGGCTGGACCGATTTTAATGTTCTTAGTGTCAAATGAAAGGTCTAGGTGTCCCATTGGTCGCTATTGAATTTCATACTGATCGGACTTTTAGTTCAAAAGTTATGTATAAAAATATGAAAAATATGGGACTTCATTATCTCATAGGTCCCTTAACCGATTTGAACAAAATTGATTGCATATGAAAGAGGAGCCTTGCAAACCCTTAACTTCCAAATTTCATGACGATTGGACTTGTAGTTTGAAAGTTACATAAAGAAATGTGAAAAAATAGTATTTAAAACATATTTTTGTAACATATAAGCAATAATTCAATGAAAAACATCACACATTTTATTATTATTTGAAAATAACTGCTGAGATCTATCAAACGAAACCGAGTTATTTAAAATCGGACGGTTCATTCAAAAGTTATTTAAACTTTAACACTTAAGCACCGTATATTAAACCGTTAAAACGTGTGAAATCAAAACAAATGTTGATTGTATTTAATGTGTGTGATGTATGTATGTATGTATGTATGTATTATGTATGTATGTATGCATGTATGTATGTATGTATGTATGTATGTATATATGCATGTATGTATGTATGTATGTATGTATGTATGTATGTATGTATGTATGTATGTATGTATGTATGTATGTATGTATGTATGTATGTATGTATGTATGTATGTATGTATGTATGTATGTATGTATGTATGTATGTATGTATGTATGTATGTATGTATGTATGTATGTATGTATGTATGTATGTATGTATGTATGTATGTATGTATGTATGTATATATGTATGTATGTATGTATATATGTATGTATGTATGTGTGTATGTGATCCCAAGCAACAATGTGAGTTTGATTGTACTCTTATGGTGGTTTTCATGACCAATTGTGGTCTTGAATGCTATCATAAGAGTGTAATAAAACTCAAATTGTTACTTGGGATGACAATTTGCAATTTTTAAATTTGCATTGAAATTCAAGAAAAGATGTTTCTCACTTTTCTGAATCAATTGTCTAAAGTTTTTGAAGCCTCTTAGTGGAATACGAAATTTGAAATTAAAGAAAAGAAAAAACTTTTACCGACTAAATTCCACTATTTAATATTTATTCGCGACAGATACGTATACGCTTTGAAATAAGACACTGACGAAGCCTGCGCGTCGTAGGCGAACTACGTATCTGTTGCAAATAAATATTAAATAGTGGGATTCAATCGAAAAGCTTTTTCTTTTCTTTGATTTCAGATTTCAATTGTCATTTTGTTCACTTGCTGTTACTCACAATTGTACAAGAAAAGCAAACAGCGAAGAAAAGCAGTTAATTTAAGCATGTAGGTCTTTTTAATCAATAGATACTAGAGCTTAGAAATGTTATATGAAAAATAGGAAGTAAACGTTGCACGGTAGTAATTTTGTAAGATTTGTTTTCGTTAATGACATTTTAAAGGACAGATGTCTTATGCCATGTATCATGTTTCAACAAATAAATCAAAAATGACAAGCACTGGAAATCATGTCGATCATATTTCCTATTCTCAAGCATGTTTAAGGCGCAGCTTGCACTATTTTTCGACCTCATCTTGTTTTCCTAACCCTCTAACATTGTAAAAACGATGCGATCAAGCTAATGACTATCTTTTCATGAAAGTACATTCAAAAGAAGCTTAAGTTTTGATTTTCATGCAAAAATAATTATCTGAAGGAGCGCCAGCTAAGAAAAAGTTCAATTTCTCTTTTTCATATCTAATGCTCTATTCAGTTATTTTTTCTAATTCAGATATATCGCAAAATTGAAGCCAAGCAAACTAATAGTAAAATTTTGAGATTAATCATTTTGTTGTCGATATCCTTTGTCTTCAAAAGCGAAGTATAATAATAATTTTTCTGAACTCTTGTTTTTCAAAGATGCTAACTTTTGAACGCATGGTATTAATTAATTATCAAAAAATCTGTTATGAACACATATTTCATATTGTCAATTCAAAACAAGTTTCGTATATGGCTCTGAAACCCAAAAGTTAAGGCCGACCGATTATAAAACTAAATAAGGTTTTACAAGTATTTACGCACCCAAGGAAAGAAAATTTAATTATTCTACGCAATACGTTGGTAATTTGACTGGCAAATAAGGATTTTGAGGAATACGGAACGGATATTTAAAAATATAGTCAAGTTAATTATACATAGACGTTCCTGAGAAATTAAATAATGATTATTATGGCAGTAGAAAGGCTAGGTCACGCCGCTAGGTGGATTAATTCGGGTTTTTTCTTTATATTTTCATTTCAACAATGTATTTTTTCTTCAATTTTTTTTAAATAAGTATTACATTTTCTTACTTTTATTCAATTTGACTCATTATCTAGGCTTCACCGATTTATTATTTTGTTTCAAATTTATTCTATCTTTTCGTATGGACGGCAACACTCGCTCTAAATAATCTAGTTTTTGGTGGTATTGTTGTGCTAATGTTTTATGGAAGAATCTAGAATTTCTTGACCTCGATTACTTTTTGAATTATGCAAAAATTTCTGTTTAATTTGTATGAGAGTCACCCCTCTTAAAGGACAGAGGGGGAAGGGGTCACAAACTACCATTGAAAAAAATTCTGTCTCTAAAAACCCCCACATGTCACATTCGGTTCCATTTGCTTGATTGACAGTCGAGTTATACAGAAATTTTTGTTTCATTTGTATGGGAGCCCCCCCCCCCCTCTTAAAGGACAGAGGGGTCTCAATTTACCATACAAAAAATTTCTGCCTCCCAAAACCTTCACATGCCAAATTTGGTTGTATTTGCTTGATTAGTTCCCGAGTTATGCAGAAATTTTTGTTTCATTTGTATGGGAGTCCCCCCTCTTAAAGGGCAGAGGGGTCTCAATCTATCATAGAAAAAATTTCTGCCTCCAAAAACCCTCACATTCCAAATTTGGTTTCATTTGTTTGATTAATAGTCGAGTTAAGAGGAAATTTGCGTTTTATTTGTATGGGAGTCCCCCCCTCTTAGAGGAAGGAGGGGCCTCAATCCACCATAGAAATAATTTCTGTCTTCAAAAAGCTTCACTTTCCAAAGTTGGTCCCATTTGCTTGATTAGTTCCCTAGTTATGCAGAAATTTGTGTTTGATTTGTATGGGAGCCCCCCTTCTAGAGGGGGAGGGATCTCAAACCATGCTAACAACATTCCTCACATCAGACATAATGCGTATGCCAAGTTTCATCAAAATCCGTCGAGCGTTTTGCGAGTCTATACCGGACACACGAACAGCATTTAATTTTTATATATATCATATTATTATTAATAGTATTATTATTAATATCATATATGTGGAAGGCTGGGAAATGGAGTGGATTGCCAACCAGAATCCTTAACCCTCTAACGGGTAAGACTTTCTGTAAACGGTCTTCGCTTTTGGAGCCCCAGAGCCACATACGAAATTTGAAAAATATGTTCAGTACAGATTCCCTGCCATTTGATATTAATATCACAACATTCTGACCATGCGTTCAAAAGTTATCATATTTCAAAAACAAGAATCCCGAAAAATTCCAAAAAATTATGGTGCGAATATTCCCTTTTTTAATTTTGAAGAAAAGGACATCTAGAACAAAATGTTCGACCTCCAATTGTTTCTATGAGTATAATTTACATGTTTTATTTTAATTTTGTGATATATTTGAACTGAAAAAATATTTGGGTAGAGCGTTAAAAACAATCTGCCAAACTAATTGACAACGCCAAAAGGCGACGGTGGACATCCGAGGTTTAATTTATTACTTTTTATTGAAATCGCAAAATGATTTGATAGTATTTTAACTTGTTTAGAGGGATTATTACGGATAACCTATCTTGATATCCGTGTACCATATCATGTTATATAGAAATATTCATTAAATAACATCAATATAATATATTGAGTTATCCGTTAATAAAACAAGTTATCTTGTAGATATCGCTTTGTGATCAAACTTTGTTCGAGTTTTCTCTTCGGGGGATTTTCTTGGCTATCTACTTTACTTACTTATTCAGCCGAGAGCCGGGTGGCTCTTGCCGTATCAAGAATTCCTCTCCATTGTACTCGGTCCTGGGGTACTTGTCGCCAATTCCTTGCGCGTCTCGACACACGCAAGTCGGCTTCAATCTGGTCGAGCCATCTAGCACGTTGAGCCCCTCTATTCCTGGTGCCGGTGGGGTTCTTGAAGAGAACGGATTACACTACACAGTCGTCCGGCATCCTTGCGACGTGGCACGCCCACCGTAGTTTCCCAACTTTCGCCAGGTGAACGATGGGAATCTCTCCAAGCAGTGCCTGTAGCTCGTGATTCATACGTCTCCGCCACTCTCCGCTTTCCGTTTGTACTCCGCCAAAAATAGTCCGCAACATCTTTCGTTCAAAAACGGCAAGTGCACGTATGTCTTCCGTAAGCAAAGTTACTGTTTCAAGTCCGTAGAGGACTACCGGTCTTATTAGCGTTTTGTGCGGCGGCCTATGCTCCTAGACAGGGTTGCCACATGCACAGATTATTCTGTGTTTAACAGATATTCGAAAGAAATCGCCTGTACAGAATCTGTATGCATAGAATACAGATTTTCGCCAAATTACACAGATTAAACAGATTTTTGAGCTTTTACATGAGAGTGAAAGAGACGGAAATAGTCAGATAAAAGGACTCTATTCTTTCACTCTCATTGTTTTGCATTGGACAGATTTTTGCACAGATATCTTTCCTCGCCGTACAGATTGTCAGATTTTTCCAAGAAAAAACACAGAATTATATGTGGCATCCCTGCTCCTAGATCGAAACGTCTTGCGGAGAGAAAAGTAGGCTCGATTTCCAGCTTGAATGCGTCGTTGAATCTCCTTACTCGTATTATTGTCGGCGGTCACCAGAGATCCCAAATATACGAACTCATCAACCACTTCCAGCTCATCGCCGTCAATAGTCACTGTCCGTGGGAGCCAAACGTTACTTTCTCGGGAGCCTCTTCCGACCATATATTTGGATTTCGACGCTTTAATTTGTAACCCTATCCTCCTAGCTTCCGTTTTTAGTCTGGCGTAGATTGCCTCCGTCGTCCCACGGTTTCTAGTAATGATGTCGACTTCGTCTGCAAAGGCTAGGAGTTGGCTACTCTTGCTGAAGATCGTTCCTCTCGTTTCGATGCCCATACAGGACAGTCCATTCCCTTGCCGTAACCCTCTGCGCGATTCGAAAGGACTTGAGAGTGTCCCCGAAACGCGCACGTAACACATCACTCGTTCTAGAGTAGCTTTGATCAGCCGCTTCGGTTTATCCGGAAAACCGTACTCGTGCATTATCTGCCATAGCTGTTCGCGTTCAACGGTATCGTATGCTGCTCTGAAATCCACAAAAATATGATGCGTGAGCACGTTGTACTTTCGATATTTCTGAAGGATTTGTCGGAGAGTAAAAATTTAATCCGTAGTAGCACGGGCCCCCATAATACCCGTCTGCTACTGCCCGACGAAATCTCTTGCTATTGGGGATAGACGACGCAACAAAATCTGGGAGAGCACCTTGTAGGCGGCGTTGACCAGCGTAATACTGCGGTAGTTACAGCAATCTAGCCGGTCGCCCTTTTTGTAGATGGGACACACAGCTTCCACTCCTCCGGTAGTTTCTCTTCTTCCAAATCCTTGAAATCAGCCAGTAAAGTGCCGTTGCTAGCGGTTCTTGGCCATTTTTATGGAGTTCAGCCGGGAGCTTCAGCCACCTCACCATGTCAGGTCTTGGTGTGTGGGCCTTGCGAGTTTGGTTCACCTTCTCGTAAAACTGGCGGGTGTCATTAGCCCGGAATAGTTGTTCTAGCTCCTCACGATCTCTGTCCTCCTTCTGGCGCTTTTTCCTCCTTAGGATCGTGGCCAACTCATTCCTCGCTCGTCGATACTTGGCCAAATTCTCTCTCGTGGATATGCTCAGATAGTTTTCCCAAGCTCTTTTTTCCCTCTCTATTGCTTCTTGGCCTTCCCCGTCAAACCAGTCATTTCGTGCACTCGAGGTTTCGACACCTAGCACCGCGGTTGCGGCCACGTTGATGGCCGAGCGAATCCTACTCCATCCGTTTTCGAGGTTCGAAGAATCTAGCTCCACAGAGGAAGGCAGAACTTCATCCAGTACCCGCGCGTAGTTTTCGGCAGTTCGCGGGTTGTCTAGTTGCCGAATGTTTAGCCGAGGAGGGCGACTTTGTCGCGAGGTATAAACCGTCGATAGTTTTGAGCGCACATGTACTGCTACTAGGTAGTGGTCGAGTCTACCTTCGTGTGGACAATGCACGTTTATGATGGTATAGTTGAAGAAACGGCCTTTTATCCTCAACACGCACATCCTCTTGTTGCTCGCTTTCCAGTCCATTACGGGATCCTGCATTTTGCCCAACACTACGAAGCCCGTTCCCAGCTCATTGGTCGCTCCACCACTCTGGAAAAATTGGGCTTTGCCGCCACGGATCCTCCACACCTTCTCGCCTTTGCGACAGATCTCCTGCAATGCCACAATGCAAAACTTTCGGGGTTCTAGCTGATCGACAGCACCCTGTCGCCACCAACGAAGTTTAGCGATCTGCAGTTCCAGGTACCAAGTCTCCATTCCATGTCCTTATTTCGTCGCCTTGGTCCATGCCGAATATTCCGAGAAGATTTCTTGACTCTTGTTGTTAGTTTTTTAGGTTTAGATAGGTAGCCGTACTAGGGCTTACGCTACCGAGTCTCGGGATGGGGTTGCCATCTTTCAGTGTCATGACAACACTGAGCCTCCTCCCCTGTTAGTATACGACCTTAGTTTCCACCGGGGTTGATTACCCGATCTCCGCTAAAGTTGCTCGTTTTTCGGCTGGTACCACGTGGAGGTAGGGGTAGGAGTTGCTAGATAAGAGACTAGGGACCACAATGGGGTCTGTTTTACGCATTATCCAACGATTTACCAACGAAAATTTGCCGCTTATCAGCATGTCTGGCATTTTTTTAGTGCACATTGCTGCTTCTTAGCCTTTTGGCTGCGAATTGCGTTAATTTAACGCCGTTAAATTGGCATTCAAAATTCTTTTTAAATTGTTCTTGTCGGTAATCAGCTGCAAATAATCATTGTCACTACTATAAGAGGATTAGCAGTACAACAAGCCGTATATTTTGCCAGAGTAATTTTTAAGTAGCATTTGAAGTGATTTAACTGCTTATTGGCTTGTATTTGACTGGCATTGGTAATGCTTATTGGTTACTTGGGCGGCGCTTCTGACGGTGGGTCAGCGGCACATACTCGCGGTCTGCGGCCATCTAACCCTGCATCATCTAGGAAAGTGATCATTTAGAATTATGTCAAACAACATTGTGCCAAAATTTAATGCCATTTAATGGGCAGCCCCCATCAGAAATACGTCGAAAATTTGATATCATCATTTCATCAAACTAACATCACTTTCTGAATTACCACAATGCTAATTAGTTAACATTAAATCAACCCAACTTAATTACTTCGGTGACTGAAAGTATACTATTTCAACACTCTTAAGTGTATTTCCCTGCCTGCTATACGAAGTAGAAAGACATTATCGCTTTTAGTTTTCAAATATTGTGAATTATCAATTAATATTATGAGACGCAACTAAAAGGTCTCAAATCGAGGCGTTTCATTTTTAAACGCAACCCTACTTAATTGCGTTTGTTCTGGAAAGTTTCAATGTTTTGTTTTGAAGTGCTAAACATTTCAACAACCAAATACCCATATGTTTACACTATAACCGGTTGAATCCATTAAAGCCCACTTGGTTTCTCTTTGCCGTTCCAAGTTAGAACGGTTTTTCCGCTATCAGCCTACTGCCGTTCTGGACTGTAATCAGCAGTGAAGGATATTTGTTTAGGTACACCTTCATTCCAGTTGACGGTGAGCAGGTGTTCCCTGTGTGTAGCCCATTTTCATTTGCTAGCAATATTTGCACTATAACGAATGAAAATGGTAGGAAAATGGATCGCTTGATAAGAACGCCCAGCAAGCGCCAGTGCCAGCGCCAGTGATTCGGCTGGTGCGAATGGGTGTGGGCGGTAAGAAATCATTTCTCGCAAGATTGGGCGCTGCTGATGTTTCTATGCCTACCTGCCGATGCTGTTCTGGGCCACACAGGTGTACTCTCCGCCATCCTCCTCCTTGACGTTGGATATATTTACATGGCTGATTACGTCGTCGTGTATGGTTACGTACTGGCCAACGACGAACCGAGAGCTGTCGGGAATCTGCAGAAAAATAAATGTGGTCCGAGAAGAGGAAGAGAAAAAAATATTGATGAATATGCGCTACTTAGCAACGGAGTAGGCAGGTAGCTGTGGGAAAATCGAAAAGAAAGCAAACATAACCTTACCGGGAAACCGTCTAATTTCCAGGTGAATTGTGGTGGCGGATTGCCAGTTCCCACACACTTCAACGACACCGTTGGACCTGGTTGCAATGTTTGTTCTGAGAACCAATACAACAGCTCTGGTGTGGCATCTGTGATGATAATTTCGTAATTACGAAGGATTGATGTGTAATTGATTAGTGAAATGAAATAAGCATTGAAAGTTTACCTCCCAATTGTAGCTCGGCCGTAGACTGGATTTGTTCCCATTCGTTGGACACAAAGCACTGGTACATGCCCTGGTCTTCCTTCTGAACGTTCTTGATCACAATGCGCGGCGTGTCGGTGTAGATCTCTATCCGGCTGTCCCGCACGATGGGCTTTGCGTTGTGCATCCAGAGGACCTCGTGCGCCGGAAAGCCCGAGATAATGCACTGGAACTGGGCGTCCTTACTAACATCTACGGTTTGTACTTGTGGCTGCAGGTGTGCTGTCAGGGGTGCGGTAACGGTTAACGTTACCTGGATTGTCTCCTCGCCGGCCGTGTTGTTCACCCAGCAGAGATACTTCCCGCTGTCCTCCAGGCGGGCTTTGGCGATCTTCAGCAGCCCGGCCGACACGATGCCGATCCGTTCGTTCAGCTGCAGCGGGATGATCTGGTCCTTGACCTCCTTGAACCAGCGGTAGGTCGGCACCGGGTGGCCCTGGGCCACGCAAGGCAGCGTGACTTGTGCATTCACAACTACGTGCTTGAGCGAGTGTTTCTCTACATTAATTCTAGGTTGTACTAGTCCTTTCGGTTCAGTCACTATTACTCTACCTGGATATGTTGAAATTTGTATTTCACCTGGGAAGTGAAGAAAGTTGTATGAGAAAGGAGAATTTTCATGAGAATTAAGTAAAATTATAAATAGTATAATTGTTGAAACCGTTTAACTATTTTCACAGGTCTCATACGGCAAAAGGATGCCTAGCGGTCATCCACTGTTGTCGCTTCACAAGGATACCACTGGTTAACTGGATAACATTCAAATCATTCAACATTTAAATTGCTACCGAAACGTAACTCTCAGGCAAATTTCAACTTGATTCGAAAAATGCATTCGACATTATAAAGGAGGAAAATTTTCAAGTTGTTACGTGTTCTGTTGTTGATATAATACTTCTACATAAATTGCAGTTCATCAAGCATCCACTGGGACTGCACGCGGGATGGATGGATGGTTTCGGACGGAAAATGCGTTTAATATCTTGCCCAACCGCCAACTCGTTGCGAACGGTGGGTGCAGTGGCTGCAATGGAAAACGGAGACCCGAATGAATGACGAAAGATGGCAGAGTAAGCACAAATGCTCTGAATGCATCGTTAGCCAGCCAGCTTTTGTGCCCGATGGGAAAATGTTACCCCAACGGTCGGAATGGAAGGACGACGTTAAAGCAGTTTTCAGTGTGATTTGTATCCACAACCACTTGAGAGCAAGCCACCAACAACCCGGCGCTCGGCCGCAGTCGCCGTCCCAGAAGAACCGAGCGAAATTGGAATTCTATCTATTCCATTACGTTGGGACCTTTTAATCGGTTGGCCTTTTCAGCGGTTGCAGAACTCCGTTTCAATTCTGTGTGTTTTTTTACCTCTTCCAGAACGTCAAGAGTCTCGGTCGGGTGCACGTAAATAAATGAATAGTTGCTCGCATTTTGTAACTAAAGCCCTGGCGTACATAAATATTGCAGTGCTATTAATGAGTAAGCTTTGTAGAAAATCATGATAAGCAGACTATTGAGAGATTCACAGTAATTTGTGGAAAGTACACTGTTACATTCATCGGGTTGTTATTTCGTTACTGGAAGCG
This sequence comes from Sabethes cyaneus, assembly GCF_943734655.1. NCBI lineage: Eukaryota > Metazoa > Arthropoda > Insecta > Diptera > Culicidae > Sabethes > Sabethes cyaneus. The sequence continues at coordinate 186,334,507 of NC_071354.1, read as the reverse complement.
CAAGTATTACAGTAGGTACGTATATGGCAACATAATTTTATCACTCCTGAACTGTGAGCCCAGCCCAGCTTGTCGCACACGATTAGCTGCTGGAGCCATGGCTGGACACTGTGAGTGGACAGGTGAGCTACTCACCTGTTAGTCTATTTACAGTTCTGCACGAGTACGTTTTGTACGCATCGCTTGCTCCGGCGTTGTTGATGTACAGATCGCCGTTCGACAGCACGATGTACTTGCCACCGATGTCGGTGTTCGGGTACAGATGAACGCCGCTATCCTGCACCCAGGCGGTGACCACCACGTAGTCCAGGATGTAGCTGGGCACCTAAAAGGAACGACCGGAAAAAAGGAGAAGAAAAGAATAGATTTATGGAGCTTCGAATCGAACAGATGGACGCCGCTGGGCGGCTATCCGACATGCATCATTTGATGGGAACGTGCCCAGATGAATGATTCCATAAAGTTTGATAAACCATGATTGATTGTAATCGTCAGAGCACCGTATGAAGTGTTGGAAATGTATGGGGGAATAACACTTAAAATATGGAAAGATATTGGCGTAAAAATATTCCCTCCATGAGAAGATGCCACAATTGAGTTTTTTTTAGCAATTTATATGTCGAAAAAATGCATTGCAGGGGAACAGTATCTTATATAGTGAGATTAATATCATGTGAGGTGGAGCTTTTCCGCATGCGATGAACACATAATACAGTTATGGGTTGGGCTTACGTCGTTTGTACTTTGGCTTGCTAACTCAATTTTGTTTTTTTGCGCTATGGGAAGGGATAAAAACTTTCCCGATTGTGGTTTTATCCTGAACACGCACAGCTTTACGCGAGCCTATGCTCTATGGATCATGTTGTCCACAATGAGCCGAAAAGAAAACAAATAAACAAACAAACCCATCGCTTAGGGATAATAAAGTTGGACAAAGCACATGTGCACATAGGTTTAGCCAACCCTAAATACATATCAAACTTCCCTTCATCACATTGTGCTGGGTATTTAATAAAATTTTTTCACTGCAATCAAAAATCTTTAAAAAGACCGTGATTTGTGACGCAAAGATGCATCTACAACAGAGAAGATAAAAGTTAGCTTTTAGTTTTGTGTTAATAATTCATTCCCTTTCAGTTTCTGGTAGCATCCACACTTCCCAAGTAACAATTTGGGTTTTAACGGGTGGCAACTAAAATTTTGGAATTTTTTCGCGGCCGTTATGCTCAACAACAAACAAACTCAGAGAGAAATGAGAGTATGTATGTGTTAGCTCTCTCTCTCTCTCTCTCTCTCTCTCTCTCTCTCTCTCTCTCTCTCTCTCTCTCTCTCTCTCCTCTTTTTGTTAATATTTTTTGTTTAGTTTATGCTTGCCCAGTTTTGTTAAAAATAGCGTCGAAACAAGAAGCATTTCGGGAGCGCGTTGTACATTTCTACGAACTGCAACAGGAATCTCGGCAAAAAGTATACGGTACAAAATTTAAAAAGCAAATATGTCGCGGCTTCGACTGTTTACCATATTCTCAGATGCCCAACAACTATCCGCAAGCAAAGTAGTGGAAGACCAGCCAAAGTTATGGACGCAGAAGGACATCGTTCTCTTTCTCGTTTCTTCAACAACAAGCCCTCTGGTTTGGCTATCAATTAAGATGCACCAGACGAATGTTTGAAGAAAATTTTGAGCCCGTTTCTACAGAAACATCATGCAGATGGACAATGCGTGTTTTGGCCGGATAGAGCATCATCGCATTACGCCAAAAAAACACAATCGTTCCTGAATACCCATTCGATCCCATTTTTACCCAAAAACCACGACCCGAGAAATCTGTCTCAGTGCGCCCAGTCGAAGATTTCTTCGGGATTTTGAGTTCCTTGGTGTACAAAAATAACTGGAGAGCCACGAATTGCAAACAGTTGATTGGTAGAATCAAGAGATGCATTCGCAAAGTTAACATGACGGCCGTACAACGCTCCTGTTTCGACGTCAAACGAACAATGAATGAACAATGAATAATGTATCTTTAATTTTGGTAAACCAGATCTTATTTATGTATCTTTGCCTTTTTTTTGAAAGCCTGAGAAAAAAATTCCAAAATTTTAGTTGCCACCCGTTAGAGGTTTTTTTACACGGAAGAATCCCGTTTAAGTCCGCCTAGACGTGGGATCACTCTTTGTCGCATTTGTTTTATAGATTTTTTTTATTGTATTTGAAGAAAATGAATACCTTTTTGAATCAAATCAGTTCATAACAGATATGACGAAAGCCTTCGACGTTGTTGGAATTCTAGAGGTGTTGCGTGCCGCGGCACGTGCCGGTATTGGTGGCTCCTTGATAACATGGATTCATGGATATTTGACCGGAAGAAAGCAATACGTTACTGTAGATGGTGCAAACTCAGAACTTTACAATGTAACATCAGGAGTTCCGCAAGGCAGTCATTTGGGACCACTTCTGTTCATCCTACTGATGAATGAACTGCCTACCGCAATTGACAATGCCCTCGTATTAATTTACGCTGATGATGTGAAGCTCTTTTATCCAGTGAAAAAGCAGGAAGATTGCTTAAAGCTTCAAAGAGATGTGCAAATTTTTGGGCGTTTCTGTTCAGCATGCAAGTTGCAAATCAACAACGAAAAATGTGCTACCATAACGTTTACACGCTGCTCAAATCCGTTAATATTCGACTACAGCTTGGATGGAAAAATAATCAAACGAGTGAGCAGGATTAAGGACTTAGGAGTCAATCTAGATGCAGGGTTGACTTTCAACGATCACGTGAATACGCTGGTTTTCGAGTGTCTTGCACTATTTGCTGTAGTAAGACGATTCGCAGCAGAACTGGATGACCCGTATACGATCAAATCTATATATGTGAGCCTGGTACGATCAAAATTAAAATTCGCAAGTGTGGTGTGGAGGCCAATGTATGCAACCTACATGAGCAAATTGGAAGCGGTACAGAAAAAATTCGTTAAATTTGCCATGAGAAATTTGGGATGGAGAGGAAATCTTCCGGAATATAAAGATTTGTGCTGTCTGCTGGATATGGATACTCTGGAAAATAGATACCAGATTGTGGACGTTAGCTTTTTTCTCAATTTGCAGAGAGGACGATACGACAGCGATTATTTGAAATCCAGGATAACTGCTAACCAGAGTACAGTAGTTCTGAGGAGACCAAGGCCATTCACTCTAGAACACCGTCGAGCTAACTACGCGCGCAATGAACCAGCCTATCGCTTTATGCAGCTAATGAACAATTTTAGAAATGTACTAAATTTAAATATGTCGACTATATGATACTATTAAGGAAAAACTTAGGCTATTTCTGAGAGGTCAATTACATGTACACATTTTATATTATTTTGTATTTGTTATTATATTTTATAGTTGTATCCTTATATTAGATGACGGGCAAAGCCCATATATCTTGACAATAAATAAATAAATAAACTTGTTCGTTCGCCTTTCGTCTTTGTTTTCCGACTTTCATCATTTAGTTTTAGTCGTTTGGTTCTTTTGTTTGTCTTAGTTATGTGTACTCTTGTAGCGTTTTTGATTGCTCTTGGTTACGTCTTTTTGTGATCATTTGTTGTCTGTTTTGGTATTTCTTGTCGCTGTTTTGCCGTATTATTATCATCGTGCCATCGCCTTTTCTGCATCTTTTTATAGTCTTTTCGCCATTTTTTATTATTATTTTGAAATTTTTGCCACTTTGACGTTCGACGGCTTTTTATCGCACATATTTTCGCCGATTTTCAGATTTTTTTCCTCATCTTTTAGCATACTTGTCACCACTTTTCGCCAGCTTTCGGGTGACTTTTCGCTATCTTTTAGTGCCTTTTCATCAAATATTTGCTATCTTTTCGTAGGTGTTTTGTCGTCTTTTCATCATTTTATTGTTTTTTTTCATATTCGTCATCTTTTTGTCATCTGTTCGTGATCTTTTCATTCTATTTTCGCCGTTATTTTGTCGTCTTTTCTTCGTTTTCGCCAGGTTTTCATCATCTTTTGTCATCGATTCGTCGTTTTATTTTGTTCTTCTCTTTTTGTCATTTTTTTGCCAGTTTTTCGTCACCACAATTGTTGCCAAGACAGCAAATAATGTTATATTTTACGGCCCTTTCGTTGTCTTCCTGATGTACATCCATCATGTTTTTTGCATGGTTTGTTATTTTCAAGCTTTTTAAACGTTTTTTCTGTAGTGTTTCTTCTATTTTTGTCCCTGTTTTTTGGTGTCTTTTCGTCGTATTTCTATGTTATTTTGGTCGTATTTTTGTCGTCTTTCGTCGTCTTTTTGTCAACTTATCACCGTCTTTTCGCCATCTTTTCATCAACTTTTCGTCATTGTTTTATTGCCTTTTCGTGTTTCCACCATCTCTCCGTTGTATTTTGTTCATATTTTAATAATCTTTTCATTGCTTTTCTTGTGTTTTCCGAAGGCTTAAATTTTCAACAGTTTAAATTATTACGTAATAAGAGTAAAAATTTGTTGGGAATAAAATGGTGAAGGCAACTAGGATGAACTGTTCAACATAGCTCTAATAGCCAACCAACTAAAAGTAGTCTAGCTAGGAAATACGGGGTCATGTGGTTTTCCTTGGCCAATTGCAGCTTGGCTTCTGGTCCAAATGCCATTAGTTCACCCCGAGGGTCCGGAGTACCACTTAACCTTCAGTAGCAAAGATACTCCCAATGAGTCCCAACGAGTATGAATAAATCATTATTTATGTGGGAAGCGTTTGGTACGTGAATTCCGTTTATTTCAAAGAGATGAATGCAATTTGGTATTATTACTGGTTCCGTCTAATTCCTTGGAATTCTCTCTGGTACATGCTGCGCAGTTGGCCTGGCCGTTGACAAGAAAAATGATTGATTCAAATAATCGTCATTTTTCAGAATGCTTTCAAGAATTAGCTGCGTTAGTATGAGATTAGATTAGATTAGATTTACGTAATAAGAGTAAAATTTTATTCCACGCTTATGATTGTTTTAATGACCGGAATTGATCATAATTACCATAACAAGAATGCAAAAAATCTAAATATGTTATACTTAGGAATGCAAATAAGATGACCATTCCAGCTACTATTTGGTTATCAAAACAACCGTATTCGGTTGGCAGTAGAATAGGATTTTTTATTTTCAAACCACACACTGAACCGACTTTAATAATTTTGGTACCTAATAAAGGTTTTTGAAGTTTTGGAAGAAAGATGAAAACTTTCCCAACCACTCAAGTCGCTTTTTACACAAAGGATACATCCCGCGTAAATCAAAACCGCGTAAATTCCGAAAACCGCGTAAAAAACCGCGTAAATTCCGAAAACCGTGTAAATTCCGAAAACCGCGTAAAAAAAACAAAATTTCGCGTAAAAAAAACTGAGGATTTCAACACTACGTGAAAAAATAGACGTTTTGAGCACATCCGCGTAAATTCCGAAAACCGCGTAAAAAAAGTCGCGTAAATTCCGAAAACCGCGTAAATTCCGAAAACCTCGTAAATTCCGAAAACCGCGTAAATTCCGAAAACCGCGTAAAAATAGTCGCGTAAAAAAACGCGTAAAAAGCGACTTCAGTGTATTCGTCTTTCGTGTTTTCATGGCGTGAAGATCAAAGAAACCTCAGATTTTTATATTTTTCTGAAAAACTATGTTCTTTTATCATAACGTATAAAAAATTCATGGATGTAAATTTTTCAAACGTAATTAAATTTCAATAATGCAATGGAGACGCATGGTGTTTTTCGTTAATTACAGGAAAAAGCGGACATTTGTAAAAACAAAATTAATTTTTTGTAGGTAATGGCTCATTATCTTCATTGTTGTCACCATGATGAATAGAGCACTATACTCACCATGGTTGTCGCCAGGGATGGCACCTCCTCAGAAGAAAAAAAGAGAAGAGAAAAATTCAAACTGTGCTCAGTCTTCACCGCGATTTATTCTGCTCCGTTTCATTTTAACTGTGCTCTTTCTTGCTGAACGCAGTTGTATGAGCAACCGCACACTGTGCTACTCATTGAGGAGAATGTTAATACACTTTGAATACGTTGATGCGATGCGCTGACGTATGACAACTACGGGTAGTGCGTTGAGAAAAAACGACGATTGTCAGTAGCGGTCATTGCCATCAGAAAAATATTAATCCATTAATGCAGTTGAATCATGATTCTTACATTTAGTATATTCAGTTGAGTTTGGCTGCCCGTGAACGCAACTGCATCATATGGTTAGGCATGTCACAACGGCAACAGTGCGAAAAATGTTATTTAGATATGGCAACATTTGAATTCCCATACATTTGCTTCTTGACGCGCACCAACAGGAAAGTCCCATTATAAACAAAGGCAATTCTCCGCTAAGATTCAAAATTTAACGACTTTTGATTGTCTTGACGCCTCTGAGTCTATAGTTGCTGTACGCGCACCGGTTGTTTTGTTTTCACGTTTACTGCTGTAGCTACCGAGAGGACCGGGAGCAAAACCGAAAGTTGCTCATTTAAAGAGCGCATTAAGAAGTTTTTCTGCCCGTCAGTTTTTCTCATTGTGTATAGTCTGTTTCTCATTGTGTGGATTTATTTCTCATTTCTGAAAGCAGTTCTGCTCATTGTGTTTAACAAAAAAAGTTGCTCTTTTTGCACAATGAGTGAGGAAATAACAAGCCTGAGTTGTCGCTATGATATCCAAGTATATCCAAAAAAGTGATTGATTCAAACAAAAGGGTCGGAACATTCGGAATATAAAGTGAATGTAACCGATCTTCCTATTCTCGATAATGTTGAATTGCTCTTAACCGTGCTATTTTTTGCCAAACGTTATCAGACGAATATTCGAAATTCAATTTGAAATGAATTGTATGATCATGAAACCCGTGCCGAGGCTGTGCTAACGTATAAGAGGCCTACCACTTTTATTTGTCAGAATGTTGATTTCAACGACGAGTGAAACATCTACTAGTGTATGAAACTACCTATGGTAATTAACCAGAATTTTGAAATCGGAAAAGATACAATGACCAATGAAAATCAAAAACCAGCCATTTTTTCTCATCACATCCTTCCACAATCAATAGTGTACCCGCAGTAGTACTGGTACGGGTACCGACGAGTTTTGAATCCGGTGTGGCACTCGAATCGCACTCGAAAACTTGTTTGGTCTTAACGCGCGCGCTGAAAATCATGGACAAGTGTGACTGATTTACAACGGTGCCAAATCGTGTAAAAGCCAGCCAGGAAATTATGCATCCGATAAGAGCACTAGAATGATGCTGTTGTAACCGGCTGAATGTACTCGCGAGTGAAACATGGCACCAACATGGACCCATCCACACCCAACCGTATGGTCTGGCTTTCTGTTCGACGGAAAGTATGTAATTGCATTAGAAGGAAATTGCATTTGTGATTGAAATTTAGCAATCCGATGAGCGTGCGGTTTCGTCGTGTCGTATAAGAAATCGATGGTTGATTAGAATTTGCGGTTTGCCAATGAAGGTGGAAATGAAGCTGTGCTACAATTGTTTAACTTCGGTTCGAAAACAATATTCAAAAGATATTCCATTCGATAAACAAGTTCTTAACTCTGCAATCTATTTTACTGTTGAGTCTCTCCAGGGGACTTCCCGCTAGACGTTCAACGTAAGAGGTTTGATCAATTGTGGAATAGCAACGTATCCTTCGCCCGGTCTAATCGACGCACCACAAGGAGTAGTATTTCAATATATGTATAAGAGTAGGGACGTGATGGCATTGTGTAAATTATAACTTCGGTATACGTGATGACACGCGTGGGAAAAGTCGTTCTCCTTTTGAATCTATATCGTGCTGTTGTAGAGTGGGAAGACCGCGGAAGCAAATTTATTCTTCGCTTAGAATGTGAATCGTCTTTTATACAATTGGCGGTGGTGTGGTGTGAGAGGCGGTGCGTTTCATCAAATTGAATATTTCCTGTATCATTCATGGCAGGTTATGAAAATAGCCACTTTTGGGATGTTTTGACAAGTAGAATGATGATGATAATGGTAATTTTGATTGCCTGAGACTGGAGGCATTTTAGCAAAAGAGTATATAAAATATGCGTTAATCCTTCTACGAATCTGTGTATCTCGATTACTACTTGCAACAGTCAATGAATCATGAAAGAGCCGTCATTTAATAATTTGAACCATCAATGCAACGTTTGAAGTTTACGATTTTTAGTAATCAAACCAAAGTAAGCTACAGCCTACTATCAATTAGTTTCACTAATAGCTGCAGCGTTTATTAGCATTCAAGACAATAGTGTGCTATTAACTGACAAATTTATGGCTGCCAGCCGGCTCGGCCGTAAATATCCAACGTAGAATTATTACCCAATTGAGCCACGGTTGTGACCCTTGATTGACTGTGACATGTTGTGACCGGAGACCTCTGCGATGCGTGGTACGGTGCAGTAATTCAATCTGTGTGTGAGCAAATTAAATTCTATAAATCTTGTGTACCAATGTAACAGTATCACAGTTTATATGAGTGACGTATAAACATATTGTGAAAAAGAAATAACTTAATTATTTGCTTCCTCTGACCTGAAATGCAACTGATTTTCTAGAAGTTATGAGAGTACGACGCTGGCCTAACAAGCCAGTCGTCGTAGGTTCGAATCTCGATTGGGAGAGGCTAGAATCGTAGACCCCACTAAGTCAGTCGAATGAAATACAGAAGGTCAAGTTCCGAAAGCGAAATATAACCTGTGAATCCAGTTACACCCCTCTTCTACAGTTTTCCCAGCGCATTTGACCGCTATTTCTCAATCGGCCTTAACTTTGGAGTATCGGTGAATTACCAACCGATACAACTTGTGCCTTGAAGCTTCTCAAACCGGCCATCTTTTTTGCATTTCGGACATAGAATTATTGTGAAACCATTGCTAGTTTCACCGCGTCTTTCGTTAACAACTTCGGGTTCCGGTTGAAAAGTCCCACCACTTTTGAATTAATTTTAGGATCTGCCGACTTTCGTCTGACTATTGAAGACGTTATGCGGTTTTTTTCTGACGATTTACTTATTTATTCTGATAACAAGTACCTCCTGCGATTCTATAGATCATTGCATAATGACGTAATGTAACCGTAAAATGACATCTCTGGGTGGTTTCTTTACATAAACTTTGATACACCAAGCGATTTAGATTTGAGTTTTATTATTTCCGCGTCGAAAACAAAAACCTCATTTACAATTCTAACACCACGTGGATAAACCCTCCACGACTATCAAAAAAGTGAGGTTAGGTCGTCCCGTGCAATGGTCTATACATTCCTAAGGTCATTCTGATCTCGTTGAAAACTTACGTGGAGTCACCTCAAGCGAAGTCCTAACTTTGAACGCATTTTCCCCAAAACCATGTTTCTTTAGCTAACGGCACGTGTATCTCAGAATCTAGTGGACCGATTTGGCTGAAATTATTATCACCATGTCAAAATGAATTATCTAAATTGTTACATAGCTGTTTTATGATATCTCAATTTTTCAATTTTTTATGAGCTTTTAATTGGCGATTTTTGATGAAAAAACACCTTTCTTTTGGAAAAATGGCCGCCATTTGGTAATTTTCCAAATTTTCAAAAACCGCTACGTAACAATTTAAGTATTAACCTAAAGCTTCCTTGAAATCCGTTCTACGATACTAGTTGGTTCCCGGCACGTACCGCCAGCAAGGAACTATTTACTAGAGGGCATTCACGCGCCCACATGCCATCACCAATGATCACTATTCTGGAATCCAAAAAATACAAAATATATCTTCAAATATACCTTAACCAATAACCAAAAGACCCCAACACTTAACTATAATTCTAGCATCTGAAAAAAATTTATGAAAATCTATTATTTTTCGGTCTTCCAGTGTAGGGTCCCCCCTTAAGTCCAATTCCGAGTCTAATTTAGTTCCAATTTTATCTCCGATTCCGGGTTCAATTTGAGTTCATTTTCAGGTCCCGTTGAGGTACAATTCCACCCAATTGCAAACTTAAATTCCAATCAGATTTTAAGTTCAATTTCAAAGTCCAATTTACATACGATATCATGTCCAATAATCTATTTTAAGTCAAATTCCGAGCTTAATTTAATTCCAATTTTAAGTTTAAGTCCACTGTAATGTCCAATTTTGAGTCCAATTTCAAGTCTAATTTAAATTCAGTTTCAACTCCGATTTGAAGTTCAATTGTTATCTAATTTTAAACCCAAATTAATGTCCGATTTTAAAGCTAAGTCGAATTGAATTCCAATTTCAACTCCGATTTAAAGTCTTATTCTAAGTCCAATTTTATCTCCAATGCAATTTTAAGTCAATTTTAATTCTGATTTCAAGTCTGCTTTCAAGTACAATTTCAAGCTCAACATCTGGTCTTATTTAACTCAAGGTTAGTCAAGAGAGGTTTTCTGATGTTCAAATTTGTTTTTCACCCCCGCTGGGTTACCCTTGACGATCACCGAAATTTTCAAAGCGGAAACTGTTGAATGTATAAACAACGTCGATGGTTGCTAACCAATCGTTCCGCGCACTTCTCTTCTACAAACTGTGAAAACTAGATCACCTATTTTAACTCACCTTGATTTAACTCTAATTCATGTTCAACTTAAAGTCCGATTGCAACTTCTAAATCAGGTTCAGTTTAAAGTCCAATTTTTAGTTCAAATTCAAATGCTAATTGTAGTGTAGTATTTCAAGCATGTGAGTAGGCGGCGAATATGGTATAGTTACCATGTGGAAATAATAAACAGTCACTTTACCTCAAGCAGTATTCAAGAGTAGACAACAAGACACTACATTGGCGACAAGGATGGGATCTGAAGAACTCAGAAGTTGGCAAGGACAGAAAATTGGTAATGGTATACATTCTTTGATAATTATTAAATATATCCATTCCTGGTCCATTACCATGAAGTAATGTAGAGGAATGGAAATGTTTATTATAGCTCAACTATGAACTTTAAAGAAAATTGCCAACATAGGAAATTTTAATTCCGGTTTGTTAAGCAAAAAAAACGGTCCGCCATATGTCAGAGGGCAGGAAAATCTAATTTCCGGTCCGCTAATAAAGTGCAGGGAAGTAAACTTCCGGTCCACTGGAAAATACATCTGTGAAGGGAATGTAAATTCCGGTCCACTGAAACCAACGTAGGGAATGTATAGTATATCACTATTAACTATTCGTTGTTAGCAATAGCCCGATCTACCGATCAACGGATATCAGGGTTGCTCGAATGACTTATTTCTTCAGTCGGCGATAGCCCGATTGGGGTCGCATTGAATACGCTAAGTCTGAAGTCGAAATGGCTTACTTTATTATCCGAAGGGTTTGCTTCTATAGTTGAATTTTGGTGGAAAATATCGGTAATGCATATCGATATGTTCCCTATTCTAAATGCATTCTTAAAGCTAAAAAGAGATTGACTACTGGGACAGAAAGATTCTTTGTTCGATACATTTGGTTCTGGAATTGTAATTTGAATCCTTACTGAACACCGAGTCACATCGGCCACCGACGGGTCTTAGAGACAGTTCAGCAGAATGCGTGCACTTGTGAAGTGTATGCATAACGCTGGTGCTTGCGTTCGGTGCCCGCCGTGTGTCTGAATACGGTCGGAGTTTTGTCTGTTTTGTTTTGACCTGTTGCATAATATTTGTTTACATGATGATGTGTATGGCTAGGGTAGAGTACAGATAGTACAAAGTTTAATTCCGGTCCGTTATAGTGTTTTACAATGAAGGGAATGCAATTCCGGTCCATTGACATAAAATTTTACAATGAAGGGAATGCAAATTCCGGTCCATTGTAATAAAATTTCCAACGAAGGGAACGATGATTCCGGTTCGTTGCGCATAGTGTGTAGGAAAGTTGCATCTTCCGGTCCACCGAAAATAAATAAGATAAATATTTCCTATTTATTTGGTACAGAAAAAGGAATAAAGGAAGTGTTCGCTTCGATCTATTCCAGCTGTGAAAGAAGAATTTGTTTTAATACAATGGACTCATTACTGCGACCAGTATAGTTGATCTATTGTAATATCGCCCGGGTGTTTGCTGTATGACCTGCACTGCATTTCTTTTTGCTATAATCGCTATTGAGTGAGCGATATTACTCTTTGTGAGTGAGCGGGGTTTACTCTTCCTTCAAAGCTTGATCTACTTTACCCACTTGTTCTTCGCTGCCAGCACTATCCCATATTATAGCCGTCCCTGGCGAGGACTCATTCGTACCTCTGACCAGTACACTTAACTATAGAAGGGACTTTTGCACTGTCAGGAGTCTTCAGTGGGTAAATATAGAGAATTCAGCATGAAGGAAGGATATGTGGAGGGGCTTGAGAATAAACCCATGCTAAAGTCACTTGACATCGAATGGCTTGATTCTACTAAGATTCCAACCCACGACCACTAGCTTGTCAAAGCAGATTCGGTAACCTTGCGGCTACCGATCAATCAGCTGATTCAATCAGCTGTAATTTCTCTGAAACAAAATTCAACGTGACGAACTTTTCAGCACTGGCAGAGAAAACATTTCAACACAAACTGCTGTCATAACATTCCAGATCTCAGCAGTAAAATAAACAGAGCATCCAGGTGTTAAATGAGTCGAGCTTTATACATTGAATAATCTCCGGGTCGTGGCCAAAAAGTTAATCCGTTTAAACCAGATTTAAAAAAATTGTTTGCAACATGTGGAGGTTCAATGGTTCAGGAATACTTCAAAGAGGCACATAACACAACAAAACTCCAAAACCAAATAAGAAAAATAGGGTTTTGCATCTCAGGATATAAGGAGCCAGGGGACATTTGGAAAGCCTTTTCTGGAGTTTTTTCGGATGATCCTAAAAAGTAGCAACGAACAACAGCGTGTATAGTTGAACATAGTTTATTTTTCTTATAATACTAAAGCTTATATTATTATATTATATTAATTTAAACTAAAAACCACTTAGCAGAGCTTCGGACGCTTAATTTGCTGCGTCACTTCTTCGATGTTATCGTTCAACCGCCGTTTTACAGATTTCAATGGCGGCGTGCTTTTTGTGCGGTACCGTTTCATGTGGTAGGTTTCCTTTAGCGCGTCCATGACCTCTTTGGCGTAGGTTAAGCCATACAGCCTGGAGCACACCTTGTTGCTTACCAACATGGCGATCTCATCCACCGCCTTTTCATCTTCGTCTAAACGTTTTTGAAGCAGCAGAGTAGAGTAGACAACAAGACACTACACTAAACTAATATCTTAGCTTAGACTGATTGCACATATCAATGGTTGCACTCAGTGATTGATCCGAATCAGTGAAATTGCACAATGAATCAAACGAATGGGGCTGGGAGTGACCGGTCATTCTCACTGTGCAAAATTCAGTGACTCAATATATGAAGGATCAATAACTGCGCCGGCCACGTCCTTGCAATCAGGTGGGATTGGGGGAGAAGTGTTAGTGTAATCTTTGTTGTTTTAGGGACCGTGTTAACCTCTGCATCCCCGCGAAGATTACAGGAAGGAGTTGAATTTTGTTAGTAAGGTAGGGTTCTTTGGATCGGGATTCACCTTGATAAGTGATGTGATCGTTTTTTTTTATTATTTTATTTTTAGGATATTGTGTATTTTTGTATTTTTTTTCCTATAGTGTTATTCTTATATTCGCTATTTATTAAGGCGTCTGTTTCAGTAAGCCTGTTTAAGATAATTTAGTTATGTGAACCGATTTATGTTTGGAAATATTTTAAACCAACAGTCGAAATATTGTTGGGCCATTGTGCCGATACATATTGTCACTATTAGTAGCAAGTTGAACTCCAAACAGCCGGCCGAAGGGAGTTTTGCGATCTAGTCATATACGCGAATACGATTTATTATTATTAAAGTAGTTGATCCAATAGCCGTGGCAGCACCAACAGTTGCGCCACCACTCAGTGCCAATGCACATTCTCCCCACCGTAGCATCCTAAACAAAACAACCACGCTCATTACACAAAACAAGTTCCCAGTAGTATTGGTAATCAAACAACACCATCCAAAACCAAAGCGTTACTTGCTAAAACGCCGATTTTCCAAAATACAACACAACTACAGGCACAGCTGAGGCGCACAACTACAAGGGCTCACTTCCATAGCTGCACTACAACGCCCTTCACCCAGCAAAGTATACGGAAATAGAGGTTATTAAAAAATTGCATAGGCAAAATAGTAAAACTGATTTTCAAGACCGTCAGCAGCCTATCAAATGCCTTTGACGAAGTTGCAGAGTGAAGTGGCCCTAACAAGATGAAAACGAGCATGTCAAACTAGAGCATTCTTTATGAGGCACTCCATCAAACTACTCCTTTTCATGAATTCATCCTCTCACCAAGCAAACCACACAACCAGACTATCCATAAAATGCCACATATTCGAAAATTTGTGGAAAACTGCTATGAATATTATACACCTAAATTAATCAAAAGAAAATAATTATGCTATTGAACCATAAAACGCCGCAAAATCGATCAATTTCCAGGATCAACAAGATCGATCGCAGAACAGTCACAAGCGTAAATGCAAATGTTCATAAAAGTGAAAACAATATTGCTAATGATTACGGGTTATAGTCAGCATACAAAATTGTATCCCTTTTAACAGGCTGGATGTTTTTTACCAGAGTATAACCGAAGGAAAGCAAAAAAATAACGTGCAAAATCTAGCAACAGCATTAACAATTAGCACAACGTCACGTGCGTAAGGCAAATGTCATCGAGCTCAATACTTATCCCTACTGCTATATTTGCTATGCTCAAGTCACTTGTGGGAGTTAATAGAAGCTATCTCCATTTTTTCTGTATACTGCCGCCGATGTCCGTCTTCTCCAAGCATTATTCACTCCTTACCGTGCACACACTATCATTATTTTAATTTCAAATTAAATACAGGAGAAAAAGAGAGAAAAAACGCCAGGTCGAAGCACCGCCGTTAATTCAATTGTTCTCAAAATTAGAGCACTTGTTCACACCACTACAGATACTGAGAATGAAAGAGCATCGCACAATTTTCCAATTGGAATTACTCTCTATCACTTAGCTATATCACATGCTGTATAGGTATTTGTGCAGAATAAAACTGTACTAGCGTCGGATAAACCACTGAAGCTCTGCTACCAACTTCATAATTTGAGCTAAAAAACACCACTTTTCTGCCAAACTCCATTGCTTCGTACCACGATTCCACTTTTATTTCAGTTTAAGACAGCCTTTACGCAAAGCAAAACCGATTTTAAACCACTTTTTGTTGAAAATTTGGCGACTTGCGAAAACGCACACGTCGCTATGAAGGCAGCGATGCCAACCGAGAAAGACACTACACTAAACTAATATCCAACCTAAAGTTCAATTTAAAGTTTGATTTGAAATCCAATTGAAATTTACGGGTGGGCCCAGATTGGTACACACATCCCGTCTTCTCTATAAAATTTAATGTAAAATAGTCCTAACTTTAGAACTTTGGAGTTGTTAACCTAGTCGACCGGAATTTTTACGATAAATAAATCAATTACTAAGAAAGATTACTTGGAAATTTTCTGTCACAAACGTGCTTTTGAAAAGTCGGTGCCCCACGCTATGTACAAAGGCACTTATTATTTAACTTTCATGCACCTCAGATTTCTCTTTACAGGATGTTAGTATTGGTCAAAACAACTAATTTGAAGAAGGTTTAAAAATATTCTATCTTGGGTTTCCAAATCCAATTTTCAAGGTTATATAGGGGTCATCCCCTCGCAAATGATCATATCCGTTGTAAACGACCACCTCCGTTTTTAACCAAATTTGGTATAATTGCTGATTCTAACCCCACATTCTATTTCCTAAAGTTTTGAACGCATTGATCAATTCCCATTGCAGTGACGCTTCTTGATTTTTCTCAGATTTTCGAAAACACTAATTTTTCACTGCATGTCACTTCAAGGGGGATTGACCAATCCGTACAAAGCTATGGGAAATGGAATTTTGAGGTTGGAATGAGCAATTATACCAAATCTGGTTGAAATTGGAGGTGGTCGATTACAACGTATATGATCACTTTGAGAGGGGATACCCCTACATAACCTAGAAAATTGAATTTTGTAAAGAATCCAAGGTAAAATATTTTTAGACCTACTTTAAATTAATTGATTGATGAATTGAATTAATTGATTAATACGAACAACTTGTGAAGAGAAATCTGTGCTGCATGATAGTTAAATAATAAGTACCTTCGAACATAGTGTGTGCCTGTTTAGGTTCTGTTTAGGTCTGGGCACACCAGTGTGCCTGAATAAAGAGTGACGGCGGCAATCTTTATCCAGCTTTTCACGAGCCATTATAGCGGACATCATAATGCGTATTCGTAATATTTGAACAGCATTATTGAGATTTCTGTTGTCGCTTTTCAGGTAATTATTAATTTTATTAGGCCTTTGGGGAAGATACAGTGCTTTAAACGTATTTCATGATAGTAAACTTTCACGAACGCTTTAGTCGAAACTTCTGGAAGTGGCAGTTTATGTAAACAAACTAGCCAGTGTTGTCAATTGACGGTAAAATGACGTCATCTTGCAGTGATCCATTGTGTTTATTCTTTTTCCACACACGCGTTTGCTCCATTGAAATGACGTTGACAAATAATCTTCATAGAGCAATCCATATGAAGGTTTGCCAGCTCAGTACAGTTTGTTATTGTTTACGGACACAAAATCTAATCACTTATTCGGAATATGCTAATACTTACACGAAATCATAGAAACTGTCGGAAAATTTGTAATCCCGTAAGCAATCGTATTTTCTCATTTTCACTAAAGCAATGTTGTGTATTGTTTGATATCAAACGTAAAAATAGCTGGTCACAAATATCTCATGAATCGTCTTGTTTCTAATTTAATAGTGTCATCACTCTAAATTTGGAAAATTCTAATCACCGTGAAAGTTTAGTTTTAATTGACACCCACGGACAAGGAAAGATTTATTGGTGATAAAGTAAGTTTTTCAAATATTTCAATCCCTTTTTTATAATTCGTTTATATTTTAGCATGCCCTACAAACGTTTGAAGAGGATGAGCAATGTCTCAACATTGTACTTTTACCCTTCGCCTGGGAAAATAATAATGTATTATGGTGGACGAAAGCAATAAGGTTTGCAAAACTATATCCAGAAGAATCGAAGAGACAATTGAAGTAGTGTGTTAAAAAGGAGGACTCTTGTACAAGAGAAGAAGTTGAATCTAAACTCGAAAACTTAGAAGCACGTTCTTACACCGAGGTAAAGGTTAAAGTTTTTTTCCTTTATAAGAGACTGAACCACTGTGACCATTATTAGAGATTTATTGTGGCATACTCCGTCTTAATCTAAGTGCATAATCGAGGCTCATCACTATTGGTGAGTTAATGGCTGTGTCAGATTCCACATGTATCCCAGTTCGGTACTGCACTTCGTATGAAATTAAGTACTTCATACAAAGGATAAAGTAATAGTTCCTGGCAAAAAATTAGAAAGAAATGTACCAAATACAACTATTTGTAAGCAGGCAAGAAATTTTAATAAGTTTATTACTCTGCCGGGTAGCATTGAACCATCCGTAGAGGTGCTAGTGGAAAATATACCGGTAAGTCAAACAAAATGTATTAGGGTAACCAACGTATTTTGGACCCCATCAACAGCTGTGATTTTACTGTAAGTGTCCAAATTATGTACCTACAGCTGCAGATGGGGTTCAAAATACGTTGGTTATCCTAATCTGTGCTTCAAAATCCAGTATTTACTTTGTTTTAGGTGATAGTTCTAGTGACTGATGAAAATTTTGAAAACGTTCATAACAATAGATATGATTGCAGCGGAGCCCACCAACATACCATTGACAGCTTGACAAAAATTATCGCTACGCTCGCTCAATTGAAAGATCTGAATGAAATACAACATTGAAATAACTGCTCGTGACAATCTTCTAACAGTTCAGTTTGATGATTGCTTAATGCCTGTTGAATCGCTGCAAATATTAAACGATTTGGAGCAAACCTTGAAAGATCAGGCGATCATGGTAAGATATGTCAATACTACGAGCCACATCGGCAATAACTACATTACATTAGGTAGTTTATCTAGCTTAATTGATTTCATATCTGTTTTTGAAATGTCTCATTCGTTGTCAATTTGAAACAAATTTAATTCAACCACGTATTTTTTTGTCTTGACCTTGAAATGTGGTCAGGCACATATAATTAATATTTTTTGACACGATAGTTCTTTTACAATTAACGAAGGGACGGTTGAAGAAAGTAAAGAAATTTTTTAGAGTAAGGAGAAAGAGCGGAAAGGTGAGGGGGGGGGCGGTTATTAGTAGTTAACAAGTTAACGGTTAACAAGTAGTCGTTGTGACTCCTACCTTTTGTCGAATGCTGGAAGGTGCATGGGTCGAAGCAAGCTATAATCTTAGATTATAACCGGAATTTGAACCCAACACACCCGCCAGGTCAGGTACCTTTGAACCATAGAGGCGCCGGACAAAAGGAGACTGCACAACCCCCTTGTTAAGCGAGAGATGTATCTTTAAACTCCATCATCGCGGCTAACACGCTAACGGACGAACAATGTCACGTGCAGTGCCGTCACAGGTGCCTGTACAGTTTCGTCGTCCCGTGAGTAAAAATGAGTTAGATCAAGAAAGAGGAACAATTCGTGTCTACTGTCTATAAATAACTCAACCCACCCGATGGTGGAGTTTGAAGATACGTCGCTCGCTTAATAAGAGGGTTGTGCAGTCTCCTTTTGTCTAATTCGTGTCGATAAATAACTCAACCCACGTGATGGGGTTATTGAGTTAAACTACCGTGTCAAAAAATAATAAATTTATTTCAGACCACAAATATTTTTCTGTTTGCTGGTTACTTAATAAGCTCTTTGATTGATCCATTTTTTTACTTACCTGACATTTCAGGACTGCGGTGTTCCCCGACATGACATATTCGTCATGCACTTGTACGTTGTACTTCTGATTCACAACTGAAAAATGAAAAAGAGAAAAAGATTCTAAATTATACGGGTCGATTACCAGGTCAACTAAGAGCAAAAATAATATAGAAACCACGCTAAGATGGAAAAGAGTCCCTCATTAGAGTGACAATTTTCACCACATCCGGATCCCGAACGTAACAGAAATCGAAACGAGATAATCTGCTTTTAACAGTGTGCCGGCTGAAAATGTGGAACAACTTTCTGCGACGTATCATTTTCACATCGCAGGGTAATGGTTTGGAAGAGCTAGCTAGCAAGCTAGCGAGAGTGCAGGTGGAAGTAATATCACCGGCTTGTGGCTATTTTCTTCTATTCAGTTCGGTGAAGCAAGCACGAAGCTTTTATGATGATGAATATTATGTCATCTTGCCACCTGTTCTCGGCAGTTTTTTTATTCTTTTCTTCGAAAGGCTTCCCGAACCGAACAGTATCCCAGTGATTGCGTCAACGCATTCACGTCATATAATGCTTTGATCTTTCTGTGTGTGAAATAAGATGCGGCTTTAAATTTAGTTCAAAGCAAACGCAAATGTAAAATATTTAACCCTCATTTATCTTTTATTCTAAATCTTAGATATAATCCTACATAGGGTATGTTGCTACATCGTCGTAATTGCCTATTCCCGTCCTATCCAACACAAATTATTAAAAATATCAGCATTTTTATGACACACAATGCAAAACTAGTCATTCCCTAATATTTTAGTTAGTTGTCTATCATATGCGATCAATCAACGTGAGCTGAGAACTATTTAAATGCTTTTTATCATTAAAGAAGTCCTACCAGCCAAATTTCCTACGTTTTTTCGTGCGACGAAGAAGCGTTTTCATTTCCGTCATTCATAAATGAAAATAACTCACGCAAGGCATTGTCGTTATTCTACAGCCAGAAAAACTTGCCTGACCTGCAGAAATTTTGTAGACTAACATTTGTCATGCCGTCCTACACAAATACATGCGCGTTCGCTTCGTAAACATTGTTGTGAATTTTAGTTCGGACGATGAAAAATTTTGATGGACGGATTTTAAAACAGTACGACGAATTTTAGAAATAAAGTCAGTTGCGTAATTTCAATAATATGCTTTAATAGTCGCTTTTCAGTGATTTCAAAGTTCACGGATCGGATGGTAAGTGTGTTTTAGTCAAATCAGCACAAGAACTTTTGGAGTATTCATTAAATCCATCCAGCAAATGATGAAAATTAGAATGGCTTTACTTATTACGACGGGAATTAGAAAAAGACCCTATTTATCTGACGTGTAACTCTGTGATACTTTTTATTTTGCACGTAAAGCAGGTCGGATTGACAAAATATTTAGGAATTATTAATAATCGCGTCACAAGATTGACTGGGAATGTATCTCATAGTAGTCAGAGGCCCATAGACGATCGACATCCCCTGATAGTCGTGGAAGTCTTTTTAAATCCATAAACTTATCCTCAATACTTCATTCCTTCTTGTTCCTTATTGCATTTGGCACAATTATCGCAGTACATACTGCTTTTTTACGAACTCAAATAGTTAGATTGAAGAAATAATTTGCTCGGTTGTGAATTTCATCTACTCTTTGGAGTTAGTTTCTTAAATATTTGTGGCTCAGTCATTTCGTTGTGGAATCCTTCAGCTGGTCGAAAGGAACAATACACACGGGTGCTGAAGACGGTTTCTGTAATCCTTCGGTATGTTTCTTGAATCGTCGCTCGTCCCGCAGCTGTTGGCATTGCATTGTTTTCTCGAAAACTCTGTACACACTCTCGATGCAAGGCCAACGGGGCTTCGAATATGGTGCAGAATAGCAGGGAATGATATTCTTTTTTTTTTTCAATTTACTGTCTTCTTTCACTTTTCTGAGTGACACCAGCATTAACAATTGTGCCATGCCATGGCGATGCATCGCATGCAGTTGCAGAATGGATGAACCGAAACGAGAACCATACATACAATGAATGCAGCATCCCTGATGCTCGTCGTTCCGTACGGACTTCGTCATTAGAATTCGACAAGCTCCAGACGTTGCTGCGCGTTTCTTTCGTTGTTTGTTGGACGTTTTGTTTTTTAATTTATTATGGGATGCTATTGTTTTGAGCTGACTAGTATGACCCCCCACAGAATCCCAGTAGAGGAGTATGAATGGCACTGTCGACAACAACGCAACGGTGTCGATGGCGTTTGATGTATGATATTTTCAATTTAAAAGCTATGAGTAATATTGACAAAAGCGGTATTCTATCTGTCAGCTTGCACAATTACTAAAGTTTGAATAATAGTCACCCGACCTTTTAGAAGAATGTTTTGGCCTAGAAAATCGAGTAATCGTAGGATGACGCATCTATTATTCCTTATCTCAAAAATACCGGCTGATTAGGTTTAAAAACGCCGGGCTTTCAGATGCAATCGAATTTAAAATCAAAGTTGAAATCGGACTAGAAATTAAACTTACAACTGGACTAGAAATTAAAGTTGAAATTTGACTAGACTTGGGGCATTAAAATAAACTTGAATTTGGGCTAGTTTTGGCTCAAAGTTTTATATAATATGGAACTGGAAATTGGATTTGAAATTGGACTTTAGTGATTTGGAGTAATTTGGACTAGAAGTTTTATTTGGAATCAGACATGAAATTGGACTTAAAAAAGTTTTTATTTGAAATTGCACTTGAACGTCCCAAGTTCCTACCTAGCACCTCCACGTGGTTATACTCGGTAATGCTCTTTCCTAAAGACAGAGTAGCTAAGCTAGGAGGTGCGATGCTGCGTGGATCCCGGCTGCCTGTAAAATTGTGGTTTTGGGCAGACGGCCGATCCACCAGGCCCTGTTGATAGGTAAATCCCAACATATATTCTAATTATTTGTTTCGTTCTAGCTCTTCAATCACCTACTATACAATGGAATTATTTACCGTAAAACTTACTAATAATGTACATGGATATTGTTGGGCTGATGTACATGTAGGACTGATGGAAGCTCAAATGGTGCAACTATATTTGTTTCAAAGCACTACTGGTGAACTCGTTCTATTTTTATTCGTATTAATTGCATTTCATTAAATATCATTTGATAAATTCGTTATATGCATTATATGACAAATTCATAAATACAGAGGCATCATATGAGTGGAAGACTGGAGGGTGAAGTGAGGAGTCAACCGGAATCACTAGGAGAAAACTCCTGAAGGTCTGAAACACTCTTCGAACAAACAAACTATTACGTGGGTTAAAGCTGGTGCAGCGAAATTGATTGTTACATGGAAGGATCCTAATGCTGGAAGGATATTCTTATAATCCCGGAAGGCACACAAGTGTCTCTGCTTGTGGGTCCGCCCAATCCCCTTTTGGTCCTTCTACAACAGCTTTAGTTTGAAATTCATTTGACAATAAAATTTGGATCTACTGTAAGTCTACCCACATACACTGGCAGGACCTTGAACTGATGGTGGATTCCCCCCCCCCCGCATACCTACCCATACATACATACAATAAATTTTGTTTTACTTTGTGATTTTAAACATTATTTATAAAACTTTTCAGTCTGCATGAAACTACTCTGATTATCTGGGGAGACTTTTTAAATAAAATGATGCCTTTTTTGCGAGTAATTAAAAGTTCTACAGTTCCTAAACAAGCAATAAAGTTTTGCTGTATCTTTTGTAGTTACGGCGCTACAATGCCAGTAACTCTTTAGTAACTTAATGAACGTTCATTTAGTTAATAAAGAGGTACTAGCATTGTAGCACCGTAAATACAAAAGATACAGCAAAACTTTATTCAGAAAAATTGTAGATAATAACTAGTTCTATAAATGATACATATTTCACATTGTTTCACATTCCCATTCAAATTTTGCTCCGCTGAGACGGTACTGTAAAATGAGTTAAAATTGAGTCAAAGTGATCGAATCATCCTTGCCTTCAAGTGCTATATTACACAGTAGGTTAGAGAGAGCATCGCCTTGTTTCAATCCGTCTAACGTCACGAATGCAACTGATATTTCCCCAGCTACTATGACGCTTGATTTTGATTTGTCTAGCGTTATACGACATAGTTTTATTAGCTTGGTCGAAAAGCCGTGTTCGAGCATTATCTGCCATAATTCATTTCTTTTCACTGAATCTTACGCTGCCTTAAAATTCACAAGCAGATGGTGAGTCCGCAAGTTGTATTCCCAAAATTTTTCAAGGATTTGACACAAAATGAACCGCACTGGTAATCGCCGACAAAGGCTTTTTATTTTTTCTATCCCATATTTCCAATTAAATTGTTCCGTTTTTGTTCGTTTGTTGTCTATTTTTTCTTATCGATCCTGTTTTTTCACTTGTTTTTCACTCATTTTTTGTAATTTTCTTTCCCTTTCTCTTTTTTCGTTTCTAATTTTCGTCTCTTTCCGACTCTCCGGCTTCTCGATTTTCCTCTGTTAGATACCCTGTTTTTTCTTTTACGTTTATTTAATTTTTGGCTCTCTTTTTTCCCTTAGTTATCCAATTTTCCTTTCTTATCCCCCGTTTTTCGTATTTTTCACTCAGTTTTACTTTTTTATTTGGTTTTTTTATCTTTTCTTGTCCCATTTTCCCATCCTATTCCCATTTTGTCCCATCTTTCTCGTTGTATACTCCGTTTGACCTCTTTACTTGTTTTTCTCGTTTTCTCTATTGGTTTTCTTTTTTATCTAACTATTCTTCTTTTCCCTATTAGTTTTTCTTGTTTTACTTTCCCGTCTTTGCACCTTCTCACATCACAGTTTTTTTCTTTTTCTGTCCCGTCTTCCATCTATTTGTCTCGTTTTCTTTCCTTTTCTCTCGTTTTTTTCTGCCCACTGTTCCTACCCCGTTTTATTATTATTTGCGCCAGTGCCATTCTTTCGCTTATTATGCTCTTATCCTGCTTTCGGTTTCATTTTTTGCTTTCCTTATTCCTCTTTTTCTGCTATCGGTTCTCAATTTTTTGTTTCTATATTTTCTCTTTTATTCTTTTCCTCCTTTTCTATTCCATTTTTCTCCTCTTTGTTCTGTTTTTTCTCATTTTCTGTCCAGTTGGTCCTCATTTTCCTATTTTTTATCATTTATCTCATTTTGCTCTTCAGTTCATTATATTTTCTGTCCAGTCTTCTCTTTTTTGCCTCGATTTCTTTCGTTTTTCTTTTTTTATGCCTGTTTTTCTTCTCATTCTCTCTAACATTTTTCCTCTTTTTTTGTGTCGTTTGTCCAGTTTTTTGATAGGATTTAAATTTACTTACATTTTTATAAGAAACTGTTTTCTCGTATAGACTGTTTGGTGAGTGGTGAGATATAAATTGTTGAATTAGGTAAAAAATCAGGAAAACTGGTTTTCGAGCCATAACTAAGTAATCCAAAAAACTTAATTTATAATTATTCTTAAAGTTGAGTAGACTTGAGTAGACTTAAAGATTTAAAATGAATAAATGAATTATTTGAAAATGAATTTAAATTAGACTTAAAACTGGATTGGAAATCGAACTTGACATTGAGCTTGAAAGGGATTATAAATTAGACATTATGTCGGGTTTAAAACTGTACTTGAAGTTGGACCTAAAATTAGAATTGAAATTCGGCTTGGTCAGTGGCGACTCGTAGGTGTTTAGCTTACCTGTCCAATTAACGAAAAATACAAATCAAACAAACAAACATTCAAAACGAATACGACGATTCACTTTACAAGCAAATTCGTCCATCGCTTCCTCTTAAAATGACGGGATTTGCATTAGCTTAAGAAACTCACGTTCTGCTGCCATTAGCATCAACACCCGGGCATCTATTATGTTTCCTGAAACCGCCACAAAATGAGGTGGCGCTACAGGCGTTTTGCTTTTAATACGCAGCATTCACACGGCAGTGAAGTGATGCGATCATGCCAACAAAACATAATCACGTAGAAGTGAAGAATTTTACATGAATCTCAATAACAATTCATCGATATAAATAATTTACTTTCAACTAACAGAAAACGTCGCCTTTAGGACAACAAATAAATGATAATGTAGCGAAAATTACGTCTGGCGCTGCAGAAATATCGTGTGAATCGTTCTTTTACACGCACACTAGTGATCCGATACGTATAAAAGTGATCCAGTGATCCAGCTATGTTGGCTTCACCTATTTTGTTCGCAAACCTAAAAGTCTGTTTCCCGCATTGTCGTCCTCATGTAATTTTTCAGTCGCTGGAAGACAGAAAAGGAACACTCTACCGTAGCTGTTGTATTGACCTATTGCATCAAGTTCAAGCATGCACACACACGATAGCAAATCGCACTTAAAAATTTGCAGAACACCACAAGCAATGTGTGGTAGTAAGCTGTTCAATGGTATCGCTGAACCAGCAAATGTGAAAATATGACAACCGCGCTCTATTTTCATATCAAGTAGAAGTTGTTTCAGATTCTCTTTCAACCTCCGTCATTGATAGTGAATTAGAACCAGGAACAATGTATTGGTATGCTTGTTCAATGAAATCTTTGAACCAACGCTCTAGTCGTGTTGAACGTTTTACTCATCAACTTCGTAGCAATTGCCAATTGCTGCACAGCTAAGCATTCGTCTACAGCAATTTGATGATTTTGAGCAAATGAAAACAGATTTTTTTTGGAAAAGCCGCCGATAGACTCATACAAAATAGGTGACTTAATTGAAAGAAAAAAGAACTGTTAGATTCAGAAAACGGCAGGTTTGCATTGGAAACTTGAGCAAATGAGGTAAAAAGCCACTTTTGTGGGAAAATAAAATACCCAATTATTGAACTGACAAATGTGTTGCCAATTTGTGTTATAAACACCCAATTTTATTCACTTATTGAGTTTGGTAAGTTTCTATCAATACTACGAAACCCATAGAACATATATTTGCATCAAACGTTTGGCGAAAGCTTATTTTGTAAATCAACTAATCAACTAATAAACTAATTTTGACAAGAAAATCATTTGGTGAAGGCGAAATTGGGACACATGTAAGAACATTTATTATCACTTTCATTTACAGGAAAAATTGCAACATTTGGTGGATAATGAAACTGTGTAGCCAATGTTGTTGTTAAATTACATTTAACATAATAAACCGTCGAAAAAAGGTGCAAACACTACGAAGTGTGCAGTAATTGGCAAATTACCCTAAATAATATCGAATCGAAGCGCAGGCCATAAGAATATGTAGCAGTAAGTTGTTCAGTGAAGTCCCTGAACCAGCTAATGAGAATTTTCATACCGCGTTTGCAACAATGAAACGACGAGCATTTTAATAAGAATGTATGCTGTGAATAAAATTCGTATTGCGTGTGCGTCGGTGAAAGCGAAATCAAGGACGAGTGACGAAAATATTTTTATAGGGGTGACTTTTGTCTATGAACACATTGAACATGCGGACTTGGTAAGGGACATGAAATTAGACTTAAAAGTGAACTTAAAGTTGTAATTACAATCATCATAAATATAAGAGGCTTATGTCTGTCGCCGAAACGACGGGCGCGATATGTATTTTCGTGGTAATAATCGCCCACATTAAGCAAAGACTCAAAACAATCATAGCAGATTACATTCAAGACGAGCAAAAGTAACGTAGTTGCACTTCATAGAGTTACATAGCGTACCACCAATTTGCTCTCAATTAGACGCGAGGCGACGCGCGGGGGTTACAGCTAGTTTCATATAAATTGAGTACGAATTGCATTGAAACTTGAGCTTGAAACTGGACTTAAAATTGAACTGATCTCAAATCAGTTTGAAAATTGGGCATGAAATTAAAATTGAATTCGAACTTGAAATTACCCTAAATATGGTTTGAAATTAAACTTTTCGTAAGGGATTTCGTTACTCCCAAACGAAAACACCAAACATCATCAAATCTACATGAGGTAAGTATCCTTCAAGAACAACATTATCTCCATCAATATTATACTGTGCTTAATAACATACCATGCTTATTCCTTGGTTCGCTAAATCTGGAAAATTGCTGAATAACTCGACATTTTCTTTTGCTCCGTTGGTATGGTAACGCAATTAATTTACTTATCATAATAACATTAACAGATTCAACTAAAAAAAGGCTGGACACGTCAGTAATAATAGTTCACAAAAATACAAATTCATAATAACATCCTCTCGAACTACTAGGTTACTCTTCAAAATTGAAGAATTTTGCTTTCGGCTCAATAAAAAAAGAAATTTACTATTATTCGCTTCGAAAGTTGGCAAAAAGCACAGCAGCACTTTTTTCTGCCTTCTCAAGAATAATTCCAACCGTAAAAAGTTCCCAACCAAACAAATTGCAAGAAATAATCCTCTTCGCCTAGGTCTATCGGCCTAGGCCTACAGCTATGGTGAAAGATCCTCGAATCGGTCGTATTTTCCGCCCTTCGGATCAATTGTTTGCTCCGTTGCCCCTCGACGACAACGATGACGGGGAGGACGCCAGCCGCAGCGCCGCCCGGTAGCTGCGGTTTACTTCTTCGCCGATTTGCAACTCCCAGTTCCGACTGACTATGTTATTGCGGTGTGCGCGTTCGAGGACGACGACGACGACGGAAACCGGGATGTTTATTTTTATAGCTCACCGGTTACATTCATGTCGACGTGAGCATATACCATTACTCGCAAGCTTGATTGAGCATAACAGCCGTCCTATCAGCCAGTCAGCCAAATGGTAATAGGGACGAAAGACGAATGAAGCTTATTCCGGGCGGGAACTTTGATTCCGAGCTGCAGAGCAAGCGAGGAAGGCTTCGTTCGTTTATCGAGTAGAATGGCGGAAAAAGGAAAAATCAATTTCACAGACTGTTTGCGAAAACTCAAGTGTCGTGATTTGTATATTGGGTAATAAAACATGAGACCTGAGCCACTTGGAAGCGCGCAATATAAACGCTTGAAGGCAATCGGCTCGTTTTTTCTTCTTGGTAGGTAAATGGGACCATCGCACAGTGGTTCCATTGGTATCAGAACACGCGTTTTTTTAATTGCGCCGAAATGGTTGATTATACTGGTTAAGTATGTTCAGAGAAATTTCTCAGCGTTAAAAGCTCTTTGATATGGCATGAACGATTATTTGATTAATCCCCCTAAAAGTTAGATAAAAAAATTATTTTTTGAACAGTAAGAGATACAGCAAAACGAAGTTCTACAAAATTTTTGAAAAGATTATTATAAAGAACTTTTTCAAAGAAAGTAACCTTCTAGCTATTATAGTTTTAGAGATAGAGAACAATTTTTGTGGAGACTTTACGAAAATCAATTTTTTGACCACAGTTCTTTTTACAGTATTTATACGCATTTGACATGTTCGGTAAAAATTTTCTAACAGTCAAATTACATACTTTTGTAGAATATAGTAATTTGCTATCGTCAATATTTGCGGAGAAAATTAAAGTTTTCGTTTAAAAATTAACCAATTTTCAACAGCAATAACTCCCAAACATGCAAATATATTCAAGCCATTTATTACCCATGTGAAAGTACAAGAAAAATACTACAAAATGCAAAACAAATTAGCTTGACCCTGGCTATCTCTCTACCAAAACACTCGCATTGAAAATTGTTACTCGGTTGAATTTAATATGGCGTAGTGTAAAAACCGTGTTATCCCGATCAAATAAGTGTGCAAAATAAATAATGAAAATGTGTAATCCAAGCAGCTTGGATTATTAAGATTTTCAAAATTCGTTTTCGGATGAAATTTAATTACTGCAGTTCGAGGTGTACAAATTTCGAAGTGTATTTGAAGATACTTCATCCTCACTATCGCTGTTACTGTGTATATCAGACCTCGTCCAGTATTATCAGCTCGAAAGCTGCATCACTAAACACGTTTTCTGGTGAAGAACTGAAGACAGTCACTTTTTTCGTAAAATACGGTTGC
Organism: Sabethes cyaneus; assembly: GCF_943734655.1. Taxonomy (NCBI): domain Eukaryota; kingdom Metazoa; phylum Arthropoda; class Insecta; order Diptera; family Culicidae; genus Sabethes; species Sabethes cyaneus. The sequence goes on along the minus strand of NC_071354.1, from coordinate 186,305,631 downwards.
GATGGAAGATGGAACCGCAGATCTTAGCGAGTATTAGCAAACATTCATTGATGATGATGACACGAAGTCCAACTCAAGCCTTTGTGTCACATCAATTGTTCCCATGAAAGCAGTAACAAATGGAAAGAATATATTCCTAAATCCACATCCATCTTCGACCAGATATGTTTCTTTGAATTAGCCTAATTAGATCGTCTTCGACCAGGTATTGCCGGCCGTTGCATCTCCAGTTTGCAAAGGAAACGACTGCACTAACGCTGCAAGAAAAAATTAACATAGACCAGCAAATCGCAAAAATTCATCCTACATCTATTGAATGTGAAGGTAGAACGGTAGTGGTTACGAGCTGGTGATGACAATGGTGGACAAGGACATACAACAGTTCCGAACTCATCACACAAGGAAGATCTCCAGAATGGCTACAAATACGGATCTTCTGCCGTCTGAATCTTCTGATCCGGTAATTTCTAGCATGAGGGAACTACCAAATAACAAAAACACCATGTCCTCTGAAGATGTACCTACTGCAACTGTTGGTCAGTACATATGATATGCACTATAATAGCGATAGTGAGGATGAAGGATCTTCAAATACATTTCGAAATTCGTACACCTCGAAGTGCAGTAATTAAATTTCAAGAAAAAACGAATTTTGAAAATCTTTTCCTGAATCTCTACAAATAATTCATGCTGCTTGGATCACATATTTTCATTATTTATTTTGCACACTTACTTGATCGGGATAACACGGTTTTTACACTACGCCATATTAAATTCAACCGAGTAACAATTTTCAATGCGAGTGTTTTGGTAGAGGGATAGCCAGGGTCAAGCTAATTTGTTTTGCATTTTGTAGTATTTTTCTTGTACTTTCACATGGGTAATAAATGGCTTGAATATATTTGCATGTTTGGGAGTTATTGCTGTTGAAAATTGGTTAATTTTTAAACGAAAACTTTAATTTTCTCCGCAAATATTGATGATAGCAAATTACTATATTCTACAAAAGTATGAAATTTGACTGTTAGAAAATTTTTACCGAACATGTCAAATGCGTATAAATACTGTAAAAAGAACTGTGGACAAAAAATTGATTTTCGTAAAGTCTCCACAAAAATTGTTCTTTATCTCTAAAACTATAATAGCTAGAAGGTTACTTTCTTTGGCAAAGTTCTTTATTATAACCTTTTCAAAAATTTTGTAGAACTTTGTTTTGCTGTATCTCTTACTGTTCAAAAAATAATTTTTTTATCTAACTTTTAGGGGGATTAATCAAATAATCGTTCATGCCACATGAAAGAGCTTTTAACGCTGAGAAATTTCTCTGAACATACTTAACCAGTATAATCAACCATTTCGGCGCAATTAAAAAAACGCGTGTTCTGATACCAATGGGACCACTGTGCATCGTCGATTTTTCGCACTTCTTATCGAAAAGGGCGACAAAGTAATCTGTTTTCGCTGCAGGTTGCGAAAATTTTCGTTGAATTAGCTCGAAGCTGGCTGGCCAGATGAATAAGTATCATTTTCGATCAACTGAATTGTACGATCAATTTTTGTTTGCTTTTCTCGGAACCGAGCGAAATTGACACTTTTCCGTGATGAAATTTTGAGCTGACTCCACACGTGTGAGCTGTCGCTGTCAGTTCGTTTAGCGAAAGAATGTGGACAAAAAATCCCATTTGGTTGATTATGCTGATCCGATTAGGTGAAAAGAACTTGAGACACGTGTACCCACACGCCCGGTCTGCTGAAAATCGAGGGATTGTTGCCCCGGGAGTTGTGGTTCGTCTGAATTTTTGAATTGACAAATCTGGTATCCGGTGGAGAATGGCTCTATTTGAACGGCTTTGCAGTAAAAATTGAACTGAATCGTTTATGTTGTCACTTAAAAGGTATTATATTTTGGTTTCAAACTATTAAGTATTTTTTGAGCTGAACTCCGCCAGTTACGGACCTTTGCCGATGAACCGCCACGTGTGGCTCCCTAAAAAGAGTGAACAACAGACGGGAAAATTGGATGGAAACCCGCGCTGTCTGTCACAAGCCAGGATAAAGGAAGTATGTTGAGATTTGTCTCTCGGCGTGCAGCTCCGGATGACTCCATGCAAATTTGTGGTGGATCCATCCGGAGCTCCACATTCAAAGCGAAATGCGGAAGAGAACCTCAATACTTGGTGTAACGCAACCCGTTCCTAGGGTTGAATGCTTGAGCGGGTCTGATTAAATTTCCCAAGGTAGAACGGAGCCTGTATGGTAGTATAGCATCCTGCAGAAAATTGCTTTCGAAGGTAGATCAGAAGTGCGTAGTCCGATCGGTACGGACGCCATAGGCGGTGTGAAGGACGTGGGGATGGAAGAGGATTTTAACCTAGACCGGCATGTCGTTGGAAGGAAGAGAGTAGCCCGGATAACCTTTCCGATACGGTGATGCTACTTGAGGTCGAGGCACCCTAAGACCTCCGGTGATGTGGTCCAGCGACTCTCCAACTCGCCATGACGACGGCAGAAGTGGTATCGCAGTAGGGGAGCAAAAACTCGTCCTTCTTCCGGCTGAAAAGCTAGGTCCCCAAGAGGCAGCGATCGAATAATATGGCGTCGCCGAATATCAGCAACAAAGGTCCCACCCACTAAACATCTGGTCCTCTGGCACCAAAACCACCCTCGGGTGTCACATACAAAGAAATAGTTAAAGCTTTCAGCGTAGCCGTAACTACGGCTGATATTCACTGCTCTCTACGGATCAGCTGCAGATTGTCCGGGTCATTCTTCTGGATCACATAGCTGGCTAGGAGACTCTAGATATTAGGCCCAAGTTCAGGTGCTGCCAATTCAAAAACAATTACTTGATTCTGGCTTGCTCTGACTTGAATACGATCAAATTGCTGGCGAGCCATGAAGGACCTGCCGAAGGCTCATACCTTCATAGGATACTTCCAGGACAGTATCGGCACCATGGACGAGAGGTTTTGCGATTCCTTCAGAATCATAACGACCGCTTTCCAACGCAAGCATGACCGTAGACTTCCAAGGTGATGTCGTTCGCAAAGCCGACAATCACCACCCCTACCGGGAACTTTAGCTTCAACACCTCGTCATACATGACATTCCACAACACCGGGCCCAGTATGGAACCTTGCGGAACCCCCGCGTTGATTGGAACGCACTTCTAACCCTCCTCCGTGTTGTAGCATAGCACACGATTCTGGAATTAATTTTCCAGAATCCTGTACAGCGACACTGGCACTTAGACGTTCCGAAGCGAATTGGCTTTCTAGTCCCAGCTAGCGCTATTAAACGCATTTCTCACGTCGAGCGTGACAACTGCACAATAGCGCATACCTGTACTCTTACGCTGGAATGTCACCTCTGCTGTCTTCTTCTTCAGCAGCATAGAGCCGGTGGTTCGTGCTGTATCAAGCACTCGTCTCCATTCAACTCGGTCTTGGGCCACTCGACGCCAATTTCCTAGTCGTCTCAGAAGTCGCAAATCGCTTTCGACCTGGTCGAGCCATCGTGCACGCTGGGTCCCCCTGTTCCTGGTGCCGGTGGGGTTGTTGAAGAGGACTATTTTCGTCGCACAGTCGTCCGGCATCCTTACGACGTGTCCGGCCCACCGCAGCCTGCTAACTTTCGCTAGATGGGAGTCTCCCCTAGCAGTGCCTGTAGCTCGTGATTCATACGCCTCCGCCACTCTCCGCTTTCAGTTTGTACTCCGCCAAATATCGTCCGCAGCACTTTCCGCTCAAACACGGCAAGGGCGCGTATGTCCTCCGTAAGCAGCGTCACGGCTTCAAGTCCATAAAGAACTACCGGTCTAATAATGGTTTTGTTCATTGTTAGCTTCGTGCGGCGGCGTATGCTCCCTGATCGTAGCGTTTTACGAAGGGCAAAGTAGGCCCGATTTCCCGCTTGGATGCGCCGCTGGATCTCCTTACTTGTGTTGTTGTCCGCGGTCACCAGCGATCCCAAATACACGAACTCCTCTACCACTTCTAGTTCGTCGCCGTCAACGGTTACCGTCCGTGGTAGGCGCGCATTTGTTTCCTTTGAGCCTCTTCCTTTCATGTATTTGGTCTTCGACGCATTTATTTTGTGGTTTTCTTGATATCGCAGGCGCTTTCGATAACACATCCTTCGCATCAATTAATACGGCTCTCTTTCGAAAGGGAATCGACCACACTACAATGAGCTGGATTCAAGCAATGCTTTCGAGCAAAAAAATTACAGCACCATTGGAAGATACATCGGCCACGATCTTGGTGATCAAAGTATGTCCACAAGGAGGAGTTCTCTCCCCCTTGCTGTGGTTACTGGTGGCTAACGCACTCCTTCATAAGCTTTCATAGCTTGGTTATGAGGCCATTGCTTACGCCGACGACGTAGTACTTATCCTCAGAGGAAAGATTGACGCACTGCTGTCAAGTCGTAGCCAAGGTGTCTTAAACCCCACTAAGTTATTTATTTATTTATTTGTAAAAAAAATTATCGAACTCTTAGTGGCTTTCAGCGGCAGTGTTATAAAATAAAATACACTACACATACAACAGAAAATACATACAAAGTACAATTACAAATGTATCAACTACGAGAGAGTCGTCGTTGAAAGTTATTAGCCGGGAGATTGCTAGTTCTGAGGTGTTGTTCAGGTGTATACAAGTTCAGTTGACTCAGAATGACGGGTCAGTCAATATCTCTTAAAATCATTCTAGCCAGGAAGATGGCTTGAGCGTTGGTACGTCTGCTTTCAAGAGTCTCGATATTATAAGGATACCAGATCACAGATTCGCGTTCCAAAATAGACCTTGCAAGTGAATAGGGTAATTGATCTTGAATGGACCTATTTAGCGCTTTTTAACACCACCACTCGCACTCCTGCTCAGTTTACTCGTCATTTATAAATAATATGTGGTGATGTTACTATTTGTTGGAAAGTACCACCTTTTTTCTACATTATCAGTACTTTAAAAATGTATAATTGATGAAACTTTTATTAAATATATCGTTTTTAGCCAAAGCCTATTTTTGATCTTGAATGGACCCAACATGATCTTGAATTGGACCTATTTTTGATTTTGAAATGGACCTAAATTTGGATTGTCATAGTTTCTTCCATGTAAATGAACAAAATAATAACAAAGAACTTTTTTTTAATAGTACAACTATACTACTGCTATTTATTAATAGGACACAAGGTTGAACAGCTTTTACCTTTCTTATACTCTGTTAGAAAGGTATGAAAGTCGGTTAAAAAATTTGAAATCAGTCACAGTCGCCGAGGGTCTTGTTTTTATGTCAGCCCAACAATTGAACAATGTTTCAGTGACTTGATATGCGTTATGTATGTATCTGTGTGTGACATTTGTATATTGGAAATTTATTATTACCTGTTGTTCAGATATGGTTGAAACGATTTCTACGTCATAAAAAAATTATGTCGCCTATTAGTTTCAAAAATTTAAACCATTCATTAAAAATATGTAATATAACTTGTATTAAACGTAGTTTATTAAGTACAGTGGGGTTCGAGTTTTTATTTAGTGACTACATATTTCGAAAGGTCAGACTTTTACTGACGTAGGACTACGTCTTACTGCAAAGTATCTAAAGGTTTGCGACAGCCCCTGTCGAACATTTTGAATATTAAACCGTTAATTAGTGGTAATTATTCAATTTTTGACACATTTATATGCAATTTTTTCAGTTAAAAAATGGTCTAGATTTTGCCACGGTTTCGATTTTGGCAACATAGGCGACACGCATTTGTTGTCAAATTCGAAATCATACTGTAAATGGTGCTTGAAAAAATTAGACTTGGTAATTCTACTAGGTTTAAAGGTAAGGTTAGATACTAGGTTTTAATTTTAAATGATAGTCGATGAAGAACTGTACCAGATAGAAAATAGGTGAACCTTCCTATTTTCTATCCGGTACAGTTGAATATTTTAGATCTCAGGGTCACTCAATTTCGGTGGACAAGAAGTTGTTAATTTTGTCACAAGTCAGAGAGGAGAGGTGCTTAAAGAAAACTTTACATCTCCCAAGAAAAAAATCAGAGGGGTTGTGTATAAGATGCGACCACGGATGACGTAGTACAACGTTAGTTGGGTTGCATGATTTTGAATATTTTACTAAACTGATTTTTAATCGATCTGTCAATCGATCAAAAGGTGATGTGAAGTCAACCTGCTTACTTATCGGCGGAATATAAGGTCTTTGCCAAATATTTTTTAAGTTTTTGTCACCCCCCCTTTGGAAATTGGCTTGAAAAATCGGGGGGCTAAAAAAATTTGTAGGCTATGAGTATAAAATCAATTGTCCGTATGCTCTACAGCCTGAAAAACTCGTAACACTTCTAGCACGAAACAGAAATGGAAATTCGAATTCGTAGTTTCCGAAAATCGTCCAAAAAAATTCTCTCGTTTTTGTCTTCTTTTCGTACCTTTTTGCATGGAAAATAATAACGTATATATTAAAAGCAAGAACAGATTTGGCCCTTGCCCCTACGGCTCCTTGAAGATAGTCGTTCAAAAAAATCATGAATTGCGGTACCATGGATTGGCGCTGGGGGCTTATCCGAATTGAAAAATTCCAAAACGACATGAAAGAACATTTAATTATCTCGTGTTTGATCCATCCTTTTTTAGAATCCGAACACATAACAAAATGGCGACAATTAATACATAAAAGTATGGTTTTTAAGCGAAAAAATTGACTTTAAACATTTCTAAAAAATACAAAAATTACAATATCAAGAAAAGGATGGGTCAAACACTAGATAATTTTGTTGGCTTTCAAACAAAAAAAAAGAATCATAAGAATTGCTTGAGCCGTTCTTGAGATATTTATGGTACCGACTTTCAAAACCTGGTTTCGAGAAAAACGACGTTGAAGTTTTTACTCGTTGTTTAATCGCTCCAGACATGCGTGGTACAAATAGCTGTAACTTTGTCAATATTTGGAATTTATGCAAACGACTTCAAACACATATGGTCAAAATGTTAATCTTTCGAAATAATCAATCAAAAAATTTAGGTTTAAAATTGAAAAGGTACTATGCCCCCTTAACAGAAGGTAGTTAGTATCCCTCTTATCTTTTGATCCATATTATCTTTTAATCAATGATGGTTAAAATTTTTGTACAATACCGATTTTGTACAAATTAAGTTTATATTATTTTAGGCATAAAATGACATATGTTAGCTAACTAATTAGGAAGACTTTTTAGTTTCAAAACTAGAGGCTACAATGTACAAACACTATGAAGCAACTACGAAAAAGGATGAGTGATAGTTAGTTTTATCAATATAATTAAGTTTTTATTTAGGCTATAAATCAAGCCTACTTTCAATATCCCGTGCTTATAGATTAATTATAAACGGAGATACTATAGTGACAACAAGCAGTTTTATGGAATATAGAACGGCGTGTTCGTTGGTGGTAGGCAATGATAGCTACCGGCAGGGATGTCTCGGAGCGCAAAACTAGGTCCATTCTAAAATCAACACTAGGTCCATTCAAGATCAAAAAAGGGGGTTAACATTTTTAAGGAATTTGAAGATTTTACTGGTTTTACTGAACTTTTAAATACCTAAATCGAAATTGCAAATATTTTAGCATCATTTTAAGAGCATTGTTTTATTTCAAACCAGAAGGGTTCCGGGTAGTAACAGTTTGAAAATACTCTTGGTGACTGCCAAAACGCTGAAAAACAGCTACTTTTAAATACGCGGCAATAAAGTAGTTTTGGCTATAATTTTAATTTAATTTTAGTATATTTACGTTCAGAAATGATTAAAGATAAACATAAAAGCTAAATACAGTACAAAGACTTGATAATTATATCCTAAAATTCTTATTTAAAAATAGGTCCATTCAAGATCAGAATTCGACTAGGTCCATTTCAAAATCATTTACCCTAGTACAAAAATCAAAAACAGTTCGAGTCACGGAATTGCTTAGCGATTTTAAAAATAAATCCAAGAAGCTTATTGCTCTGGAGGTAATGTCGTTATAATGTATACGGAAAGTTAGTGCGCTACTCAGGACGACACCAAGATCACGAATATGATAGACGCGTTGTAACACGTGTCCCGCCATGTTGTGACTAAAAGCACTAAAACCTATAGGTTTTTATAGGCTGCTATAGAGTCAGTAGGATCGTTGCACTAGCCCCGTAATTGTCCTGTACTCTAATAACCTGCTGTGAAGTCTGTCGATAAAGAAGGGTAAAGTTCTCAACAGGACGTTTATACCCATGGCTGTGCTTTGATTCATTATTCTTGAGATGCTGAGTAAGCATGTTACTCGACCACCACTCTTCAAATTTATCTAAGTGTTGCAGCTCAATTCAGTCGGAATCCATTTGGATTACCTTAAAGATTTTTACATCGTTGGCATAAAAAGACAGTCAGGTGGTACTAGAGCTGATAGTTCATTTATAAAAAGAGAACAGAGCAGTGGTTGCTCCCTTGTGGGACGCCAGAGATGTTGCGGAATGAGTCGGAAAACACGGACCCGATCTTCACACTCACTCTTCGGTGCGTTAAGTACCTACGATTGTAGCCACTTGCAGAACGATGCGGAAATTTGCGGATGCGGCGTACAGGAAACATAACTGAATCGCGGCTCAGGCTCGGACACTTTGCGTCTTTATTTATGTTTACTTTATCCAAAGCATGACATTCCTAACAGTTCAAAGCGCAACTCTTGCTTCAAGATGATGGTCCCCTTGTGAGTGCATGTTACATGCAATTCAATTTTAAAGGCAGTTCGCTTTGTTTCTCCCCGGGCAACAAGCAACGACAGTTTCAGTGAAAAGTCAGTCGCAAAATGTGCTTGGCTTGTTTATTTTTTCATTCGGCCGATGCTCCTAAAATGCATCCTTTCGGCGGACAGGATTTCTGAGTGGTGGAAAGTCTCTTCCAAGTTCGTAGGAGCAAAGTTATGGTGGCATGAAAATTTAATTATGTCTTGTAGCTGGGAAATGGCATTCGCTGTGCCAGCAGGCTGAACATAGCGCTGCTCATCATTTTAAAATAAAAGCAAAACAAAGTTTCTACAGCGCGCAGCGAATGTTGTTTTAACGAACGGTCAGAGACTTTCGCATAGAAGTTTGCTACTTTTATGTTATATTGCTTAACAACTTGAATAGTGTATGAAACGTGTTAAGTCACTGTTTGAGAATTATTTCTACTTGTATGAATACAAATTAAACAATAGGAAAAACCATTGTTGTGAAGAGCTTCCGCATAATCCGATCAAAGTCGGCTGATTATTGCCAATCCAACTAAAATTAAAAAGCTGTTCCATCATGGCGAAGCCATTATTTATAAATTGTCGTACCGTCTAATTGCTATTGAAACTTCTTAAAGCAACCTGATTAAGGCCAAACTTTCACGTGGTAAGTAGTTAAAGTATGTTCTATTCACCGGTACCGGTCTCTGTTCATCATCAAAGCAAAGCCACCACCGAAATTATCAACTTCCGGTGGCAATTAGCGTTTTCCGAGCGCTTCCAATTAAGGCTCGACTGTAAGTACGCTTTGCTCGGTGGGTTGTGTGCCCCCATGCTGAACCTGGCGGCCAAAGTGTTATAGAGGTTGTATCAGCATACTACGAAACAACCGAAACGGTTCGTCTTCGTCAATAAATCTTCAATTTGTAGCAATTAATTCCGAAATATTCTTAATTAATTATCGTTCGGTGACGCGGTGCTTGTCGTCTGGCGTGAAACAATTGCTTCCGTTCGTCTTTCGTAGAGTAGAGCAGAGCAGTAATTTCGATGTTCTATTGTGAAGAGCCCTCTTCGTGATGAATTGGAATCAAATTTCCGCTGAATTAGACTTTCCATTGCTATTTGCAAACACGTGAAAGGACGATGCTCCATTATTTAGTTTAGTGCAAAAATGTGGCGGCACTTGTTTAAGTCTGGGCGTGGGCTTCGAATTTGAAGACTGTGATGAAATAAATAGCATTTAGGAGCTTTAGGGTGGTATTAGAACGAACACTCCCTCGGGGGAATATTTCGAATCCCAGACGCCGCGCGTCCGGCGAGTAACAAGTGCTCCGAAAAGGGTAAGGTAATATTTCAACGATACCTACCGGTTTGATCTATTATCAATAAGGCTCTCCTATATTGTATGAGACGCGAAAATTTACGTTGCTTGTTGAACGAAACATGGATCCAGCGGAATCCAAAGTTGAGGAACAATTTATGGACGCGTAGCTATAATAAATTTCGAAGGATGCCTCTGCTGCCCTGCCGTCCGGCAGCATCCTGCAAATATTTTATTTATTTTGTTTCAGTGTGGAAAGCAATGTTTGTAGCTTTTGTAATACTTTTAAGCTTCTAAATAATTACAACGAGTTCTGGATATGGACACAGTGTACCACTGTAGGGCACAGCACATCCATTCAAATAGAGATATGTACTAGATTATTACTAGAATGGCACTTCTAAAGTCACTTTCTTGTAAAGAGAAATGGCAAATAACGTTTGCTTGTTCTGTGTACTTCTCGGGAGGATTTAAACAGCCAATCAGTTTAAAATCTTCCTTCCTTAACTCTCCGGGGCGGAAATGGAAAGATATTTTTCCGCATTCTTCGCTACATTCCATCTTGGCAAAGGAAAGTTAACTTTGTTGCTTTGTGCTGCAAAAGTAATTGAGATTGCCTTATCCAGGACTTTTTCCAAGAATTGAAGCTACATTGCCATTATGAAGTACTCGTAATTAAATTTAACAGATTTTACAAAATGATAAGATGACTACAATCGCCAGCATCGCCACAAAGAGAGAGTTTATGAAAGCTAAGCAAATGATTACGAGGGCTCGATCCTCCTTTTAAAAACGCAGTACCTAAGTAAGTGTTCTTTGCTTATTTTAAATATCCACCTCTTTGCATGGATTTTTTTCTGGCAGATCGGTTTAAATTTTGTTTTACTTTACCTCACTGCACTATGATCCAGAAAGCCAAATTAGGTAGAATAAATTGTTTACTCAGTAGTCGATGATTTTAGACTATTTAAGTGTTAGCAAAAAAATATTAATTTAGGATGCCGTTTTTTTGGCATGAGCATATTAGATTCCGAAATAAATTTGAAAACGAAACAAGACAGAGGGATATTCACTTCAGCAATTTCTAAGCTTGAAGTATTTTGAGTAATATTGCAGAAGACGGAATCCTTCTATCTCAAACCATTTCCATATTAGGGCGTGTTTTCTGAATAAAGTTAGGGTAACTTTGCCGTTTAACGATTTTTCACTATAACTTTTTTATTTTGCTTTTCTCACAAAACACTTCTTTAGATGACTTTTGCGGCTCAATAAGACACAAGTTTTGATGAAAAAGTCATGTATTTCTTGGCAAACTTTGAAAGTTTCTGCTTCCTTATTTTCTCCGCAACATCAAACTTGTGCTGGGTAGAACATCAAACTGTTGCTGGAAGCTGCCGATTCACAGTTGAGTGCACGATTCCTAGTTTTTCCGATGTCCCAATTGGAGCAATTGGAGTTGAGGATTTTCCAGGTGTTTGCTCAAAATCAATTCGCAGCGTTGCTTTTCCGCCATTTTCGCCAATTTTAGTGTAAGTGTAAACAATACACTCTAAAGTATTTCTACTCAAATATTCAAGAGAAATTATCTAGTGGGTAATTTTCTATAGTTTTTTTCCGTGATGAAATTTGATGTGGGACACCCTTTATCTTGGAAAGATGCAAGCAGAATTAAAATCGGTCGATTATGTTTGAAAGAACGTAGTTTTAAAAAATTGTCGAATAATTCAACTTTCAATATGTGGGGTTTTAACAAGTTTAAGTAAATAAAATTGAACTTATGGCGCCATAACTCTGGAACGCCAATAGTGCGATTATCTTGCATTTGGACCGTTAGAAGTTATGTGAATTGTTCAATCTAAAAGAGAAAGTATAAACTCAACCTCATATTTGTTGACTTAATCTTTATAATGAGGTTAAGCATTAATTTTTCCAATAAACGGAGGGAAATAAGCTTTATAGTACCCTGAGAACATGAAGTGTAAAGAACGGAAAATTAGCCAAAGCAAAGTCATTTAAGCAACACTCCTAGCATCTTTCTGCACAGCCCGCCCACGAAGCAAACGCTCGTGAGCTGTCAACAGATTATGAGCGCGAGCGGAACATTTAGATGAATGGATATAGATTTTGCTTTACTTCTTTTCTTCTTCATCTTATGCAATAGTTTACACACGCGGGTAAGAGTGCGGGCCTTTGCGAGCGATGATAGGCATCAACTGCTGCGTTACAATGGCTAACGAGAACGACGACTATGGCTGATAACTAATTACACACTGGCAAAAACTTGTAGCAGTGCATGGGAAAATCAAAAAAGGATTCCGAAATGTGTGTGCCCATGCATGTGTGTTCGTTAGAACGAAATCGCGCGTGAGAGAAAATTTGGCCACTCGAATGCGGGCTTCACAACACTACCTTTCAGTTTGGAAATCGTCATAATGCAAAATACAAAGTTTTTTTTCCTCATTTGGATGTATTGACCCCTTCTCCTGATTAGCTCTCCTCGCTCAACAGGTCAGCACCCCTTTTGTCCATAGCCTTATAC